>NC_080024.1:62110000-62425416 GCF_030020395.1 Manis pentadactyla | reverse complement strand
ACTTGAGGCAACCCTAAGGGGCTGACAGGTAAGGCCTGTCAGCCTTACCTGTCAGAAGCCAAGAACACTCTCAGAAGCAAGGGAAACAAGTCCACAGAAAGAGAATTTGAGGGTGCATCCACTGTCCCCCACATTGCTCTTTCTTTAACCCTGTTTGATTTTCCCTCAGTTCTATGCATGCATTAAAGAAATGTATCTAAGCTTTATTGTTTGTATTTTAGATATTTGTTCCTTCAGGCATATAACTCATTTTACAAATATGCCTAAGAAGTCTTATCACAAAAACGTCATATTTTAGCAACTTACTATTTAAAAATAAAAAACATTTTAAACGGAATTAGACATAATGCACCTATCATATAATGAGGGCATGTAGATGTTTATTTTTATTGCTGTAATGCTGGGCACACTGAGCACTCAGCTAATGTGAAAGGACAGATTTACTCATTGGATGTTTTTATTAGCTCTTCTGGAATCTTACCTCATTTCAGAACTTCAGAGGATGCAGCAGCAGCATCCTAACTTGACAGCTTCAGGGCGCTAACACTGTGCTTTTATAAAGCAATCACTGAATCCAACAGGTGTGCAAAGCTTGTTCTCTCATGCAGAGACTTTTAAGATGCTTGCAGTGAATGATAAACAACACAATGTGTTGGAAGCCTGACCCCTTGGGCTGATGGAAGAGCGTTTCCCTTGGGGTTGTACCCTCCACTTACCTGGGAAAATGCAACTTCCTCAGAGGGGAGGAGAAAGCAGGCAGCAGGCACTCAGTAGCCATTCTAGACACATCAGCAACCTGGGTACATCCCGTGTACCCCGTATAAGAGGAGAGAAGGTTGAAGTTGGGCTGGTGTCCACTTCTGATTCAACCACCCCTGGCCCTCAAGGACTCAGCTGCTCTGTGGAACAGTAGCCTGGATGAATTCCATGCTGTGCTGGTGGGGTTATGATGAGCAGTGCTGTCCTCAGAGAAGGTGGTCGTCTACTTATTTTAGGTAGTTACTGTGAGAGATCAATTAAGTCACAGTCTTGATGCTTCTTGGCCTCAGGACCCACCCCTTCCTCCCCTACATTGGCCTGCTCAGGTACCTGTCTCATTCTGATCATTTTGCTTATTTGTATTATTTGCACCCCGCTCACTGATAGAGATAAGGATGCCAACTATTTTAAGCTCAGACTTCCTTCTCACAAAATTCTAACCTCATCTTCCCAGAGCACTTGACTTTTTCTTACTACTTCTTGCATAAGTGAAAATGCTGTCCAAGTGTTCCCCACATTTTCTACACTTTTGTCATCTGATCTTCTCCTTGTGGACCTCATAAATTATTGCCAACTTCCTTTTATCTAAAATGAGAGGATTGGATTAAAATCATTTGCAGGGTTCCTTTTAGTTCCAACATTCTGTGATGCTATAATTTTTAATCATTCTTTTGCCTTGATATTCTCATTATCTGAAGCTGTTACTTTCTTATTTCATGGAATCCTTATAGTTAGGGTTATAGCATACTTCTATAATTCAAGCATAATATTTGTAACAGGAGTCATTTTGCAGGTACAATGTAAAATGTATAAATATGTGATTAGAAGATTGTAGGGTAATGGGGTATAATCTGATTATTTTAATGTATCATACAGCATTTTACAATATTGCTACACAATATAATGTATATTTTATGAGTTCTTGACAGCATTTAAAAATTTTTCTGACACTGCTTTTCAGGTTGTTTAAGATGTTCATTAACTCTCTACTACTTTAGAATAATCTTCACTAAGTGAAACATCTGCCCTCAAATCAGACTATTTTTATCCTATTTTTATACAAATGATATATTTCTGCAGCATGTTAATAGGTACTCCATACAAAAGAATTTTATAATCAAGTAAATGTTGGGAAAGGCTGGGTTAAATACAGTTAAACAGGTTTTTACTGCAGGACTTCTCAGAACCTTTTACATACTTTGAAAGGGAAACCGCTTTCCAAAATTTTTTTCACCCAAACATCTGTTTAACATCTGTGAAGTACTTCAGTGAAATATAGTTTGGGAAAGGCTGCCCTGTACTTACTTGATACAAACTTTGTGTTCCAATCTAGAACTATATTAAAATTTATAATTAAGGAGAAAAAACAGTATCTTTTGAGATTTTTCACTTGCCTTTCTTTGCCATATCTGGAAGGGTTAGATTGCCATCCAGACCATACCTCTGGACGTTTCTTCCAAGTACTGCTCTTTCACTATATCTGTTGAAACTAAATCTATGGAGAAAGGTAGGGATTTGGGGAAGAAAAGGAAACAGAAGTAAATATGAGAAAGTGCTTCAACGAAGTTCCTTTGATGTTAAAAGTGTTACTGAAAAATTAGGCTAGTATCATAAGTAAATGCTTTTTATTTAATGCACATTTATGAGTCTTCTTCCCTCTTAGGGCTTAGCTTATTAGTGAGATGATAATAAAGTGGTTTTAAAGACTACTAAGTAAATTCTAAACAACTGATGAGCATTCTTTTTTAAAAAACATGGGATATCCTATGAGTTTTTACAAGGCATAATTTAATTAAGCTTTCCTTTCATGTGCCTCTCCTTTCAGCATTTACACATTGCACCCAACAGCCTTATCACTGACAAGAGCTCACACTCAGCTTTTCTTATCCCACACCTCTTCTGAAATTCCAGAGGGAGCTTAACTTACCTTGGAAAGAGATAAAATGGTTTGACAGATTCCCAAATTCCAAATGGCTCTGAAGCTAGATTTTTCTTGACAATTAGTACTCATTTTTTCATTCATCCAACAAACAAGAAGGAGAGATGATTTTAAAACATTCCCTACCCTCAAGGAGCTTAAAGACAAGCCAGAGAAGCCCACCGAGGGACCAAGGGTGCATAAAAGGAGAAAGGTCGGCTTTACCTGGAGTGAGTTACTTGTAGTGTTTGCTGGGTTAGCAAACTAAGGCAAATGCATTCAGAAGAGGGCAAAGCCTAAGAAATGTCACAGAAACACAAAGCAATCCAGTACTATATAAGAACAACAAGTTGTTCCTGTCTTTGGGACAGAGCTAGTGAGAAGGGCAGGTGAGGCCACATCATACAGGGATTCGACTTTGTCCTATAACAGTAGAGAGTCTTCCAAGAAGGTGAAGCAGGGAATGAGCAAATAAGTTTTCCATGCAGAACAATTAATGTAGTGCCATGTGGAGGGAAGATCTGAGGACACCACTGTAGAGACAGGGGGAGCAAAGGGTGGGCACAGGCATCCAGGAGAAGGATGGCAGAGGCCTAAACCATGGCAGCAGCAACAGGACTGAGGGGAAGGCACAAGAATTGCCAAGGAGGTAAAATGATGGAAATCCATCCTGTGTTTTGATAAGCATGCGGAGAGAGGTCTGAGGTTTCTCATGCCACTGACTGGGTAAACAGTGGCATCTTGTACCAAGATAAAGAACTCAGGAGGAACAGTCAGGGTTGCAGGGCAGAAGGGAGGAAGGGTGTAACAAGGTCACTTCTGTATTTCTGAGTGTGAGAGACTTGTGAGACCTCCAGGTAGAAGTGACAGGCGAGGAACTGAGTATGTGGAAGTGAAGTTTGAGAGAGGTCTGGGCTGGAAGTAGTGATTCTAGAATCATTGTGTGTACTGGGTGGCCGGGTGAGGTAGAATGGGGTGGTGGCATGCTCCTGAGCCATTGCTCTTCCACCTTCATGATTTTCTTTCATAACCACTTACTACTTACACTATTATATAATGGAGACTTTTCTTTAAATCATCTCCTGTTTTGCTTTAAATTTTAAAATATCATTTGCCGTAAGTAGAGAGTAAATGTAAAACAAATAGATAACAATTATATAATAATAAAACCTCCCTTATATATGAACAAAATTTGAACAAATTACAATTTAACAAATCCACAATCATAGTAGGTGATCTTGGCATATGTGCCTCAGTGATTGATAAATCATACAGATTTAAAAGTAGTAAAGATATGGAAGATTTGATTCCCACTCATTTTTTTCAGGCAAACAGATCATTTTTTAAATTTGCCACAAACCAAGTCACAAATCATCTTAACACATATCTAAGAATCTCTATCCTACTGATACTACATTCTGATTATATTGTTTTAAAGTTAGAAATAAATAACAAAATAATTCTCTTCCAAATACTTAGACATTTTAAAAATTTCAAAATAAGTCATGGTCAAAGATGATATCATGATGGAAATCAGAAGTTAGAACTGAAAGATCATGAAAACACCACACCTTGCATCAAAAATTAATGTACAAGAGGAAAAACAAAAAAAGCTACAACTCAGAGAGAGTAGAAGAAAATAATAAACAGAAAAGCAAAATTAATGAACTATAAAACAAAGAAATAAAAAACAATAAAAGAAACCAAAAGCTAGATTATTTGAAAGACTAACAAAATAGCAGATTTCTTGTAAGATGGTCAAGAAAAGGGTACTGACACAAATAGAGGTATTAGGAATGGACAGATATTAGGAATGCTCAAAAAGTACACCTATATACAGTGATTGCAAAATAAAGACTACATATCACTAACACTGAAAATTTAGACCAAATGAATAATTTCCAAGTAAAAGACAAAACTTATGAAATAGACCAAAATTTAAAGAAAAATATGAATAGACTAGGGAAAATTACATAATTTGAATTATAGTTTAAAAACACAGACAGCTACACAAATATTATTCCTATATATCACCAACAATCAATTTGACAAAACAATTTTTCAAATATATATTACAATAACAACAAAGCATTTATGATATCTGGAATAAATCTAATCAGGAATATACAAAGGACAGTTGTAACACTGTAATAAAGGATATAAAGAAAAACTATACAGCATATATCTAGCTCATAAAAATGAAGACTTCACATATAAAGATAATCGCCCCCAAATTATTCTATTAATTAAATGTTCTTCTAATTAAATTCTGTAAGAGTGTATCACATAAGTCAGTGGTCTTGAAATTCAGAGTAAAGAACAAAGAATAGCCAAGAAAAATTTAAATCTAGAGGTAGATTAATCTTACAAGAAAGATTATTATAAAACTATAATATTTAAACCAACATAAGCAAAGTCAAATGAAAACGAAGTGTGAAAATGGTCCCAAATACACAAAAGAACTTTGGATTAAACAAGAGAGCGGCCTGAAAACTGAGGTAGAAGCCTTCTCCCAAAACCACATATAATTTGAAAATACAGCAAATACAACTAATCCTGAAAGAGCAACAGGAAAAAAGACTGCAATTGACAGCCTACATCAGAGGAAAAGAGAAGACCTCATGGAAAAGGGAATCATTAGGAATATGAAATGAGAAAAGAACCTGGCACAAAACTAAATCCATCAAACACCAGAAAGAGGGTTAAGTGAAATAGAATCATGCACCTTCCTGGTAAAATGTCAAAATAAAAATCATAAACATGCTCGCGGAGCTACAGAAAAATATTCAAGAAGGGACTTTAAGAAAAAGAAACTTTGAAAAATACAGTATATGAAATGAAACATACAATGGAGGGATTTAAAAGCAGATTAGATGAGGTAGAGGAGACGGTAAATTAAATAGAAATTAGAGAACAAGAATACAAAGAAACTGAGGCACAGAGAGACAAAAGTATAGGAATGAAAGAATATTAAGAGAATTCTGTGACCCATCCAAACGGAACAATATTCATATTATAGGGGTACCAGAAGAAGAAGAGAGAGAAAAAGGGATAGAAAATGTCTTTGAGGAAATAATTTCTGAAAAATTCCTCAGTCTGGGGAAGGAAATAGTCTCTCAGGCCATGGAAGTGCACAGATCTCCCAACAGAAGGGGCCCAAGGAGGAAAACACCAAGACATGTAATAATTAAAATGGCAAAGATCAAGGACAAGGACAGAGAATTAAAGCAGCCAGAGAGAGAAAAAAGATCACATACCAAGGAAAATCCATCAGGTTATCAGCAGACTTCTCAGTAGACACCTTACAGGCCAGAAGGGAGAGGTCAGATAAATTTAATGCAATGAAACAGAAAAACCTTGAACCAACAATACTCTACCCAGCAAAATTATCATTTAAATTTGAAGCAGGGATTAAATAATTTCCAGATAAGCAAAAGTTAAGGGAATTTACCTCCCACAAATTGTCTCTGCAATGTATTTTCAAGGGACTGCTATAGTTGGAAGTGCTTCTAAGGCTAAATAGCTGTCACCAGAGAAAATAAAACCATAGTAAAGGAAGGAGACCAATTAATTACTAACCAAATGCAAAATTAAATCAACTATCCACCAAGTCAGTAAAGGGATACACAAAGTCTACAGAATATGACACCTAATATATAAGAGTGGAGGAGGAAGAAAAAGAAGGAAGGGAAAAAAAGAACCTTTAGATTGTGTTTGAAATAGTATAATAAGCAAGTTATCTTAGACTGTTACATAGTAAAGAAGCTGCCTTGAACCTTTGGTAACCATGAAACTAAAGCCTGCAATGGCAATAAGTACACATCTATCAACAATCACCATAAATGTAAATGGACTGAATGCACCAATCAAAACACACAGAATTACAGAATGGATAGAAAAACAAGACCCATCTATATGATGCCTACAAGAGACTCACTTCAAACCCAAAAATGTACACAGACTAAAAGTGAATGGATGAAAAAGATATTCATGCAAATAACAGGGAGAAAAAAGCAAGAGTTGCAGTACTTGTATCAAACAAACTAGACTTCAAAACAGAGAATATAACTAGAGACAAAGTAGGATATTACATAATGATAAGGGGGTCAGTCCAACAAGAGGATATAAATCTATGCACCCAATATAGGTTGTAAAAATCTATGCACCCGATATAGGAGGACCTACATATGTGAAACAAATACTAACAGAATTAAAGGAAGAAACAGAATGCAATGCATTCATTTTAGGAGACTTCAACCCATCACTCACTCCAAAGGACAGATCCACCAGACAGAAACTAAGTAATGACCCAGAGGCAGTGAACAACACGCTAGAACAGATGGACCTAACAGACCTCTAGAGAACTCTACACCCAAAAGCAGCAGGATACACATTCTTCTCAATTGCACATGGAACATTTTCCAGCAAACACCACATACTAGGCCACAAAAAGAAATTCAGTAAATTAATAACGATTGAAATTCTACCAACCAACTTCCCAGATCACAAAGGTATAAAACTAGAAATAAATTGTACAAAGAAAACAAAAAAGCTCACAAACACATGGAGGCTTAACAACATGCTCCTAAGTAATCAATGGATCAATGACCAAATAAAAAGAGATCAAGCAATATAAGGAGAGAAATGACAACAATATTTCAACAACACAAAATCTGTGGGACACAGTGAAGGCCGTGCTAAGAGGGAAATACATTGCAATACAGGCCTACCTCAGGAAAGAAAAACAATCCCAAATGAAATGTCTAAACTCACAATTAATGAAACTAGAAAAGGAAGAACAAATGAGGCCCAACATCAGTAGAAGAGGCACATAAAAAAGATTAAAGCAGAAATAAATAAAATTGAGAAGAATAAAACAATAGAAAGAATCAATGAAAGCAGCAGGTGGTTCTTTGAGAAAATAAACAAAATAGATAAACCACTAGCCAGACATATCAAGAAAAAAACAGAGTGTACACACTTAAGCAGAATGAGAAATGAGAAAGGAAAAATCACTATGGACACCACAGAAATCCAAAGAATTATTAGAGAATACTATGACAAATTATATGCTAACAAACTGGATAACCTAGAAGAAATGGACAACTTTCTAGAAAAATACAACCTTCCAAGGCTGACCCAGGAAGAAACAGAAAATCTGAATAGACCAATTACCAGCAAAGAAATTGAATTGCTAATCAAAAAACTACCTAAGAACAAAACACCTGGACCAGATGGTTTCACTGCTGAATTTTATCAAACATTTAGTGAAGACCTAATACCCATCCTCCTTAAAGTTTTCCAAAAAGTAAAAGAGGAGGGAATATGCCCAAACTCATTCTATAAGGCCAAAAACATTCTAATACCAAAACCAGGCAAAGACACCACAAAAAAAAGAAAATATCCCTGATGAACACAGATGCAAAAATACTCAACAAAATATTATCAAACCAAATACAAAAATATATCAAAACGATCATCCATCATGATCAAGTGGGATTCATCCCAGGGATGGAAGGATGGTACAAAATTAGAAAATCCATCAACATAATTCAGTACATCAACAAAAAGAAGGACAAAAACCACATGATCATCTCCGTAGATGCTGAAAAAGCATTCGACAAAATTCAACATTCATTCATGATAAAAACTCTCAACTAAATGGGTATAGAGGGCAAGTACCTCAACATAATAAAGGCCATATATGACAAAGCCACAGCCAACATTATACTTAACAGCGAGAAGCTGAAAGCTTGTTACCTAAGATCGGGAACAAGACAGGGATGCTCACTCTCCCCACTGTTATTCAACATAGTACTGGAGGTCCTAGCCATGGCAATCAGACAAAACAAAGGAATATAAGGCATCCAGATTGGTAAACAAGTCAAACTGTCACTATTTGCAGATGACATGATATTGTACATAAAAAACCCTAAAGACTCCACTCCAAAACTACTAGAACTAATATTAGAATTCAGCAAAGTTGCTGGATACAAAATTAATACACAGAAATCTGTTGCTTTCCTATACACTAACTATGAGCTAACAGAAAGAGAAGTCAGGAAAAGAATTCCATTCACAATTGCATCAAAAAGAATAAAATACCTAGGAATAAACCTAGCCAAGGAAGTGAAAGACCTTTACCCTGAAAACTACAAGACACTTCTAGGAGAAATTAAAGAGGACACTAACAAATGGAAATTCATCCCATACTCTTGGCTAAGAAGAATTAGTATTGTCAAAATGGCCATCCTGCCTAAGGGAATCTACAGATTCAATGCAATCCCTATCAAAATACCAACAGCATTCTTCAACGAACTGAAACAAATAGTTCTAATATTCATATGGAACCACAAAAGACCCCAAATAGCCAAAGCAATCCTGAGAAGGAAGAATAAAGCAGGGGGGATCTCACTTTCCAACTTCAAGCTCTACTACAAAGCCACAGTAATCAAGACAATTTGGTACTGGCACAAGAAAAGACCCACAGACCAGTGAAACAGAATAGAGAGTCTAGATATTAAGCCAAACATGTATGGTCAATTAATATATGATAAAGGAGACATGAATATGCAATGGGGAAATGACAGCCTCTTCAACAGCTGATGTTGGCAAAACTGGACAGCTACATGTAAGAGAATGAAACTGGATCATTGTCTAACCCCATACACAGAAGTAAACTCAAAATGGATCAAAGACCTAAATCTAAGTCATGAAACCATAAAACTCTTAGAAAAAAACATAGGCAAAAATCTCTTAGACATAAACATGAGCAACTTCTTCATGAACATATCTCCCCGGACAAGGGAAACAAAAGCAAAGATGAACAAGTGGGACTATATCAAGCTGAAAACTTCTGTACAGCAAAGGGCATCATGAATAGAACAAAAAGACATCCTACAGTATGGGGGAATATATTTGTAAACAACATATCTGATAAAGGATTGATATCCAAAATATATAAAGAGCTCACACACCTCAACAAACAAAAAGCAACTAATCCAATTAAAAGCTGGGCAGAGGAGCTGAATAGACACTTCTCCAAAGAAATTCAGATGGCCAACAGGCACATGAAAAGATGCTCCACATCACTAATCATCAGAGAAATGGAAATTAAAACCTCAATGAGATATCACCTCACACCCGTAAGGATGACCACAATCCAAAAGACAAGCAACAAAAAATGTTGGCAAGGATGTGGAGAAAGGGGAACCCTCCTACACTGCTGGTGGGAATGTAAATTAGTTCAACCATTGTGGAAATCAGTATGGAGGTTCCTCAAAAAACTCAAAATAGAAACACCATTTGACCCAGGAATTCCACTTTTAGGAATTTACCCTAAGAATGCAGCAGCCCAGTTTGAAAACGACATATGCACCCCTGTGTTTATCGCAGTACTATTTACAATAGCCAAGAAATGGAAGCAACCTAAGTGTCCATCAGTAGATGAATGGATAAAGAAGATGTGGTACATATACACAATGGGATATTACTCAGCCATAAGAAGAAAACAAATCCTACCATTTGCAGCAACATGGATGAAGCTAGAGGGTATGATGCTCTGTGAAATAAGCCAGGTGGAAAAAGCAAGTATCAAATGATTTCACTCATATGTGGAGTATAAGAACAAAGAAAAACTGAAGGAACAAAACAGCAGCAGACTCACAGAACCCAAGAATGGACTAACAGTTACCAAAGGAAAAGGGACTGGGGAGGAGGGGTGGGAAGGGAGGGACAAGGGGGGAAAAGGGGCATTACGATGAGCACACATAATGTAGGGGAGGGGCATGGGGAAGGCTGTGCAACACAAAGTAGACAAGTAGTGATTCTATAGCATCTTACTACGCTGATGGACAGTGACTGTAATAGGGTATGTGGTGGGGACTTGATGCTTGATGATGGTGTGAGTCTAGTAACCATAATGTTGCTCTTGTAATTGTAGATTAATGATAGCAAAATTAAAAAAAATCTACTGTTAAAAAGAAATTGCTCAGAGAAATATAAACAGTCCAATAAAAAGAGACACAGGAGATGTACAGGAAATGCACAAAAGAGAATGTCCCAATGCCTAATACACATAAGAAAATATGCTCAACCCCAGCTGAAACAAGGTACATGCAAATTAAAATGTAATAATAAAATATCTTTTAAACCATCAGATTGGCAAAAATTATTAAATCTTAGTGTTATCAGGCATGTTGGTATACATGTGAGTGAAAAGAAATTCTTCCACGTTGGTTTTAGGAACATAAATTAGCAAAAATATTTTGTAGAACAATTTGGCAATATCCAGTAGGGCTAAAGATGCGATTACCGTATGAGCAGCAATCTACTTTTCAGGATCTTAGAGAAAACATGTGCTCAAGTTGCTACGAAGATATCATTATACAACATTGTCATAAAAATGGGAAAAGATGGAAACAAACTGTTGATGGGGAAGTGGACAAATAGACTGGTTTATTGAAACACTTGAACACAGTACAGCTATGTTATTCACATCTACATATTTCAACATGGATAAATCGCAAGTATATAATCTTGAGTTTTAAAAAAAAAGCAAGTCACAGGAGAATGTGTTGAATATGATGTCACTTATTTAAAACATAAAAGTCCATTGGACAATACTCTGTATAGTTTTTTGATATACACAAATGTAGAAAGTACACCATTAGGCAGGGGAATCGTACTGGCTATAGCGTGCAGTCAGGGCCTCACATGTTCCCTATGCTCTCATTGTTCCTAAGCCCTCCAGCTTCTTAGTGGGAACACCTTCCCCTCTGCCTGAAGGCTGGAGGAGAATGCTCCGCCCCCTCAGTGAGAAAAAAGAGATACTAAGCAAATATTAGCAAAATGTTAGGATGTTGGACTTGTGTGTTATTTTATTTTGTATACTTTCTTGGCTTTAGCTTCATAATTAAGAATAAAAAATTCATAATAAACAAATGCTTGACAAATTCATGATAGACCATTAGAATACTAGTTCAGCACTTAGCTAGACAGTCAGGGCCACCTAAAGACTGCTGAAGGCCACAGGCAACTCTTTCTTTAGATTTTTATTAAATAATATATTGTAATATTCATGGGCCTCTATGAAGCAAAGCGATTTATCAATGGAGATTTAGACTAGGTAGAGAAGAGCTGTGTCTATATTTGTGATCGTCCAACCAGGGCACAGGAAGATCCATCATGGTATTCAGGCACCAGCTCTCCTGCTCAGGTCCTGCCTGGGACTCTCTCTTCCTATTCTTTATCGTCAATTGCACCATTTCTAGATAATTTTGTATATCCCACGCCTAAAGAAAGGTAGCAACAGTACTATTACTCACAATTCGTGGATCTTCAGCAACTGCTTGTGGTCTACAGTTCCCTGATACCATTTATTTTATTCTGGTGACAGCATTATTCAGGACATTGCATCACCCACCCCAGAGCCCGTAAACATAGGTTTCCTATGACCATCTGATAAGTTGTTTCTGTGCTTCCTTGACACTGACTACAAATGCAAGTCTTACCCAGGTTATGCAGGAAAATGAAAATGAGCATTCATCATCTGGTTGTACTATATTTACCATTTGGAATTTTATAGCATAAAGATAGACATTTCATCGTTCAGCTGCATCTTCTCTTGAACTCTTTAGGCCAAATGACTGCATTCCTAGAACATGATCTCTTCCACTGTTAAAAGAATCCCTACCCCCCACAAAGGGCTACCAGCAGAACAGAGAAGCAAGGGGTGTGTGCTTGGGGCAAGAACTGCTGCCCCATTAGTTCAAGGAAAGTCTGTCTGCCAACTAGTATGCTCAGGATAGACTAGGGAGAACATGGCATTGCTGCATCCATCGGAGGCAAGAGACAACATCAGTGGGAAGGGCCCACTGGTATCAGGAAACAGTAGTCTCAAAAACCCTTGGAAATAAACTCAGGACCATGAGGATTGCCTGACATGAGGCACAGAGCCTGGGGTAATCATCCTGGGTGCCAGCAATGAGGGTCAGGTAGAGTAAAAGCTGCCAGCCACCCCTGCTGCCTTCAAGTACCATAAGCCAGAGGTAGCACCGAACAGTTGGAGCCAACACACACAGCTAAAGTCCAAGGTCAGCAATGGACCACCAGTAATCCAGAGCTCGGAATTCATCCCCACTCAAGGCTAGTAAGAGTCACCCCACATCAGCGTGTCAGCACCATCCTGGCAGCCCCTTCTCACACGATCCAGTGAAAGAAATACTGCACTAAGCAGCATGAACTGACTGTCCTGCTTGTGAAGACAGCCTCCTGGAACCAGACCTGAGCCACAGGCCCCACAGGCAGAGGGCCTGGAGCTCCTTGGGGACACCCCATAGAGGTTCAAGAGAAATGGGGGTCCATGCAAGTCCTGATCCTGACTCGCAGCCACTCTGCCCAAGAAGCATTGCCAGCTGATGGCCTCAGACCCCACAGGGGAAATTTGAAATTTCTGAAGAAGGCACCTAACCCACAAGGCCCCCTGACTGTGGAGCCCGGGGCAGGGGGCTGCGTGTCCCTATCTGTGGGTGGAATAGTACTTGGCCTCACAGATCTGTACTGGTTCCATGTATTCCCACTTGGTATTCACCCTTGAGGTGGGGATTCTTTAAAGAGAAGGATTACATCACAAACCTTTCCTCTGTCAGTCACAGATCCAGCACCACATGAGATTCATACCTGCTGCCCAGTAGGTAACTGTAGACCCAAGAACTGGCTGAATTCTTCCCTTGGAAGCAGTCAGAGAAATGCTGGCCTAGCGTGACACTTGTGGAAACACTTCATTGGGTGCTGATGTCATTAAATTTCCCCTTTGAGTGCAGCTGCTAGACTGGTGTGCAATCATCAAACAGCCTCCTGTATTACAACTGGGACTCCCGCTGTTCCATCCATACGCTTCTACACTAACATTCTGAAATAACTTCTTAGCAACAACAAAGAATACGGATGTTATCTTATAGTCTAGGATCTTTTTAATATTCTGAAAAATCATATTCTGTAACTTTGTCCAAAAATGTAACTCATCAACCTTTTGTAATGTATGTGTATTTGTGTGTATGTATATGTGTGTGTTTGTGTGTGTATATGTATGTGCTTGTGTGTATATACATGTGCATTTCTTCCACTAGCCTTAGTGGGAAAACACTGGAACAATTAATTCCTCTACCCAGGCCCCTCATTCTTTTCTCTCTCTCCTATTCTTAGTCTTCTGGCCAATTTAGCTTTTCCCTCCTGTTTTGCCTTTTCTCCGTGAAACTGCAGTATTTCTACTTTTGAGTGTCATTTCATTACATTTCTAAAGCGGCCATGCTGCACCCCTAGATGAATTCTTGTCTGGAAGAAAGTGTAAATGGCTTATCAGTACATAATGCACTTCATCAAAAAGAAAAAATCCTCACTGTAATGTGTATTTGCTCCTCTCGGAACTTGGGGGCATCAATCAGTGTCAGCAGCCTGACACTCCCCGCACACCATCCCTTTGCCTCCAGATGCTGGTGTGACATTTCCTGACACCCAGGCAATGTTTTCTGCACATGGCTCACTCCTACTGCCCTGGATTTCCACAGCATTCTTACACTTGCTTCCTCAGTCCCTTCTTCTGGGGACAAAACATATAACAGAAATATGTTCTCAATAGACACTAAACCTTGTGGTATGTCTCTCTCCTTTTCTGTGCTTACTCCAAGTTGAAAAATAGAACAATACCATCTTAACCCTGTCTCCTACACTCTTACAGTTGTAAGATGAGTATTTTAAAGAAAGCCTTCAACCACCAAGCTTCCAAAATGACAACTTCAGAATTAGAGGCCAAGATTTTCATCAGTACTTTTAAAAAAAGGAAGACTATACGGGAAAGGACTTCAATTTTCAAGGGAAATGCGTGGGATGCTCTCCAAGAGAGGAAATGGAGGCGAGGCCGACCCGCCCAGAGCCGCTTCAGGTATGGCTGACCCACGGGGAAATAAGCCTAGCTCACTCACTTGTGCTGCAGACAGAAATCGTGCTGGGCTTGAAACTGAGAAAAGAATTTAGAAATGAGTGATAGAGAAGCTGTATAACCTAGTCTCATATGGAACCACAGGAGGCATTTCTCATTCTGAAAGCCGGACCCACCCCAGGCACCCCGAAATCCCTCAGCAAGCACCCCTGCACTCGTGTGCACGGTGCTCTGCCCCCGTGCCTGCATCCTCTCTTTTTCTTCCTATTTGGAATGTCAGTGGTAACTTCAGTTACAAAAGCATAATGCATGCCCGGTGGAAAAATCTAACACGTCCTTTCAGAAGACAAAATTGTTTCCTCGCAGACAAACCAGTTAGAAAAATACCGAAGGGAAATGCCAGTACAAATAAATGGAGAGCTTTTTCTTGCATCCCTACAGAGTTTGAGTGAGGAAAAAATATTGCTTGTTTATAAGAATTTGACCTTAAGACTTCAAAGAAAAGAGATGCACCGGGGGTCATTCGTGAAGGAAATGCCTTTTTTCTTAGATTTTTAATGTTGGTTTTGTAAATGGGTCAAGCCAAAGCGAGCTAAGAGATCAGTAAATTGATTTTTTTTTCCTCCTAGGAATCAGCTTAGTCTCACTATTCTTTACCATGCTAGGGTCTTACCCTAGATAAAAATATTGTTGCTCTTAAGATAAACTCGGGGAGAGAGAGAGAGGGGGAGACCTTGAAAGATTATGGTCTTAAAACTTCAAAGCCTTTTGCTTTTAAGCACAAATTCTAATTAACATTTAAAGGATACTTAGGAATAGCCCTTCCAAAGCCAAACTAGGAGAGGTACCCAGTGCAGCAAAAGTTGTTCCTGTGTGAAGTCCAAACGGGATTAGAAGCAAACCCAAGAAAAATCTGTGGTGACAAATTGCTCTAGTGCCTTCACCTTTAAGCCCCAGTTAAACACCCCTAACTATGAAATGACAGTTTTGTAAGACAGAAAACGTGGTTTAAGCAATAGTAAAACAGTTCTTCCCTGCTTTCCCTAAATGAAAAAATCCAAGAAGAGATCTCCAAAGTTTTTATCAGGGTCGTATTTCTACAAATATAAGGGGGGCTGTGGCCTGTCTGGTCCCAGGTGAAACAGTGGACAATATTATCTTCAAACCTGTTTCGGTTTTGATATTCCACAGCACTCAGATACCTAGAGCTCATCTGCATAAATCAGCAAACAAAAAGAATCCCAATAACAATGACCATTGCATCCTGTTCAGTGATCGAGCCCTGCAGCTAATTTTTCCAATCTGCTTGCCATGATAGAGTGTCATCATGTGGAATGAAAAATGATGGATTATGGTCCCCATCCCCATATGTTTATGAGGCCTGTTTGCATCAAACTCAAAGATGACTTGATTTTTAAATTGGTTTCTGACTCCTGCCTTGTAAGCAGAAAGACACTTTGTATTTATTCAAGGAGAGCTCTGTAGAGGTGAAGCCGGTGATCCACGGAGACTCTACCATAACTTTTTCCCAACTGCCATTTATTAAACATATTCCATCTCATGAACCATGAATCATTTCATTTTTAAGCACTTTTATTTCCTTTAAATGTATCTAAAACTTCATTAGATTCAACTGGCACAGTCCTGACAGACAACCTGCATACATTTTAAACCTTCCCAATGGAGAAGCATAAAACATTTAAAATCTATATTTGATCTGACAACAGCAGCACAATGTTTGAATTAGAAACAGATCAGACATAATTGAAGATAAAGAGGACGCAAGCACCACTCCCATTTGTGAAGTGGGCTTTAAATGATCAGATTCATCCAGAATACATTACCGAGAAACATTGAATTGTTATCTTTAGACAGCCTTTTCTAAGAGTTTACAATTTCTCAGTTCAGTGAAGCTTACCACCAGCTTGTTATCAGAACAAAAAACGAAAAATCATTCGGTTCAGAGCACAGAACTGATCTCACCTCAAAAAATACTCATTTCCTTCCGATAACAGACACTTCATTGGACAGCGATGTAGCTACTTCATGCACAACCTTTTCCTATCCTCTCACTTCCCAGGTAATTCCTGAGTAGGCTACAAACTGGCATTGTTTACCAATAGGGCTCCCTGCCAAGCCCTGCCTCCAGCTTTAATTAATAGCCCCGGGGTCCCCGGCACACACTCAGCTACACCATCACACACATGCTCATGTGCACTCATTCACACACTCACACACACACACACACACACACACACACACACACACACACACACACATACACACCTTGAATTTGCCAGAGTCCTTCCACTTTTCTCATAGTAATGGAGCTAAACCCATTATACAAAGCAAATATTCTAAATGTAACTAATGAGAGTTAAATAAACTAAGTTTGGATACAATAGCATACAATGTTTGGTGGGTTTTGTTTGTTTTTACAAACAAAATCAGACTTTGTAACAAAAATCAGTCTTTAGTAGGACCAGAAAAATAATTCCATTCAGAAGTGAATAATAGCATAAACCTGTCTAGGTTACTTTCTTCTCATTAAACATATTGCGGGGTAAATTCCCAGAATTTCCTGCCTGGGGTTAAGCACATTTACATATACTGCTGCAGCCTCCAGGGCGGAGGGTGGGGAGAAGCTGTTCTCTCCTCCCCTCTGTTGCATGATTGGTCTGGTTCCTGCAGGGAGTACTGTGCAGTGACGGCAGGGACGGAGAGAAAGAGTGGCGGCCAGAGGGGACAGGCAGAGCCGGACCTCATCGTGAGCAATAAAGGCTTTCTCTCAGTCTAGCCTCTCCTTCACCTGATTTTGGTCACATAAGTTTATTTGCCCTGGATGGGGAACACCGCTTCTCCCTGAAGCTATAATATTTTTACTCATATTCAATGTAAGATACATAAAAACCCTTCAAATCTCAAGGTTTCTAAAGACAAAAATAAGGAAAAGGAGAGGAAACAATGAATTGTTTTGAAAAAATTTGAGGTCCATCTAGATCATGGAAAGCCCATAACCCTTTTATGGTTAATCCAAAAGTTTCTAGCATAGAAAAGCAATAATTTTACAATTCTATGGGTAAAATTGCAATATTTCCAGAATCTCTCTCCTGGCTTTAGTGCATCTCCATACTAAAGAGGGTGTACTATGGAGTAGTTGATCTCCATATCAATAGGTAATTAAAGTGGCCAGCAAGGGCTTATCTGGACCAGAGAGGATGGATGTATACTTTTTCTTCTGCAGCCTGGCCATGAGAGATAAGGGGGAGCAGAAATGAACAACTGCTTGTAAGACATAAATTTTATTTCTCCCTTCGGCTGATTTTGGTTTCAAAGGTATTTTGCCCCAGGATATTCCCTTGAAGTTACATCTGGCAGTAGTTGGCAGGACCTCTGAACCTGAAATCTGTCTATATGAGGGCGACCCTTAGGCAGGCTGCCCCTAGAGACGGTGGGGGAGATGTCCGGAATCTGCACCTGCCCCATGGATAGTGGGGAGACCTCAGTGGCTGCAGCAGTAGAGAGTGCAGTTTTACTTGGGAGCACCCTGTGGAGTTTCCACTTGGGGAGCCCCTAGTGGGGAATTGGTCTAGGGTGAAGCACCTCCTACAGAGGTGGGGCCTTTCCCAGAACTGGAAAAGGTGAAGGCACCCACAGCTGTGGAATTAGCTCTCCATGAGATAGAAGGCTGCTTAGAGGCCCTGAATGGCTGTGTAGCCGCTGGGTTTGTAGGATCTTTTTTCTTTAAGATAGTGGAAACTATTATTGAGGAGAGAGAGAGGGTTATTGAGGACAGTGAGACACTTCAGCAGGAAAGAGACACCCTTCAGTATAGCTTGGAGGATCTGGGTGATGACCTATGGGATGCCTTTAAGGAAGAGAGACAGGTATTGAGAAGATGGATCACGCTCCTGAAAGATTCCTAAGCAGCATCAAGGGGGAAGACAGCAGGAGAAGTCACATTGTAGGGCGTCAAGGGGGAGGGGGAGGAAAGAGTGGTGCCTTCAGCCCTGGAGATGGTACAGGGGGTGTTGGGAGAGGATGAGGGGTGTGGCCAAGGTATGATCTGTTACCAAGGCCACTACCCAAGGCACCAGCCTCTCATGTATTAAAGCCCCACTGGTTGTAATTAAGAAAGTAAAAATGTGACAATTGCACGCTCCTCAGGGGGAGGAGCGGCCCTCTCCCCAGGCTGTGGAGCACTCCATGCTCCACCCCTATACCCAGGATGAGCTGATGGGCATGAGGGTCTGGTATAGGCAGAGGCCATTGGAACCTCTGCCTACATGGCTTTTATGTCTCTGGGACATGGGGGTGGACAACATTGTTATGTTGGGTTCTGAAATGGATAAACTGGCTTCCCTGATGACTCACCCTTTCCCGCAGCAGTGGTTACAAAGTGCCCGTCACACCTCAGGGAATCAGGCAGCTCTGGATTGACTGACAGCTGCCATCAGGGCAGTTTGGCCTAATCAGGGTGATTTACCATACTTACCCACTAACTGGAAAACATATGCAGAGCTCTAGCAGGTGTTATGGGAGCTGGGCATGAAAAACATCATCTATAATATGGGCCCGATGAGGAGCTGTTCACCGTAGGAATGAGAAATCCGGTGCTGCATACAGCTCCTCCATCTCTTGTTGGGTCCCTAGTGACTATTCTTGCCCACACATAGGGCAACCCTTAAGTGAGGCTACTCATACTTTAGCAGATTAGGGGGAGTTTGAAACAATAAGAGCATGGAAGGAAGTACAGGCTATGACTGAAAGGAGAGGTGCAGCCCCTTGAAGGTCTTGAGGACCCAGATGTGGGTTGATTTGATAGAGGCTGGGTTATAAAGAAAAACTTGATGGGCAGCCCAATAGGCTCTTGTTAGAACTGTGGCACCAATTAAAGCCAGAGGAGCAGTTCCAGATACTGAGGCCCAGGACACAGAAGCCGGAAGCTAAGCTGCATGTCTGGCCTGTCTCCCTGCAAGACTTCCTGGGGGACAGAACTTAGGCTCCACCTGGGCCCTCACCCTTACAGGACAATGATTGGGCATCCCAGTTTGACTGAGGTGGGGATCAAGGCCCCCACCTTTGGGGACGCAGTGGGGACCAGAGACCACATGTAGAATTTGCAATTTATTGATCACCTGTGATTGTACAATGTGTCCTGGAGCTGGTGGACACAGGAGCTGAATGTTCTCTGATTCATGGCAATCCTGAGTGTTTTCCCAGGACCCCTGCTGTGATTGATGGCTATGGGGGTAAAGCAATTAGAGTGAAGAAAGCCCAAATACCACTGGGGATAGGGCATTTACCCCCAAAGGAGTACATGTGTACATTTCTCCCATCCCTGAATATATTTTGGGGGTAGATATCCTGCAGGGCCTGTGGTTACAGACCACTGCAGGTGAGTTCAGACTGAGGGTACATGTGGTAAAGGAAGTTCTGAGGTGACATGCTAAGCACCCACCTATAGCTCTGCCTGTACCTAGGTGAGTGACAAATACAAAGCAGTATAAATTTCCTGGAGGGCACAAGGAAATTGGAGAAACTCCACAGGAGCTGAAGAAGGTGGGCATCATAAAGCCCACGCATAGTCCTTTTAATTCCCCAGTGTGGCCAGTGAAAAAGCCAGACAGCTCCTGGCGTATGACCATGGACTACAGAGAACTGAATAAATCACACCCCCTTTGCATGCTGCTGTCCCCTCTATAGCAGCCATTATGGAGACACTCAGTCATGAACTGGGGGCATATCGTTATGTTGTGGACCTTGATAATGCTTTCTTCTCTATTGACCCAGCATAGGAAAGCCAGGAACAGTTTGCCTTCACGTGGAAAGGCCGGCAGTGCACATTCACTGTCCTTCCACAGGGATACCTCCACAGTCCCACCATCTGTCACAGACTTGTAGCCCAAGACTTAGCCACATGGAAGAAACTGCAAACAGTGCAGCTGTATCACTACATTGATGATATTAGCTCAAGTCCTATTCTCTTTCAGATTTAGAAAGGGCAGTTCCTAGACCGCTGCAACGTCTACAGGAGAAAGGATGGGCTGTGAACAGCGCCAACGTTCAGGGACCTGTTTTGTCTGTAAAATTCCTGGGGGTTGTCTGGTCAGGTAAAACTAACATTATTCCTGAAGCAGTCATAGACAAGGTCCAGGGTTTCCCTATCACTATCACTGTGGTGGTATTACAAGAGTTTAAGGGTCTTTTGGGCTACTGGAGAGTGTTTATTCTGCACTTGGCACAAATTCTGAAGCCCTTATACCAGTTGGTACAAAAGGGCATCAGGTGGGTCTAGGATGAAACATGTGCAGCTGCTTTTATTGCTGCCAACTGGACAGTCAAGGCTGTATAGGCCTTGAGTGTGATGGACTCATCAAGGTCCTGTGAGCTAGATGTTTCATGCAATGGGAGATAGTTATGGATGGGGTCTTAGTCAGCAGCTTGAATGGGCATGTCAACCTACTCAATTCTGGTTACAACTATAGAATGGAGCAGAGGTCTGGTACACCTTGATAGAGAAGCAACTGGCTGCTATGTACCATGCCTTCCTGGCTACAGAGCCTATCACTGGAACAGTTCCAACCAAGGTAATAACCACCTATCTCATTGCAGAGTTGGTGCAAGACTGGACCCAAAGGCCACAGAGTTGCATGACACAGATGCCTATACTGGTCAAATGGGGTGCATATTTACAGCAGCATAGCACCCTTTCTACTAGCCCCTTAAGTGGAAAACTCCAACACTTACTGGGGCCAGTGACATATACCAGTGGAAAACAGAAAGAACTTGCTTTTGAGCCATTGGTAGCCAAGAGTCCTTATCAAGAGGGAAAAGCCCCTATACCTGAAGACGCTTGGTTCACAGATGGCTCCAGTTGTGGGCAGCCCCCGAAGTAGAAGGCTGTGGCTTTCCATCCTAAGACTGAGACAGTGTGGATGGAGGATGGAGAGAGGAAGAGCAGCCAATGGTCTGAGTTGTGGGCTGTATGGTTTGTGATCACCCAGGAGCCCTCCCCTATAGTTGCCTGCACTGACAGCTGGGTTGTTTATCAGGCTTGACCCTGTGGCTACCAACATGGGACCATGCCAGCTGGATGGTTGGTCACCATCCCCTTTGGGTGCAAGAGTTTTGGCAAGACCTATGGGCCTCTGGTCAGACCAAGACTGTTACCATATATCATGTGACTGGCCATTTGCTGTTGGCAAACCCAGGGAATGATGCAGACACAACTGGCCCAGATGCGCTGGCTAGAAGGAAAGCCTGCCTCTCATGTAGCCCAATGGTTGTTACATCAGTGTTTGTTGCACGTGGGACAAAAGACAATGTGGGCTGTAGCCCATTGGTGGGGCTAGCTGTTGACCTTTGAAGAAGTCAGCCGAACCCAGAAGGAGTGTCTTGTGTGCTCTAAGAGGGACTTACACCGAGTCCCACAGGAACATGGGACAATAGTAAAGGGGTGAATGCCCCTCTTCAGGTAGCAGATAGACTATATTGGGCCTTTGTCCATATCAGAAGGATATTGGTATGCCATGACTTGGGTGGACACAGCGACTGGAGTGTTGGTTGCTTTTCCTGCACATTATGCAGATCAGCAAACCACCAAAAGGGGCTAGAGGGTCTCTTTTTGCAGCCTATGGCCTGCCACAGGTGATTGAGAGCAATCGAAGCACCCACTTTACTGGACATGTGTTACAAGAATGGGTACAGCAATTAGGAATAAAGTGGAACTGTCATGTACCATATAACCCTACTGAGGCAGGCATGATAGAGAGGTTCAATGGTTTGTTGAAACCTAGCCTAAAGTCAGACTCCAATAGTCTACAGGGCTGGTCAGTTCGTTTATGGACAGTGCTATGGCATATGAATGAGAAGCCCCAAAAAGGAGTCTTGAGCCCTGTGGATATGCTAACAGACATTGCTGCCTCTCCTATACAACCGTATGTGCAAACCAGAGAGGAGTTACTGAAGCCAGGATATGGCCAGCAGAGCAGCATCCTGCTGCCAGCCCCAACTGCATTAAACCCTGGAGACATTGTTGAGTGGACGTAGCCCTGGACATTTAGACACATGGACCAGTGATGGCTGGCCCTTCTGGCACCTTGGGGAAATGGCCTAGAATCTGGCATCATGTGTATTCCTGGAGTAACAGTAGAGTGGCCCCCAAAGTTCATGGTAGTGTACCAAAAACATCCAGGAGGTAAGAGCATCTATAGTGAAGTTTTGTGTAGGGGCCGGCCTACGGTCGAGGCTGAGTCCCACTATGGCTGAACACCACCCTTCCACTGTAGCTGACCAACGCCCTAAGATGGCGCCTGCTTCCTGGGCGCCACCCTTCCTGGTTTGGTGGCATTAGCATAAGGAAGTTGCTCCTATAGGCTTGCCCCATGCTTCCATGCTCGTGCTCAACTCATGCAGAAGGCATGCTACCAATCAGCTTAAAGGTCACGCATGATCTTGATCACCATAGGCCAGCTTCCTTTATATAAGGCATAAGCAGGAAAGAGAAGGAGAGTCTCTCTCCTCTCATTCTTCCTCTCACTCGCTCTCTCCAGCTGTTGCTTCTTCTCACTCACCTTCTCCCGACCTTCCGAGCAACAATAAAGAACTGAAGTGAACCAGGTCTGTGTACGTATCACTGTTGTCACCGCCACAAGGAGCGAACGCGATATCTGGTGCCAAAACCCGGGAGTTTTTCTCCAACCACCCAGAGGAGAAACTGGCGGATGCGGACGCCATAGAGCTTCTTACCCTGAAACAGTACCAGTGGACTCCATTCGGAAGGATCGTTCGGGAGGGCACCTCGAAAGAGGAGGGTGAGTGGATCAACAAGCAAAACGAAAGTAAGCAGCCGAGGTGGGGATTTCTATTCTGTCTGCTCGTCTTGTTCATCCTTGTGCTTATTATTGTGTTTGTTGTTGCTAAGTATGTTAGATGAAGTAAGGGCGCCAGTGAAAGTTCGCGGGATAGCGACGAAGCAAGGAAAGTTCGCGGTATAGCGACGAATGTAAATTAGTGATAAGAGTACCCCCTACCTATAGACATCAGGAGTATGTCTTAATCTCTTCACTATTAACATGGGGTCTGAAGGGTCTAGACTGAGAGCAGAAGAGCCTTTAAGAGCACTCCTGAGGGCTAACGGAACATCATTAAAAACAAAAACCACAAGGGCTTTCCTCCACACGGTAGAGAAGCATGCTCTGTGGTTCCTAGATGAAGGAAGAATCACTACCCTCTTGTGGGAAAAGTTAGGCGAGGATCTGCGCAACGCAGATCGCAGGGAGCCGCTCCCGGCTGGGACGCTCCCCATATGGGGGCTGGTTAGGAGCTGCCTAAAGGAGAATAAACCTAGTTGTAGAGAGGCCATAAGGGAAGGAGAGGAGGTTCTTGAGGAAGTGAAAGAAGAAAGAGCCTCTGCGAGAGCATCTGAAAGAGGATCTACACAGGGAGGGTCCTCTGATGAGGAAGAGGACCAAGAATTATCAGGAGAAGAGTTAGAGGCTAGGGCTGCTCAGAGAGGACATCGGCCCACATTGTACCCCTCACTGAGCCAACTGAGAATAAGCAGAGAGGAAGGAGAGACTAGTTCGGCCCCTCTCCCCAATAAGAGCAGTAAGGTAGAAGAGATTGTGCCAACTGCCCCAAATCATCCATTTTGCTCTCCAACCTATAGAGCAGAGCCACCCCCTTACCAGAGTTACTCATGTTGTGGTGGCCAGGGGTGCCAAGAACAATTGGGCAAGAATAGATGGAGGGAATGGCTAACCATGGAGGGGAATGCAGCCTTCCCAGTAATAGAAGATCCAAACACCCAGCAAAGATACCATCAAGCCCTAGATTTTAAGCTTGTAAAAAGCCTAAAGGAAGCTGCCACCACCTATGGAGTGCAAGCAGCGTTCACTGTGGCCATAGTGGAGTCATTAGCCACTCAGAATCTAACACCAGATGATTGGGCTAATGTAGCCAGAGCATGCCTTACTGGAGGTCAGTACCTGCTATTCAAAACTGCGTGGGCAGAGCTTTCACAAGACACTGCCCGGCGCAACGCTGCCGCAGGGAACAATCAGTGGAACCTAGAGATGCTGATGGGCACAGGACCTTACTTAGGACAGCATAATCAGATAAATTACCCGCCTGCTGTGTATATGCAAATAGCTACAGCAGCTGTCAAGGCCTGGAAAACACTCCAGGGCTCTGGTGATTTACAGGGTCAACTATCCAGAGTACTCCAAGGATCAAATGAGCCTTACGCAGATTTCTTGGTGAGACTGATGCAAACCGCAGGTCGTATATTTGGAGATGCTGACACAGCCATGCCCCTAGTAAAACAGTTGGCCTATGAGCAAGCAAATAAATGGTGTAAAGAAGCTATCAGGCCTTGGAAAAATAAAGATTTAAATGTGTACCTCAAAGTTTGCCGAGACATCAATGATAGTGTAGTGCAAGGACAAGTGATAGCCACAGCCATAACTCAGGGACTGCAACAGGCGCATAGCAGGGGTACCCCTCCTGGGGCATGCTTCCATTGCAAGCAGATGGGTCATTTAAAGCGAGATTGCCCAAAATTAGGCGGAGGAGGAGCCAGTGTGACCAACATCAAACCACAACCGAGATTATGTCCCAGATGTAGAAAAGGAAACCATTGGGCAATAGAGTGCAGATCAGTAGTAGATGTGGAGGGACGCCCACTACCCCCGCAGCGGGCAAAAAACGGGAGGCTGGGCCCCCCACCTCAGGGCCCTCAAATGTATGGGGTGATCCAACAAATTCCCAGGACACATTTTCATCTGACAGATCAAGGATCCAGCTTGGAGTTGAAGAACCAAGGAGAACCACCGCAGGGAGCGCAGGAGTGGACATCCGTGCCACCACCAGACTCGTATTGACACCCAAGATGGGGGTCCAGTTAGTAGAGTCAGATTTTAAAGGTCCATTACCTAAGGATACAGTGGGACTCCTATTGGGCCGGAGTTCCACAACCAAAGCAGGATTGATAGTACACCCAGGAGTTATTGACCCAGACTATGAGGGAGTAGTAAAGATTATGGTCTCCTCCCCAAGAGGCGTTACAGCCATCAATTCTGGAGACCGCATTGCTCAAATTCTTATGCTTCCTAGTAAGCATAGACAATATGGACATAAAAACATGAAAAGAGGTCAATCAGGATTTGGATCATCTGGGGCCCCTCTGACCTGTTTCACAATGGAGCTGGGAGACAGGCTTATGCTTGTCCTGAAGATTAGAGATAGGAACTTCTTAGGACTATTAGACACAGGGGCAGATTGCAGCATTATAAGGGAAGCTGAGTGGCCTAAAGATTGGCCTCTAAACCAAGCTGCTCAGACTCTAAGAGGGCTGGGCATAGCTCAAGCCCCATTATGTAGTGCTGCCACACTCCCCTGGAAAGATCCGGAAGGGCATGAGGGAGTAGTTCAACCTTATGTGCTGAGCATACTGGTGTCTCTCTGGGGAAGGGAAATACTGACCCAGATGAATCTTAAACTAACAACAGAAACCTTCTATAGTAATCAGGCAAAGTCCATTATGAGGAAGCAGGGCCATACAGGGACCGGAGGCATAGGAAAAAACTTGACTGGCAGAGAGACACCCATCCCGCTCTCAGGAGTGGTACCCAGTAGGATTGGAGGCCCAGGACTGGGTTTTTCCTCAGGGCCATTGAGGACAGACAAGAACTAAAAATACAATGGTGATCAGAGGAGCCTGTGTGGGTTCCTCAGTGGCCCCTTACTAAAGAGAAAAGGGAAGCAGCCCACACATTAGTGCAAGAGCAAATTGCCGCAGGGCATCTTCAAAATTCTACTTCCCCATGGAATACGCCCATATTTGTCATAAGAAAGAAGTCAGGAAAATGGAGATTGCTGCATGATCTAAGAGCTGTAAATAATCAGATGATTCTCATGGGATCAGTACAATTAGGTTTACCATTGCCTATGGCCCTGCCCAAAGATTGGAAGACCATTGTAATAGATATCAAAGATTGTTTCTTTTCCATCCCTCTTCATCCTGAGGATTGTAAAAGGTTCGCCTTCACAGTACCAGCCGTCAATCATGGTCACCCAGATGAGCGGTATGAATGGAAGGTGTTGCCACAAGGCATGGCGAATAGCCCTACTATGTGCCAATTGTTTGTACATAAGGCCCTGGCAGAAGTTAGAAAAAGGTTCCCTGAAGTGATTATCTATCATTATATGGATGATATTCTCTTATGTCATGAAAGGAACAGTGTAGTAGAAGAAGGCCTCTGCTTCTTGCAAGAACATTTTAAACAATGGGGCTTAGAACTAGCACCAGAAAAGGTACAGGCAACTTGTACCAAACAGTATTTAGGAATAAAATTGGAAGATACTATTGTTAGACCATTAAAAGTGATCATAAGAACAGATCATCTAAGCACCCTCAATGATTTTCAGAAACTCCTTGGAGATATAAATTGGGTAAGGCCATTCCTAAAGCTTACTGATGAAGAGCTCAGTCCATTATATGAGACACTGAAGGGCGATTCTGATTTATCATCTCCGCGCTCTCTCAGTAAGCAAGCCAAGGAAGCCTTGAGCCTAGTCCAATCCCGCTTGCAGCTTGCCAGGGTAGATATAATAGACTATGGCAAATTGCTATTCCTTATAGTGATACCCAGTAATAATAGCCCAACAGGGGTACTTTGGCAGGAAGGGCCAATTCTCTGGGTATATCTGGCCCACTCTCCAGGAAAAACATTAAGATGGTATCCTCAGAGTATAGTTGATTTGATCATCAAGGGAATCAGGACAGCTATAAAAACATTTGGGATTCCCCCAAACATAATAATAACACCTTATACTGCTGAGCAGATTGAATGTCTTACTGCATGCTGTGATGCATGGGCTGTTGCTTACACCATCACCAATGCTTCCTTTGACAACCACTACCCAAAACATCCTTGGCTACAGTTCTGCCTCTCTAATCCCATCATCTTTCCTATAAACACAAGATGTAATCCCATACCCAAGGCTGAGGTGGTGTTCACTGATGGGTCAAAGAATGGCATCGGGACTGTGGTCACTGGTGACCAATCTTGGACATTCAGTTTTCCAACCACTTCAGCCCAACAAACAGAGCTGTTGGCTGTAGCACAAGCCTTTACACTTTTCTCACAGGAACCTTTTAACCTTCTAGCAGATAGTCAGTATGTAGTGAATGCTGTGTCCATCTTAGAGAATGTAAGTTATATTAGCCAGTCTTCCCCCGTTGCCAGTATTTTTAGAAAGCTACAACAACTGATCTGGGATCGATCAACACCTTTCTTTATTGGACATGTAAGAGCCCACACTTCCCTCCCAGGACCCATTGCTGAGGGAAACAGACGTGCCGATGCCCTGACCCGTGAGTCTAACATCTCAGTGATATTTGACCATGTAGAACAAGCCACACAATTTTACAAACAATTTCATGTGAATTCAAACACCCTTCGCTTAAAATATAATATTACTAGAGACCAAGCTAGAGCCATAGTAGTAAGTTGTAAATGGTGTGTTATACTCTTACCCACCGTTTCAGAGGGAGTCAATCCAAAGGGACTACTACCCAGTCACATTTGGCAAATGGATGTCACTCATATTCCAGAGTTTGGCAAGATGAAATATATTCATGTGTCTGTTGACACCTGCTCAAGCATCATTTTCGCCTCTTGCCATACAGGGAAAAAAAACTAGAGATGTCATAACTCACTGCCTTCAGGCGTTTTCGGCCTGGGGAAAGCCCAAGCATGTAAAAACTGATAATGGACCAGCATATACATCCCAATCCTTTCTTAGATTTTTAAGGGTAATGGATATCACCCATACCACAGGTATTCCCTACAACCCTCAAGGGCAAGGCGTGGTAGAGCGCACCAACCTGACCCTTAAAAATGCTCTCTATAAACAAAAAGGGGGAATAGGGGCAGACTTCAGATCCCCCAGAGACAAACTTAACATCATATTATTCATTTTAAATTTTTTGACATTGGACAAAGATGGCCACAGTGCAGCAGAGCGGCATAATCGCCATTCCAGGCCTAAAGACATGCCCGCAGTTATGTGGAAGGATGTATTGGAAGGATCATGGAAAGGCCCGGATCCAGTGTTAATCTGGAACCGAGGCTCTGTTTGTGTTTTCCCACAGGACCGAAACAATCCTATCTGGGTGCCTGAATGCCTGACACGGAGAGTGGCAAGACCAGAACCGGAAGTGTGAGATGCCGACCCCACTGATGCTGATCCTGCTACCGATCCTTCAGCAGGTGATAGCGGAACCCAGAGAACTATGGGGTCTGGTGAAGGCTTGGCCTCTACCACTCCCGGTGACTGAAACTGCACATACCTTTTCCGCCTTTTTCTCTACCAATAGTACACTTAATCTCCCATATCTGCCCTTTGAGAAATATTGAATGTTAGTTCCCAAAAGGTAGAGGCGCTGTCTGTAGCTCAGTTTGCTGAAGCCGTGCTAAATGCCACCAAAGCCTGGTCAGGCATGGGTGTTATGGGTATATTACTCCTTGTAGGTCTTCTCCTACTTGGGAGAAAAGTCTGTTCCATGCAACGGCAACATCGGGAAGTGCAGATGGCTCTGGTGCAGGCCATGGCAGCTATAGAGGAAGGCATCTCCCCTAGGGTGTGGCTCAATATGTTGGACCAGTAGTCAAAGATGGGTAAGATCAGGAGGTACGCATACCAACCTAAGACAGGGTGCAGACCTTAGCTGTCTGTTGCCCTATGACGGGTAAGGATGCTGCACCTCCCTGACAACCTAAGACAGGCATGGTCCCCGAGCCTCATTGTGTTAAAAAACAAAAAAGGGGGAGATGTAGGGGCCGGCCTACAGCCAAGGCTGAGTCCCACTATGGCTGAACACCGCCCTTCCACTGTAGCTGACCAACGCCCTAAGATGGCGCCCGCTTCCTGGGCGCCACCCTTCCTGGTTTGGTGGCATTAGCATAAGGAAGTTGCTCCTATAGGCTTGCCCCATGCTTCTGCGCTCGTGCTCAACTCATGCAGAAGGCATGCTACCAATCAGCTTAAAGGTCACACATGATCTTGATCACCATAAGCCAGCTTCCTTTATATAAGGCATAAGCAGGAAAGAGAAGGAGAGTCTCTCTCCTCTCATTCTTCCTCTCACTCGCTCTCTCCGGCTGTTGCTTCTCCTCACTCACCTTCTCCCGACCTTCCGAGCAACAATAAAGAACTGAAGTGAACCAGGTCTGTGTACGTATCGCTGTCGTCACCACCACAAGGAGCGAACGCGATAGTTTTGTTTTATCTTTATGGCCAGTACATGTACCTCCCATAGCCCTATGTATTGACCCATCTGTAACTCCCACATGGATGGGGGTGAAAGTCTGGTATACTAGACCAGGATGATATCCCATTCCTGCCACTGTTCTATCTTAGGACCACTCTCTTGCATGTGTCCTACCTGATGGACAAGATTTGCCTATGCTGGTGTCATTAAAACATGCATTTTATCACCCTTAAGGTTATTTTCTTCTACAGTCCTTGTGACCTGGATACGCTCCCTGGCTGCAGGTGCTGTGTGATGATTGCTCTCAACTCCCTACTTCAGCTACTGACTGTCTGTGGAATGGGCGAGCTATGGACTTAATCTGCATAGGATTTTGAACCTAGCTGAATCCTCAGGCTTGAGGATTATCATGATTTTATATTATTAGTCTGGTTACAGTGCTGCAGTTTTCTCGCATGGGGCCCTTGTGGAATATGGGGAACAAGCAAATTGTGTGGTGAGATTTCTGGAGGGGTGGCCTGTGGGTAAAATTTCAGTATTTCTAGAATCTCTCTCCTGACTTTAGTGGATCTCCATATGGTGGGTGTTCCCAGCGGGTGGAGAGGAGTAGTCTATCTCCATATCAATAGGTAATTACAGGGACCAGCAAGGGCTTCTCTGGACCAGAGAGTTTGGATGGGGGCTTCTTCTCCTGCAGGCTTGTTGGGAGAGACAGGTGGGAGCAGAAATAGACAACTGCTTGTAAGAAATAAACTTTGTTTCTCCCTTTGACTGATTTTGGTTTCAAAGGTATTTTGCCCCTGGATTTTCCTCTGTAGTTACAATTATCTAGGAATATTCTCTCTCCTGTATCTCTCATTTATTTTCATTCTGTCAAGTTTTAAAAGGAACTAAGGACTTTTAAAAATATACTTTGAGACAAACACTAGACCTGGCACACAGTAGGTATTTAATAAATATTTTTGGAATTAAATGATTAATTTAATGATTATCTGACTTTGATTTTGCCATCTTTATCTGTGCTTTAACATGCCTCAGCTCTTTCTGCAAAACACATGCTCTTGTTTTCTGTGTTATTTTGCTCCTTGAGAATATTCTTTTGATCGGAAAAACCTTCAGGTGCTTTGTGATTTCTAAATAATTTACATTAAATAACTGAGATTTAAGTCAGGGAGAGTCTTCAAGACATAGAGTTAAGACTGTGTGTGTGCAGGAGGTAGGTATGTGAGAGTGTGTGTGAGTAGGGGGTTTACTAGGAAAGTCAGTTTGAAAGTCAGGAAGTACTTTTTAATCATGTAATTCCTAGAAAGCAGGCTTCTAAAAATGGAAAGAACACGGATTTGAGAATCAGACAGATATGCATTTAAACTCTGATGCTCATCAAGTATTAGTACCTTAGGCAAATTGCTGGACTGGTTTCCTCCTCGGGTGTGAAGACGTGCCTCCTTCCCGGGCTGCCCTAAGGCTTCAGTGAGGTCACATCTGTGAAAAAAGCTTCATGCTGTGCAAACTCTAGTTTAGAACACAGTTTTAAAAATTGGGGTTCTGTTCCTCAAATGTATTTTAAATAACAAAAATATCAAAGTGATAATTAAACAGAAACAAAATGCAAGAATTCCACCGTGAATGCTTACATTAACACAAACGGTTTTACACACATATATCTTAAATGTGGAAACAGACCCACATGTAAAATGTCATAGTTTTTCCTTTTCAAAGAGTTTTTCAGATGAGCTGAACTAGGGGGAACTTTGTGCAACACAGTGAGTTTGGAAGGTAAGCACCTTCTTCTGTTCCTGGTCAATGTTATAGTGATTATAGGAATCTTTATGGCTCTGACAACTTTGGGACAGCCTTTAAATTAGGCTTATTTGTCTAAAATTTTTTTGTAGCCTATCCTATATGCATGGTGAGTATAAAAGTATCTGGTAAACAGTGGTAAATACTGAGAGAACAGTGTTCTTGGCAAATTCATATTCTTCGAAGACCTCTCACATGTCTATTTCAATAAGTTCTCATTGCTGCACCATTTATTCCACCTATTTCCCTTCTCCAGAAAGATGAGGTTCTCCAAAATTCCTTTCCTAGAGGAACCAAAACATTCTTTGCTTTCCCTGACAACATATTCCTTGGATGTCTCTGAGTCTGTTCTTGAGCATAGAAAAAAAATAAATAATGATGATGCTCTTGCCAAATTTGGTACTTAACTCTTTAGAAATATAAATTTGCTGCATCCAATCATGCATCCATGCAAGCAACAGTTTTTCTACTCCACAAATGCTATCACGTTTTGGTACCACCACTGATTGCATCAACCTAAGCACTCTTCATTTCCATCCAGTATTTACCCAGCCCCTTCAGAACTGCATTCCCAGGCAAATGCAACCATGTGAAACTGTAGGGGAGCTCACCTGCTTTCATTATGAATTCATGTTGACTAAAATACACTTTATTTTCATAGGATGGATTTTCTTAATGTTTTTATTTTACCTTTTTTTGTATCATATTTCCTTTTCTTAAACATATCGAAAAGTAAAAACAATTTCAAAATTTGAAGCAACTTTGTAAAAGAGAGAGAGAGCACACGAGCAAAAGAGGGAAATACTGTGATATAAATGCATTCTGATGGCAGTGGTTAGAATCACTTCCAACCAGATTCCACCTCCAACCTTTAATAGAGCACATCTGCCCTAAATATGATGTGAAAATGGATAACAGTCACTGATCAGGTGGCCATAATGTGAGTGCAGCTGGGTGACTGAATTTCTTCTAAGGTAAGAGTTTGCCATTTTGTGGATGGCAAGCAGTTTTTGCATTTGAGAGAAGAAAATGGAATTTTTAGGGAAAGACCCTCCACTGGGAAGGAAGGACCATTTTAATAAGCCTGTTTGGTCATGTAAATACGATGTGGAAGCATATTCATTGTTCTCAGGAAGACCTGGGGTGGAAAAATGTCCCCAGTGCTAAGGCTTCAGGCTCAGAGTTTGATTATCCTGTTTACAGTGTCAGTTGAGCTTAGCAGCACTCTTCTCTAAGGAGATTCAGATGATTCCCCGTACCCAGATGTAGACCACCTAGAGCCTGAGAGATGCTTGCATCTTTTGTGTCCAAGCGTTCTCTTCTGGGAAGCTGGGACCTGAGGTTGAACCATGAAGGATTTGCAGGTCAGATCCCCTCATTGCCTGATGCTGAGGACTCAGTGAGGACCTGGATTATCGCTGTGGTATCAGCCCAACCTGGCCTGGATGGAAGGTGTCTCAGCAGTGTGTTACCTATGGCTGAATGTGTTGGACTTAGGGAAATGTACACTGAACTCTCATCTGGTCCATGAGCAAAGGAGATGGACCCACCCCCACTCTCAGTTACCCAGCACCTAAAAATGAGTGGGCATGTCCCAGAAGAGGGCAGGACAGGTTCTTTCTGGAACCTGCTGGGGGACCTGTGGGGATTAGGAAGGAAGATTCTGGTTTGGGGACTTTGAGTGGCCCCTCCTGAGAGCGGTTGTGAGCTGCTCTGTGCTGTTTAGGACCCCTAAGCCTGGCCCTTATTCCTCAGAGGAGGAGTAGGGAGGACAGCGGCCCCTCTCCAAGGCTGGAGCAAGCATGAGCTAGAAAAAGGCAGGGGGACCCATTTAAGTAGTTATTTCGTGAGAGTCTTTGGCTGTATGGGCAGAGCTTGGCATCAAGACAAGAAGGTTGAGCAGCATGAGAAACTAGAGGGGCTTGTTCTCAGTGACACTTTAACACGGAAGTTATCCAGAGCCCAGATTCCTGGGCAACTCACAGTGATAACTCAGAAGATACCTTGAAAGGCCTCCACTTTTGGAAGGAAGTTGATGGGAGCCCATGTTGTAATAATCGGGTATAAAAAGGATAGCTTATTTCATTTCATCACAAAATGGTTAAGCAGTAGAGAATTCTGATTTTTATTACTATTAGGTCTCATTAAAATCAGGTTGCCTGTAAAAGGCACCTAAGAAATATTTATTCCTTTATCCCTTTATCCAAATTCAGATAGATTTCCTTTTCTGATATTTAAGAATAGAACCAAAAGGTCTTTACCCAAAGGAATATAAGATAGTTCTATCAAGATAAAGGATAATAATAAGAATAGAACCAAAAGGTCTTTACCCAAAGGAATATAAGATAGTTCTATCAAGATAAAGGATAATAATACCCTGGTGCATGTATTAGAAAATTTATGACTTGTATTTTCATTGGAAATTCTAATCCTTGGAAATCAAGTGTTCTTGCTTTAAGTGTAGCCACTCACAAACGAAGGTATTGATGCCGGGGTTCTTGTTTGCGGAGCCGAAGAATGAGCTTCACAAACAGTCAAGGTAGGAGAGCAAGGGACAGGCTTTTATTTAGAGATACGGTGAAAGGACAGAGCTCCCGGCTCACGCCAGGAGGGGACAAGAGAGTCCATAGTGGTGTGTTGTCTAGGCAATTTTATAGGCAGCTGAGGATTCTTCGAGAACATAAAAAACCTAGGGGTGTGGACTTGTTAAGTGGTCCCTGAATATTAAAAATTAACTTAACATAAGGAATTTCCTGCCTTGATTTCTCTCTGGGACACCAGTGCCTTGGTCTGGGAGCACATCAAAAGGCTGCCTGCCCAGCCCCCAAGGTGGGCTGAGGTATTGTCTACCTGCTAAAGAATCTTGCCTCTTGAACTTCCTGGGTGTTAAAATGCAACCTTACCTTTAAGATGGAATTCTTCCTGCCTTTTACCATGTCGTCTACAGCTGGGTCTGCATGCTAAGTTAGTTGCTCAGTTTGCAAAAATCACCCTGTCAGATCTGAAGGAGGAAAGACAGCACATAGGCCTGGGCCTTTTAGTATGCTAAAGTGAATCTTACACATGGTTACAAATGATTAGCATAATAAAACATGTGCTACTCTTCTTTATCTGGGGAACATTAACTGATCTCACTGAAGAATGATTCTAGAGCTCAATGTTTAACATAGAGTTTTAGCAGGGGGGTTTCCTTGCATGTAGTTACATTGTTCTGACTGCAAATATTCTGCCCTGCCCCCTCCGGAGGCTCTCACCCTCCTCTGACTACATCTATGGTCTCTGTCTCAGTATGTTTGTGGGTCACGGAACACTGTCTTCTCGCGGACCTTGCTTCTCACAGTAGGAAGCCAGGTTTACCAAATTTCTTTTTCTACCAATGTCTTTCATCAATAGAGAACAAGTAAGTATAATATTCAGCTTTGAGAATGGCGATATAAACAGAATGCTCAGCCCCTAAATATATACACCTTCTGACTGAGAGGGACAAAAGGGAGGTGACCTATTATCCCTCCATTCTCCATAACTCAGTGATCTTTATAAACTGTTACTGATTTTAATAAATAAGCATCCCCACTTACTTCTGATTTCATACAACTCATATAAGAGCAATTATGAGACAATAGCAGCCAGAAGCAGAATTTGCTCAAAATCAGGTCTCAGACCTAAAAGCACAAATCTATCTAACTCACTTCACATTTTCTCAATTTCAGCAAAAGTTTGTATGATTCTGAAGTTCTGTAGTATTCACCCCTACATAATAATAAAGTTCATTTAAAGTGGGTTATGGTTTTCTAATAGATTTCTCTTCGAGCCATTTTGGGATGTCTAATTCAAGGGGAGAAATGGTCAACTCTTTTAACAAGTTTGATAAATGGCCACATAGCTTGATTCAATTTTTTGTTTATTGATTTTACAGCTTTATGGAGATAAAATTAATGTACAATAAAGTGCACCTATTTTAAATGTATGATTTAATAAATTTTGATTTATGTATACACCCATGAAACTATCACCACAATCAAAATGATGAACATTCCATCACTCCCAAAAATTTCCTCATACTCCTTTGTTTGGCTCAATTTTTAACCAACACGAATATATCTACAGGTTCTTTACTATACTCCCTGCCTAAGGAAATCAGATTGCCAAAGAAATCTGTTTATGAGCCTTACTTGGCTTTTATCTGGACAAGTCAAATGAGAACACACGGTTTGTTGATAATGCATTCATAAATGAAGGTACAAGAAAACTGTCTAAATTTAAATTGCATCTTAGAAGACATTTCCATAGTAAACTCTATGTGTCCCAGGAAGAATGAGACTAACAGAAAGATGGAAATTGAAAAGTAAGCAATCATACTTTGAAAGGGTCCCAGTTTTCATCTCTTACTTACAGATCTGCAAAGTTCCAGGAGCTAAACTTGAGGAAAATGACAGTTTCCTGACACGAGTGCTGGTGCCTCTGCCCCACCTCTGACTCAGTGGTGGAGTGAAACCCTAGCATCGGGTTTTATTTGGGGAACCATATTTTATGCCTGGTTTCTAATTCAATGTTATTTAAGAATTGTTTAATTAAAATATTGATGTTCCAAATAGGGTAATGTCAATAGCACTACTAATACTATGGTACAACGGTTTTCCCTTCTCTGGGCCTGCCTTGTTTTGTCCTAGTTGGCTGGCTCTGCTGCTTATCAGCTGTCAGTGCCCCTTGGTAAGACATTTAACATCTCCAAGGCTCAGCTTCCTCATCTGTCAAATGGGGCTCATGATAATCATAGGGTTTCCATGAAGATGAGAGAATAGACATTCAATATGAGCTGTTATTACTGTACTGTATTCTTTTTCTAATCATGTTATTGCTGGAGATGAGAAAGAAAAGTCTCAAATTTCAGTGTTGCTGACAGTTTGGAGTGAGTATTTAGTGTCCATAATCTTTAATGGAGCCAGTCATTTTATGGTGGTGCCTGGACACCTATATATGGCTTAAGAGGGAAGCTGCTCTCCTGGACCATTTTGGTTGAGTGGGGGAAGGAAACGAGGATCAACTGCCACGGAGGAAAAGTTCCTCCAAAAACTTAGCTTCCTGAGGATGGAAGAGGTTGCACCCTCCCCTGAAAGGTCATAGGATTCCAACATAGTACTCAGGTTCTCTTTATAGGCCCTGGGAAGAAGTTCTCTAAATGTTAAGTGGTCCCATGGGGTTCAGCATGTCCTCTGTAAACAGTTTGAAAAAAAGAGAAAAAGTTTCCAGTTGGAATAGCTCCCTTGAAATGCTTTTTCACATTCTATATTATAATCATTAAAAAGTGTCATCTTAGTTCTGGAGCTTGTCCTAAGGAAATCATCCAAAAAGAGAAACAATAAAAAAAATACATAAGAAGGTATACACAACATTGATGCTAATAGTGAAAAATTCTCAACAACCTAATATAATACCTAAATTATAGCACATCCACAGGTTAGGATATAATGCAGGAAATCTTTATAATAAATGCAAAGACCATGTAGAAACAGAAAATGTTTCTACTGTAATATTAAATTTTAAGAAGTTTGATAATTATACATATAATCTAACCTTGTAAAAATAAATATAATATAAGCAAAGATGGAAAGAAATATGCAAAACAAGCTGTTTTATGTTAATAGAGCACATGATATTTTTCTCTTATTTTCCAGATTTTCTGTAATGTTTTATTATTGTATTTTTGTAATTGTAAATATTAAATCTGGCTTTGCAGATAGTTTTAAAAGAAGTTATGAAGCCCATGATCTTTTCTATAGGAAAGAAGGTTGTGTTGTGAGCAAGCACTTACAAGACCTGTGTGTGTGTGTGTGTGTGTGTGTGTGTGTGTGTGTATGTGTGTGTGTTGTTACAGTTTTGTGGACTTCATTGATTCATCATTTGGCTGAGGCTGGGGGCCTGAGGATAAGAGGTAGATAGATAGTCATGCCAAAGTTTGCCTGGTAGCAAAAAGAATCCCTTCGGAGAAGAATTCCAGTTGTAAGAGATTTGTAAGTGCAGATGTGGCAGTAAAATGGTAGCTAGCTTGGCCCCTGGAAAAAGGGGAGCCTGGAAGATCTGGCTTTAGACAAAAATGGGGGTAGTTTTGCATGGTGGAGAGAAAATGAATTAGCTTTGGGGTGTTAAAGATGGGTGTTCAACTTCGTAGCCTTGAGATAATCAAGTTACTTAACTTTTGTAAACTTCAATTTCTTCATCTGTGAAATGGAGGTAGTTGTGATTATCCTCGCCTAGAAAACTCTTCTGAGGATTTTAGTTCAGTTTATTGTACTAGTTACAGGGAACAAAATAAGAAATGAGACACCAGGCTTGTTCTCTAGGAACAGACAGGAAAGAGCATTCTGGCAGAGGGTACAAGGAAGAGGTGGAGAAGAGTGACACTGCCACACTGTGGGTGACTCACTGTGACCTCAGCGTCATGTGGAACACAGGGCTGAAAAATAGAGAGGCCAGAGGAGATAGACCCATGTACCCCAAACCATCAAACTCTGCCCTGAGCAGAGCAGAGAGCCACTGAAGGATTTTATGCAGGGGAAGGGACCCTTTTTTTCATTTTATGTAGAACCCTCTGGCAACCTGATGAAGGGTAAGCCTCAAGGCACAGAAGCCAAGCAAGAGGCCACTGGGATGCCCAGTGAGAGGCGATGGCTGAAAGGTCCAAAACTGAGCTCCTAATCTCCTCCCCACTCACGCCACTACAAGCTGCTCCTCCTGCAGCTTCCTGACCTTGGGCAGTGGTCAGGGCAGCGGCCTTCCCAGCCCCTCCTTGGTCACTCACCCTCAAACCCGCAGCCTTCTGCCAGCGAACGCTCCCCTTGGTACTCCCTCCCGGGTCCGGCCAGGGTCCGTGACTTGTCTCCACCTCCCCTGCGACTGGGCTGGTGTAGGCAAGGACCACCTGTTGTCTGGAATCCTGCAGTAGAGTCCTGACCTTTCTCCCCGCCTCTGTGCTCCCCACTTGCATCTGCCCTCTAGGCAGTGGCCAGAGGGCTCCTCTTAGAATCTAGCTATCGTATCACTCCTCTACCCAAAACTCCCCAGCACTGCCTTTGCCTCTGCCTTCCTTTTCTCCTGAGAATTTATCACCTTCTGACAACACAGTAGGTGAATAGAAGACAAATATTTGTTACATGGATGATTAAATGATGAAAGTGGCAGAAGAGGGAAAGGGCAGGGAAGAGACTTTTTGAGAATGACTTTGGAGGCAAAATCAACCATATTCAAAAATTGGTGGAATGTTTAGAATGAGGAGTCAAGTGACACCCAGGTCCCACTCCCAGGCACCTGGATGTGTTGCTGGTACCATAACCTGAGCAGAAGACAGAGGTGGTGGAGCAGGTATGAGGTGTGGAACATCCTGAGCGATGGGGCTTTAGCAGGTGGACAAGGGCAGGCATGTGGGGGACAGCTGCCTAAGAAACGACAAGGGGTCCCTCTGCCCAAATGGACCTACCCTTGCCTCGGTTCCACATGATTGTAGGAGAGGGGCAAAAGCCAGATCAGAAGGTCTCAAACTTTAGAGTACGTACGAATGCCCCAGAGATGCTTAGTGAAAGTCCAAATTTCCTGCCTGTTAATTCTGATTCAGTAAGAGCTGCAAAGAGCCCAGGAATCTGCATTTTAACTAGTGCCTAGGGGAATCAGATGTACACTATCTGCAGGCCTCCCTTTAAGAAACAATGGCATTGGTGGAGCCAAGATGGTGGCATGAGTAGAGCAGTGGAAATCTCCACCCAAAACCACATATATCTATGAAAATATAAAAAAGACAACTCTTCCTAGAATAAAGACCAGAGGACACAGCACAACATCCAGACCACATCCACACCTACGAGAACCCAGTGCCTTGTAAAGGGGGTAAGATACAAGCCCCTGCCCGGCGGGACCCGAGCACCCCTCCCCCCAGCTCCCGGCGGGAGAAGAGTAGGCAGAGCGGGAGGGAGACGGAGCCCAGGACTGCCGAGCACCCAGCCCCCGCCATCCGGGCCAGAGTGCAGACACAGTACGTGCCCAGGGGGCCCTGGATACTAGGGAAACAGGACAGCAAGAACGGTGAGAGGGTACTGGAGGCCTGGTGCCGGAGGACATAAGAAAAGCGAGTGGCCCTTTTTTTTATTTTTTTTTTCTGTTATGTTTTGGCCAGCGCTTTTTGGAAGTCTTAAAGGGATAGGGACCCCAATACTAGGGAAACAGGGCAGCAAGACCGGTGATCAGATGCCTGAGGCTGGTGCCGGAGAATAAAGAAAAATGAGCGGCCATTATTTATTTATTATTTTTTTAAATTTTTAAATTTTTTTTTTTTCTTTGGTGGTCGTTCTGTTTTGGCGGGTGATTTCTGCAAGTCTTAAAGGGGCAGGGCAGGACACTTAATCCAGAAGTAGGAAATCCAGGGATCTCTGGGTACCCTAATCCCCTGGGCTGCAGGGAGCAGGGAGGCCCCTTATGGAGATAAATAGCCTCCCAGCAGCTCCCCCTCCAACGCGACTCCACCACTTTGGAGTAGCTGCCCGACCCAGGCCACGCCCACAGCAACAGCGGAGATTAACTCCATAGCAGCCGGGCAGGAAGCAGAAACCCTGTCTGCGCGCAGCTACCCAGCACAAGCCACTAGAGGTCGGTTCTCCCAGGAGAGGAGGGCCACAAACCAACAAGAAGGGAAGTTCTTCCAGCTGTCACTCGTCCCAGCTCTGCAAACTATTCCTATCACCATGAAAAGGCAAAGCTACAGGCAGACAAAGATCACAGAGACAACACCAGAGAAGGAGACAGACCTAACCAGTCTTCCTGACAAAGAATTCAAAATAAGAATCATAAACATGCTGACAGAGATGCAGAGAAATACGCAAGAGATATGGGATGAAGTCCGGAGGGAGATCACAGATGCCAGAAAGGAGATTACAGAAATGAAACAAACTCTGGAAGGGTTTATAAGCAGAATGGATAGGATGCAAGAGGCCATTGATGGAATTGAAACCAGAGAACAGGAACGCATAGAAGCTGACATAGAGAGAGATAAAAGGATCTCCAGGAATGAAACAATCTTAAGAGAACTGTGTGACCAATCCAAAAGGAACAATATCTGTATTATAGGGATACCAGAAGAAGAAGAGAGAGGAAAAGGGATGGAAAGTATCTTGGAAGAAATAATTGCTGAAAACTTCCCCAAACTGGGGGAGGAAATAATCGAACAGACCACGGAAATACACAGAACCCCCAACAGAAAGGATCCAAGGAGGACAACACCAAGACACATAATAACTAAAATGGCAAAGATCAAGGACAAGGAAAGGGTTTTAAAGGCAGCTAGAGAGAAAAAGGTCACCTATAAAGGAAAACCCATCAGGTTAATGTCAGACTTCTCAGCAGAAACCCTACAGGACAGAAGAGAATGGCATGATATATTTAATGCAATGAAACAGAAGGGCCTTGAACCAAGGATACTGTATCCAGCACGACTATCATTTAAATATGATGGTGGGGTTAAACAATTCCCAGACAAACAAAAGCTGAGGGAATTTGCTTCCCACAAACAACCTCTACAGGACATCTTACAGGGACAGCTCTAGATGGGAGCACTCCTAGAAAGAGCACAGAACAAAACACCCAACATATGAAGAATGGAGGAGGAGGAATAAGAAGGCAGAGAAGAAAAGAATCTCCAGACAGTGTATATAACAGCTCAATAAGCGAGCTAGGTTAGGCAGTAAGATACTAAAGAGGCTAACCTTGAACCTTTGGTAACCATGAATTTAAAGCCTGCAATGGCAATAAGTACATATCTTTCAATAGTCACCCTAAATGTAAATGGGCTGAATGCACCAATCAAAAGACACAGAGTAATAGAATGGATAAAAAAGCAAGACCCATCTATATGCTGCTTACAAGAAACTCACCTCAAACCCAAAGACATGTACAGACTAAAAGTCAAGGGATGGAAAAACATATTTCAGGCAAACAACAGCAAGAAGAAAGCAGGGGTTGCAGTACTAATATCAGACAAAATTGACTTCAAAACAAAGAAAGTAACAAGAGATAAAGAAGGACACTACATAATGATAAAGGGCTCAGTCCAACAAGAGGATATAACCATTCTAAATATATATGCACCCAACACAGGAGCACCAGCATATGTGAAACAAATACGAACAGAACTAAAGGGGGAAGTAGACTGCAATGCATTCATTTTAGGAGACTTCAACACACCACTCACCCCAAAGGATAGATCCACCGGGCAGAAAATAAGTAAGGGCACGGAAGCACTGAACAACACAGTAGAGCAGATGGACCTAATAGACATCTATAGAACTCTACATCCAAAAAGCAACAGGATATACATTCTTCTCAAGTGCACATGGAACATTCTCCAGAATAGACCACATATTAGGCCAAAAAAAGAGCCTCGGAAAATTCCAAAAGATTGAAATCCTACCAACCAACTTTTCAGACCACAAAGGCATAAAACTAGAAATAAACTGTACAAAGAAAACAAAGAGGCTCACAAACACATGGAGGCTTAACAACACGCTCCTAAATAATCAATGGATCAATGACCAAATCAAAATGGAGATCCAGCAATATATGGAAACAAATGACAACAACAACACTAAGCCCCAACTTCTGTGGGACACAGCAAAAGCAGTCTTAAGAGGAAAGTATATAGCAATCCAAGCATATTTTAAAAAGGAAGAACAATCCCAAATGAATGGTCTAATGTCACAATTATCAAAATTGGAAAAAGAAGAACAAATGAGGCCTAAGGTCAGCAGAAGGAGGGACATAATAAAGATCAGAGAAGAAATAAATAAAATTGAGAAGAATAAAAAGAATAAAACAATAGCAAAAATCAATGAAACCAAGAGCTGGTTCTTTGAGAAAATAAACAAAATAGATAAGCCTCTAGCCAGACTTATTAAGAAGAAAAGAGAGTCAACACAAATGAACAGTATCAGAAACGAGAAAGGAAAAATCACGACGGACCCCACAGAAATACAAAGAATTCTTAGAGAATACTATGAAAACCTATATGCTAACAAGCTGGGAAACCTAGGAGAAATGGACAACTTCCTAGAAAAATACAACCTTCCAAGACTGACCCAGAAAGAAACAGAAAATCTAAACAGACCAATTACCAGCAACGAAATTGAAGCAGTAATCAAAGAACTACCAAAGAACAAAACCCCCGAGCCAGATGGATTTACCTCGGAATTTTATCAGACATACAGGGAAGACATAATACCCATTCTCCTTAAAGTTTTCCAAAAAATAGAGGAGGAGGGGATACTCCCAAACTCATTCTATGAAGCTAACATCACCCTAATAGTGAAACCAGGCAAAGACCCCACCAAAAAAGAAAACTACAGACCAATAACCCTGATGAACGTAGATGCAAAAATACTTAACAAAATATTAGCAAACCGAATTCAAAAATACATCAAAAGGATCATACACCATGACCAAGTGGGATTCATCCCAGGGATGCAAGGATGGTACAACATTCGAAAGTCCATCAACATCATCCACCACATCAACAAAAAGAAAGACAAAAACCACATGATCATCTCCATAGATGCTGAAAAAGCATTTGACAAAGTTCAACATGCATTCATGATAACAACTCTCAGCAAAATGGGAATGGAGGGCAAGTACCTCAACATAATAAAGGCCATCTATGATAAACCCACAGCCAACATTATATTGAACAGCGAGAAGCTGAAAGCATTTCCTCTGAGATCGGGAACTAGACAGGGATGCCCACTCTCCCCACTGTTATTTAACATAGTACTGGAGGTCCGAGCCACGGCAATCAGACAAAACAAAAAAATACAAGGAATCCAGATTGGTAAAGAAGAAGTTAAACTGTCACTATTTGCAGATGACATGATACTGTACATAAAACGCCCTATAGACTCCACCCCAAAACTACTAGAACTGATATCGGAATACAGCAAAGTTGCAGGATACAAAATCAACATACAGAAATCTGTGACTTTCCTATACACTAACAATGAACCAACAGAAAGAGAAATCAGGAAAACAACTCCATTCACAATTGCATCAAAAGAATAAAATACCTATGAATAAACCTAACCAAAGATGTGACAGATTTATACTCTGAAAACTACAAGTCACTCTTAAGAGAAATTAAAGGGGACACTAACAGATGGAAACTCATCCCATGCTCATGGCTAGGAAGAATTAATATCGTCAAAATGGCCATCCTGCCCAAAGCAATATACAGATTTGATGCAATCCCTATGAAACTACCAGCAACATTCTTCAATGAACTGGAACAAATAATTCAAAAATTCATATGGAAACACCAAAGACCCTGAATAGCCAAGCAATCCTGAGAAAGAAGAATAAAGTAGGGGGGAATCTCACTCCCCAAATTCAAGCTCTACTATAAAGCCATAGTAATCAAGACAATTTGGTACTGGCACAAGAACAGAGCCACAGACTAATGGAACAGACTAGAGAACCCAGACATTAGTCCAGACATATGTGGTCAATTAATATTTGATAAAGGAGCCATGGACATACAATGGCGAAATGACAGTCTCTTCAACAGATGGTGCTAGCCAAACTGGACAGCTACATGTAGGAGAATGAAACTGGACCATTGTCTAACCCCATATACAAGAGTAAACTCAAAATGGATCAAAGACCTGAATGTAAGTCATGAAACCATTAAACTCTTGGAAGAAAACATAGGCAAAAACCTCTTAGACATAAACATGGGTGACCTCTTCTTGAACATATCTCCCCGGGCAAGGAAAACAACAGCAAAAATGAACAAGTGGGACTATATTAAGCTGAAAAGCTTCTGTACAGCAAAAGACACCATCAATAGAACAAAAAGGAACCCTACAGTATGGGAGAATATATTTGAAAATGACACATCCGATAAAGGCTTGACGTCCAGAATATATAAGGAGCTCACATGCCTCAACAAACAAAAAACAAATAACCCAATTAAAAAATGGGCAGAGGAACTGAAAAGACAGTTCTCCAAAAAAAGAAATACAGATGGCCAACAGACACATGAAAAGATGCTCCACATCGCTAATTATCAGAGAAATGCAAATTAAAACTACAATGAGGTATCACCTCACACCAGTAAGGATGGCTGCCATCCAAAAGACAAACAACAACAAATGTTGGCGAGGCTGTGGAGAAAGGGGAACCCTCCTACACTGCTGGTGGGAATGTAAATTAGTTCAACCATTGTGGAAAGCAGTATGGAGGTACATCAAAATGCTCAAAACAGACTTACCATTTGACCCAGGAATTGCACTCCTAGGAATTTACCCCAAGAATGCAGCAATCAAGTTTGAGAAAGTCCAATGCACCCCTATGTTTATCGCAGCACTATTTACAATAGCCAAGAATTGGAAGCAACCTAAATGTCCATCGATAGATGAATGGATAAAGAAGATGTGGTACATATACACAATGGAATACTACTCAGCCATAAGAAAAGGGCAAATCCTACCATTTGCAGCAACATGGATGGAGCTGGAGGGTATTATGCTCAGTGAAACAAGCCAAGCGGAGAAAGAGAAATACCAAATGTTTTCACTCATCTGTGGAGTATAAGAACAAAGGAAAAACTGAAGGAACAAAACAGCAGCAGAATCACAGAACTCAAGAATGGACTAACAGGTACCTAAGGGAAAGGGACTGGGGAGGATGGGTGGGTAGGGAGGGATAAGTGGGGGGAAGAAGAAGAGGGGTATTAAGATTAGCATGCATGGGGGGGTGGGAGAAAGGGGAGGGCTGTACAACACAGAGAAGGCAAGTAGTGATTCTACAACATTTTGCTATGCTGATGGACAGTGACTGTAAAAGTGTTTATAGGAGGGACCTGGTATAGGGGAGAGCCTAGTAAACATAATATTCGTCATGTAAAAGGCAGTTCCTGTGTGGTGACCTCCAATGAGTTCTACACAAGGGTATAAAGGGCATATAAAAGTGTAGGCAAAGGGTCTGTTTGTGTTTATACAGAGGATCAAAGCCTAATTTGGCCACCCCGAAAATCAACTAAGATACGATATGAAAAACAACTTCCAACATCAGCACTCTCTGGAAGACTCATGCCAGAAGATGATCACCAAAAAACCCCAACAAAGATCCATGCACTGCTACAGCTGTAGATGCACTCATCCCACCAGTTCCTGGACTTGCCATGGGAATGAAGAAGGAGATAACTAAGCTGGCCTGTGCATACAGTAAAACAACAAATTTGACTGGATCTATATTGTTGGAACTCAACCAAGAATTAGGAGAAGTGCAAATTGTAGCGCTCCAAAATCTTACAACTACAGACTATATACTGTTAAAAGAACATAAGGGATGTGAACAGTCCCCAGGAATGGGTTGTTTTAATTTGTCTGATTTCTCTCAGACTGTTCAAGTTCAGTTGGACAATATCCACCATATCATAGATAAGTTTTCACAAATGCCTAAGGTACCTAACTGGTTTTCTGGTTTCACTGGAGATGGCTGGTAATTACAAGTATACTTTAGTTATGTAACTATACTCCTATTATGTTAATGTGTGTGTGCAATTTAATTAGTAGCTTAAAACCTATGCATACTGAAGTTACTCTACAAGAAGATCTGTCAAAAAAATAATCAATCTTCCCATGTTTTCTTCTGCCTGCTACTTCTATAGCTTTTCTTCTTCCTTCCTAATTACAACCCTTAAATAGAATTCGTGCCTCATATCAAATTTACCGAGTATCATAATTCTTCCAAGTGGTAAAGATACCTCAAGACAAATGCTGGGCATAGAAGCCACAGGGCATGAATATGCAAAGAAGTAAAAAGCTAACCTTTTCAAACAATAAGGCTTCTCTCTCACTTACCAACTTTACATTTCCCTGTATGGCCCCGGATGACTGGTTAGCCAGAGACGGGTAAGATGCCTCAAGGGAGGAACAACCTAAGACAGGCACAGTCGCAGGGGCACCTTAAGGTGAGAAATTGGGGATCAACAGAGGTGAGGCTTAGATCCTCACCCCTCCCTGTTCTGAGAGAAATCTTCTGCATACGTGGATGTTTTATTGCCCTTGTCTAGCTTGGATTAACACATAGTCTACAGGCACACACCTGATCATCTACATTTGCTCTCTTACAACACTAACCTATGTTTTCTACCTTTATCTTGTATCTACCTACCACTTCAGCATTTTATTAAAAATAATAATAAAGAGAGAAATGTGGTATCCACATATAAATCAAGTATAAAAATCAAATGAGTATTCATATTTGAACTGACTGTTTATAGTTCATAATGCATGAGCAAATTCGAAAGTTTCTGTGATGACTGCCCTTGTACTGTTCACCATGTAACTTATTCACTATGTAAGAATTTGTTCTCCATGTAAGAACTTGTTCATTATGCTTCAGAAGTTTGGAGACTGACGAAAATTAGGCTTGGGGTGGATTAATGATTGTGCATTGAGCATTGACTCCCCTATACAGAATTTTATTGTTGTTACCAACCATTTGATCAATAAAGATGAGAGATGCCCTCACAAAAAAAAAAAAAAAAAAAAAAAAAGTATACACTTCCAATGGTAAAATAAATAAGTAACCGGGATGTAATGTATAGCATAAGGAATATAGTCAAAATATTGTAACAACTTGGTATGGTGATAGCTGCTACCTAGAATTATCATGTATATAAATGTTGAATCGCGGTGTTGTACACCTGAAACTAATGTAATACTGTGTGTCAACTACCCTTCAATAAAAAATAATTATCTACAAAAAAAAACACGTCACATTACAATAAAAAAAAAAAGAAAAGAAACAATGGCCTTGATTTCTCTCTTTTTGTCTCTTTCATTCCTAGCTCTCTGATAAATATATTTACATTTCTATCATTTTTAAAAATCTGGACATTGTCAGATGGAAACACCAAAACCTGAGTAACACATAAACTGCTTTACTTGTGTGCATTTGATAAGGAACTTTATGATAATATTATATGTCACAATTCTATTATAGGATGCAATAGCTTGTTCCAGTGAGGTACAGATAATTATATTAAAAGCAGTATTTAGGGCAATTATGTCGTTTGTTGAATTGTTGTAATTTCATTAAGTATAGGAACCTATAATGGATTAAATTCAGAAACAGTGAAGTTTTATAGTGACTCCCCTTGAGAAGTATTAAAGAATATGGGGCTTGTATTGTTCTGCTGAGTCCCAATTAGGCACTAAACACAATAGGGAATTAGAGGCAATTTACCGTGCACAACCCTCTTTGGTTTCCTTCTACCCGTACCTCCATAGCTACCACCTTCCCTTCTGATAGGAACCAGTCACTTACTCAGTCTCCCCGGGCCTAATTCCCTGCTCCCTAGCATCCTCAGCTTCTCTCAGCTATGCTCTCCATTCATTGAAAAATGCATCTCATTTTCTCAAAGCCTCGGGGATCCAACTTCAGTTTGTTTTTTTTATAGACTTGTAGCAGGTTCAACACTACAGAAGATGACCCTGACTGGGGAAAGGTTCATGCCCCGAAGCATCAGTAATACAGGGGAACGATTAGACCTACAGATTCTCCAAACCCGCTGCAGACCTATTGATCAGAATCTGCTTTGAAACAGATCCCCAGGTGACTCCTCGGCACCTGCAAATTTGAGACACGCTGCTCAGAAGTCTAGGGTAGACCAACGTCATCTGCTTTTCTGATAGGAAACCAAGACCCAAAGAGGTAAATTCACTGTCCTGATACCCCAAGGCTTGTGCTTAGCTGAGTCCTGCTGGAACAAGAACAAAGCTTTTACTGTTTTAGTAACAGCCACATTAAGGACTAACTATGTGCTTTACATACATTTTCTCCTTGAAGTCACTCAATAACCTCACAATGAGGTTATTAGGGCTTCCACTTTTCGAAGCAGAAACGGAAATTTACTCAGTGTTAGAATTAACCAAGTTTCAATGCCAGATCTTTCATTCCCCAAACAGTGGGTTTTTTTCTAACCCTTAAAAACAAATGGTTAGAATGCCAGGCTATCAGGCTCATGAAAGAAGATTTCTCTGCATTCCAGGTCTGTCTTTGGCCCTCTCAGCCCAGGACCAAAGGACTCAAGGAGATTTCTTACTTCTTACACCCACCACCTCTCTTACTTTTCAAAGTATTTAACAATATTTCCTCCAACTTCCAAGCCCTCACTGGTTTGATAGTTAGTTTTATGTGTCGGTGTGATTGGTCTAAGGGATGTCCAGGCAGCTGGTAAGACCTTATTTCTGACTGTGCCTGTAAGGGTGTTTCCAGAATAGAAGAGCATTTGAATAGTAGATCAAGTAAAGGAGGATCTCCCACACCAACATGGAGGGCATCATTAAGTAGCTGAGGGCATCAAAAAGGTGAGGAAGAGTGAATTTCGTTCTCTCTCCTGTTTCTCTAAGACGTCTACCTCTGTCCTCAAATGGCGGAGCTCCAGGTTCTCATACCTTCAGACTCCAGAACTCCTATCAGTGGCCCTCCTAATTCCAGCCAACCGGTGCAGACTGTGGGACTTCTCGGCCTCTGTAACTGCATGAGCCATCTCCTATAATAAATCTCCTCTCTCTCCCTCTCTCTGCCGCTGTCTCTCTTCTCTCTCATGTATGTGTGTGTGTTCTGTTTCTCTGGACAACCCTGACCGACACAACTGGGCTGAAATGTAGATGTTCCATTTATCTCCAGTTGATTGAGCTGCGGCTCCCATCTGAATGCAGTGTTCCGTCTTAGAACCAAGGGCAGCCCCTCATCCCTCACTCCCCCATACCCACAGGAGGCAGGGGAACCCCGTGTGGACACTGAGATCTGCAGTTGATGATAATTGCACCCTATTTACTTAACATGGTGCTCTGGTGATGTCTTCGCCCATTCAAGTTTCCAAACTGGAATCCCTTGAAACAACCTGCACAGCTTCCTCCTGAAAGGGCTGTCTTAATTTTCATTTTTCTACTGGCCTTTGTAATACCTATCTTTCCTATGCTCCCCTCATGTTCCACATTGGCTTTGTCAAAAGTCCTGGTAAGGATCCATGGTTCTCTTCTCCATTTCTCCCCACTCTAAGTCTTCACTGTAAGTCCCATTTTTGCTAATGCAAACTCACTAACATTTTTCATCTCGTGTGATATAATAATTGAGGACTATCAACTTTGGGGTTCTATAATTCCTCTGCCTCTACATCTGTGAATCTGAAGCAAATGAACATAGCAAAATGAAAAACAGAAAGGGAAAAGAAATCCAGCTCCTACAAACTTCCAGATTCAAGAACTGAGTGTGAATTCCTGAATAATCCATGATAGTGGAAACTAATAACTTCTGCCTTCCTCTGGGCTTTTTTATCCAGATAAATATTTAGTTCAATGCAATATACATGGAACAGTTATTTGAGACAAGTGCAGTGAGAAAAATGTGATGGTAGTTAGAGGGGCAACAATATGAAGGTTCTGCTGTTAATTATTAATAACAATATTAATTAATTCTTAAGTATGTTTAATTTAATTAATTACAAAGCACATTTATAGTTACTTTAGAAGATACTTATGTAAATACCACAGTTTCCCCCTACAACTCTTAGCAAGGCTCCATCTCAAACCTCCTTCGACTGTTGTGTGCCACAGTTCAGATGTAGATCTCAAAACACTTTTTTTTTTATCCCTCCCTTTCCACCCATCCTTCACAGTCCCTTTCCCTTTAGTAATTCTTAGTCCATTCTTGGGTTCTGCATCAGAACACATTTTTAATTAAATATTTTGGTTGATCCTAAGCATAGGGAAAGACTTCTTTGTTGTTTGTGATATACATATAATCAGGAATTACCTAATGTACACCATGTCTGCAAGATACAAAAACAGGTAAAATATGAAACAAACAGATAATTTAATATTGTATAGACCCAAAGCAGATTATTTAGCTGAATTCAAAACTTCCTTTTTTATCCATAATTTATCTGTATCAGCCTAGTAAAGGTTTCTGGAGTTGGGGTGAAATCACTTAACAGAAAGCTCAGCTCTCTTAGACTTGACCTTTCACAAGGGGTGGCAATCCTCTAGGCAGCATGGTGCCTCCAAAGGTATCTGTTGATTCCAATACAGATTTTCAACAACTTCAGATGAACTGTTCAGGGGAATCTAGCTTTCACAGTGTAAACTATATTTGTGATGCTAATGGTTTTCCTTGAACAGGTCCAGTCCTGACATGTGGCAGCACTTCCTCCTTGACTGAGAATCCCTGTGGCCTGTGCTCCTCTGACTGTGGCTGCCTCACAGCAGTCCTGAAATCCAGCCTTCTGTGTGGGTGAGAGCTCAGAGCTTTTCACTTCCCTTACGTGTTTAAGTCTGCCCCTTCTAAAAGAACAGGAACGTATAATGGGATGGCAATGTAAGACGAAAAGGAGCACAGCTATCATCAGAAATTGATGCCTACCAAATCTGTCAATCAAATTCTTTTCATTTAATGTCATTAAAATAAAAGCTGGAGCTTTTCTAATGAAAATTTGCCTGATTGCTATGAATGTATTTCATGGTTTTGTTAATATAGTAATCCAGTTCTGTCACATAGGGAAATGAGGATAATATGCAAGAAACAAAAATAAGAGTAAGGGTTCTTCTTTGCAGTCAGTTATTCCCACATTAATTTTGATTTGGAAAATTATCTCTATTTAAATCTGCATTGCCTATTTTATTGGCTACCTCCTTTATGCATTCTATCTCCTACCTTTGATGTGCTCGCCTGCAAAAGCCATGTATTTCAAGAAGCATATACTGATTGACTGCATAATTATTACATTTAAACCTTTACAATATCCCTGTGAGAAAATGCACTCACATTAACTCACTCATGTAAGTTCACAGCACTCAAAAATGACCAGGTAAGGAGAACCCCTATTTTCTCCTTTCAAGTTCATAGATCTTTCTGTTACATCCCCACTACCAATCATTAAAAATACTCTTGATGTACACAGAAGATATTTAAGAGATCAAGAATCTCCTTTGATTGGCAGTTTGAGGCCCAATTTATAAAGACTGATATTGACTATCTCTTAAAGGTACCCCCTCTTTCTTGAGTGCCCAACACTTGAATCTATATGGGTCTCTTACTTGAAGGTTTAATTCATCAGTTAAAACAGTAGAAATTTCAAGGACTGCTGTTAGCCCCCAACTCAGTACTAAATGGGCTGAACTTCCCTTCCCCATCCTGTGCTCAGCTTTTTCCTATTTAATGAATAAGTTGGCCAAACTCAGTTATACTAACATGTAATGTGAGAAAATGCCAACAGTTAATTAGGGATGAGCCTGTGAAAACTTGGGGGAAGTACATGTTTCAATTATATTAATGAACACACAAATGCAATCAAATCAAATGGATAAGCATTGTGTCAAGTTGTACAAGAAGAGAATTGCATTTCACATGCATGAAAGCAACTCTTTAAACTTACAGAATATAAGACTAAAAATAAGCACACGGAAGAACTATTAAAATACTTATTATTTGAGTTAAATTAAAATTCCATGAGGATGGTTTCATCAAATGATTTGTGTTATTTTAATTTCCTTACACAATCAACCACATTCAAATTACTCTACTTGCAGGTTACATGGTTAAGCAGATGCTCCTTAAACATCAAACCTCATTTTTTATAACATGTATCATTGATTTTTAAAAGGTTTAACATCAACGTGAAGCTAGTCACTAAATATCTTCTGATTTTCAAAGTTGTCAACTACTTCACATAATATGTCATAGATGTTGATCTTAACGAAAAAGAAAGGATCTCTCAGAGGCAAGAGCTTTACATCTCACAATATTTTATGATTTAACAGCTGTCCTTGGAATTGAAAAAGATCCTAGACTTAGCTGAAATTCAATACCTGTTCTTTATAGTGTGCTAACTGTTCTGACACTCAAAATCTGTAAGCAATTCTAGTTTTTCAGCAGCAAGTAGTCACCCATGGAAAAGGAAATGCTTCATGAATTCAATTTTATCATCCATCCATAAGTAGCTGTATTTCTTCAAGTAACTTTGATACTTGTGAGCATTAATAGTGACTAATTGCACCCTGCTTGGGATTTCCTGAAGCATTTCCTCCAGCACATCCACCTGAGCCATGTTCTGTCCTACTGGGAAAATAAAATTTATAAAAGGAAGTGGGTCCAATGATTTCACTTAAAATCAGGAAGAAATGGAGGTGGACCAGAGGTCACACTTGCTACCTTCCAAAGCCCAACCAGTGCCTGACCAAGTAAGATTTCATGTTACACAAGAGTTCTCAAAATGCTGTATGCTGATCATCAAAAAACCCCAACAAAGATCCACGCACTGCTACAGCTGTAGATGCACTCATCCCACCAGCTCCTGGACTTGCCATGGGAATGAAGGAGATATCTAAGCTGGCCTGTGCATACAGTAAAACAACAAATTTGACTGGATCTATACTGTTGGAACTCAACCAAGAATTAGGAGAAGTGCAAATTGTAGCACTCCAAAATCTTACAACTACAGACTATTTACTGTTAAAAGAACATAAGGGATGTGAACATTCCCCAGGAATGGGTTGTTTTAATTTGTCTGATTTCTCTCAGACTGTTCAAGTTCAGTTGGACAATATCCACCATATCATAGATAAGTTTTCACAAATGCCTAAGGTACCTAACTGGTTTTCTTGGTTTCACTGGAGATGGCTGGTAATTACAGATATGCTTTGGTTATGTAACTATACTCCTATTATGTTAATGTGTGTGTGCAATTTAAGTAGTAGCTTAAAACCTATACATGCTGAAGTTACTCTACAAGAAGATATATCAAAGAAATAATCAATCTTCCCAGGTTTTCTTCCGCCTGCTACTTCTATAGCTTTTCTTCTTCCTTCCTAATTACAACCCTTAAATAGAATTCGTGCCTCATATCAAATTTACCGAGTATCATAATTCTTCCAAGTGGTAAAGATACCTCAAGACAAATGCTGGGCATAGAATCTACAGGGCATAAATATGCAAAGAAATAAAAAGCTAACCATTTCAAACAATAAGGCTTCTCTCTCACTTACCAACTTTACATTTCCCTGTATGGCCCCGGAAGATGACTGGTTAGCCAGAGACGGGTAAGATTCCTCAAGGGAGGAACAACCTAAGACAGGCACAGTCGCAGGGGGGTCATCAGGTGAGAAATTGGGGATCAACAGAGGTGAGGCTTAGAACCTCACCCCCCCGTTCTGAGAGAAATCTTCTGCATACGTGGATGTTTTATTGTCCTTGTCTAGCTTGGATTAACACATAGTCTACAGGCACACACCTGATCATCTACATTTGCTCTCTTACAACACTAAACTATGTTTTCTACCTTTATCTTGTATCTACCTACCACTTCAGCATTTTATTAAAAATAATAATAATAAAGGGAGAAATGTGGTATCCACATATAAATCAAGTATAAAAACCAAATGAGTATTCATATTTGAACTGACTGTTTATAGTTCATAATGCATGAGCAAAACCGAAAGTTTCTGTGATGACTGCCCTTGTACTGTTCACTATGTAACTTATTCATTATGTAAGAATTTGTTCTCCATGTAAGAACTTGTTCGTTATGCCTCAGAAGATTGGAGACTGACGAAAATTAGGCTTGGGGTGGATTAATGATTGTGCATTGAGCATTGACTCCCCTATACAGAATTTTATTGTCGTTAACAACCATTTGATCAATAAATATGAGAGATGCCCTCACAAAAAAAATAAAATAAAATAAAATAAAATAAAAGGACAGACTTCCAATGGTAAAATAAAGTAACCAGGATGTAATGATGCAATGTATAGCATAAGGAATATAGTCAAGATATTGTAACAGCTTGGTAGGGTGATAGCTGGAACCTAGAATTATGTATATAAATGTTTTATCACTGTGTTGTACACTTGAAACTAATGTAATGTAATACTGTGCGTCAACTACCCTTCAATAAAAAATAATTATCTAAAATAAAATAAAATAAAAAACTAGCTTTTTTCACTAAGCATAATGCCCTTGATGTCCATCCAGGTTATTGTGTTCATTGCTAGTTTTCTCCTCTTATTGCTAGGTAGTATTCCACCATATGGGTGTGCTAGATTTTGTTTAACCATTCACCTACTTCAGTTGGTGTTCTTTGGATTGGACATTTGGTATCAGTTTTTCGCTATTACAAATAAAGCTGTTATGAACAAAAAAAAAAAATGCTGTATGTTAACTGAATTCTTGTGAAGAAAATCTCATTCTATATGCAGTACAGGACCTTGTTATCTAAGGGAATAGATTATAAATCATTTGGTAGAGAATTATTTCAGAAAAGGAAAAATTATCCATTTACTGTATCTTTTACATGGCAATAGAATAATATGGGTATACCAGAACCTATGTTGGATTAGTTAAGACCAAAAAATAAGCAACTAAATCTCTGTATAAGGGGAAGTGAATTTTCTCACCACAAGCATTCATAAACCACCAGAATTAGACACCAACAAAGTGGTAGATAGAAAAGTCTTTCCTCTGACAGCATCATTTCCTTACCACATCAGGAGCTCAAGGTAGACAAGAGAATCCCACCAGCCACAATTTCCAAAACCCCTTATGATAGTCTTCACTATAAGCAACCTAGATTCTCTTTCCCAACCCTCAAACAACCAAGACACTGGTATTATAAGGAAGGTGAAGCCAAATGAGAGGCGATTGTCCTGTGCAAGAGCAGGAAATTAAGCAATCAGGATTTGGGAAGTTTCTTATAGCAGCTAAAAATTAAGTGCCCTGATTGATACAGACAGTTGACTGCAGCCTTCATTTTACACAGGAGAAAAACAAGGCTTACAGAAGAACAAGCACAAGAAAAAGGGAAAGTAGAAAAGTATGGTACAAAAGCAAAGAAAGTTAAGTTCAGAATCTTCATAATCAGACCATCAGACCCCACCCAGTTTTCCAGCAGTTCCTCTGGGACTTGCCATGTTTCCTGCATGCCATGGCTGTGCTGTACCACTTCCGTATATGCTGTCCTTTCCTTTTGTAATTCCTTCCCCCTTCTGTGTCTTTCACATATCTACTAATTTTTCAAAGTCCAGTATAAAAGTCACCTCATTTATTGAACTGAAATAATACCTTCCTTATTGCAAAATGATGTGGCATAATTAGTGAAAGAGCCAGAATAGAAGGGTGTAGACTTGGGCTCACCTTTTACTAACTTGGCCCAAGCGAATGCCCTTACCTTTCTGAGTCTTTTTCCTTTTCTCCAAAATGGTTTTAACAATCATTATTTTATAGGACCACTGTGAAGACAAGGTGAGATAAAAAATGAAAAGATGTCCTTGGTAACAGAAAGTGTGAAATAATTTTTGTTCCATGTAGTCTATAGCCCTTTATTATTCTATTCACTCATATCTTCCCACAAAGCCTGAACTCCAAAAGATCAGAAGGCTCATACACTCCCACACTGTTGGTGGAGATGTAAACTGGTGCAGCCACTGTGGAAAGCAGTATGAAGTTTCCTCAAAAAGCTAAAAATAGAAATACCTTTTGACCCAGTAATTCCACTTCTAGGAATTTACCCAAAGAAAACAAAATCCCTGATATGAAAAGATATATGTACCCCTAAGTTTATTGCCACATTATTTACAATAGCCATGGTATGGAAGCAACCTAAGTGTTCATCAATAAATAAATGGACAAAGGTGATTGGTACATATACACAGTGGAATATTATTCAACCATAAAAAATGAAATCCTGCCATTTGCAACAACATGGATGGATCTAAAGGGTATTATGCCAAGTGAAATAAGCCAGGCGGAGAAAGAAAAATATCATATGATTTCACTTATATGTGGAATATAAATTGAAGGAAAACAGAATGAACAAAACAGCATTAGACTCAGAAACACTGAGAAGGGACCGGTGGTTACCTTGGGGAGGTTGTAGGGAAGGCAAGGGGGATAAAAGGGCACAAAAATTCTCAATCATAATATAAGTTGGTCAAGGGGATAGTAGTACAGCATGTGGAATACATCCAGTGGTTCTGTAATATCTTCCTATGTTGACAGATAGTAACCTCACTAGTGGGAGTGAGGATTTAATATGGGCAACTGTTGAACTGCCATGATGTATATTTGAAACAAATATAAGATTGCATATCAACAGCACTTCAAAAAACATATATTAGGATTCTCATTTTATTCATCTTCATAGTCTTCATCTAATATGTAGTAGGTGTTTTAGTTAAAATTAGAGGTACATTTGAAAAAAGAAAAAGGACTTAAATCCACAAGGTTTTTTCCTATCATGTAAAAATCCAAAGATGAGAATAAAAGGTTTGACAGATGAGTCAGGATCCCACACTCTTTCCAGATTTATTCTTCACCACCCTAAGGATGTGACCCTTACAGCCTGTCTAAGATAGGGATAGGCTCTATGCAACATAATTATATTCCAAACAGCACAAAGGAGAAGGGCTCTCCCTTGACAGACACTTTCTAGAAGATGCACAATCACTTCTGTTTACCAATCATTGGCCAAAATTTAGGTTTTTTACTCCATCCAGTTGTGAGGGAGGCTGGGAAATGTAGTCTTTTTAGTCTGTGCCCACATATACCCAAATAATATTCAAAGGTTCTGTTACTGAGGAGAAAGACAGGATTTGTTTGCAGAAGGAAGGACAACTAGCAGTATCTGCTATGTTAAACATATGACTGTGCTTCTGAGCAGTTGATTCAGGCAGTGATGTAGAACATGGAACCAAGGAAGAAAGCCAAGAATGGGGAGAATAGTTGGGAATTTATTACAGTAATACTTACAAAAGCTACCTCTTGCTGAGTGTTTACTATGCATCAGCCACTACAGTAAACTGTTTACTCACATTAGGTCATTTGCCACTTCAATTTTTCAAAGCAGCATTAGACTTTAGATTTCAGCAAGAACATTTTTTTTTATTTGGGGTTGTTAGGTGGCTTAAAATAGTAGTCATGATATCATGATATCTCATGATTTTGTGGATTAGAAATATAGGCTGCACTCAGCTGAGTTGGTTATTTTCATCTGGAGGGTTCTGGACTGCTTAGTTCACATGTGCAGAACCTGGAATTAGCTGGGACTGTGGACCCAAGGGCTTCCCTGTGGTCTCTCCAGAATGGCAGTGTCAGAGCAGTGGGGCTTAATGGCATCTCAGAGCTCCCAGAGAGAATGCTCCAAGAAACAGGGAGTGGCACTTGCCACTCTCTTGAGACCCAGGCCCTGACACTGGCATAGCAACACTTCAGCCAGAAACTGTTGGTCAAAGTAGCCCCAAAGACTACACAGAATCAAGGGGAGGAGGCAAAGATCCCACTTCTCAATGGAAGGTCTATAAAAATATGTGCAGACATCTTTAATCTTCCACAGTGCCTTGCACTTAATCAACATCCAGTAAATGTTTGTTGAATGGTTCACAGGTTTGGTTCAGCTCTAGACCCTAAAAACAATAACATAATGGGAAGAGATACTGAGCAGAAAAGGAGTTCAAAAATGAATACACAGACTTGGGGAACAGGAGCTGATTCCACATTAGGCAATTAAAAGTGGAGTTTATTCCAAAAGATGAGGGAAGAAAATTAACCACCATACTTCCCCATTTCCTACACTTTACCAACAGTATGAACTAATTGATTGCTTTTTGGTATTAACTGAGAATTTCTCCAAGATTCAAGCTGGTTGTTCCCTTCAGTCCTAGAGACAAGAAAACAAAGCCAGACAAGAGTGAATTATTGCCTAAATATAAGCTTCCTTGGTAAGTCTTGGATGAAAGAGGTAGCAGGCAGTTGCTGAAAAATGCCCCAGGGTATGCTGTCCTTTGTTGAAAGAAAAGCAGTCCTGACAGGTGTCTTTCCCAAGGTGTTTAGCATCTCCCTTCACAAATAAGGTGACATTGAAATCTTGATGGGATGTTTCTTTCTTGCAAGTGACATTTTTATTAACAGTATGGTTCGAGCAAATTTAGAGTCATCTCATTATCATTCAGGACAAATGGGGCACCAAAGAAAGGGCTGAGTTTAGAGTTGGTCTTGAAGTTTACCCTCATATGCTGGTTCTAACTGATCTGATACAAACCCTCAAGCATCCTGGACAATCCACATACAACCAAGTGATTCCAGTTCATCAAAAGTCATCATCAGTTCATCAAAATCAGCCTGGAGTAAGTTCTGCTTGTCTTGATAATGACTTAAAAGAATAAGTTAGTGAAATAAGCACTTGGAAAGACTTTTTCTTTTCACTCCAACTAATTGGCCACATTGTTTGTCAAGGAGTTTTGCCTTTCTTTTTAACTAGTTTTTCACTTCAGCTATTGCAAGGCTGCTTAGACCATAAATCATTCCAGGGCGTGGCTAGACCACACCAGTGTTAAGACAAGTTCTTTAGAAATGAGTATCACTGACATTCCTGCCATGCCATACAAGTCCTTTAAAGGCCATGAAAATAAACACTAAGCAGACCTGATCCTGTAAGAAGAATAAAAATGGACTTAAAGGAATTCAGCCTGCATATCTAATAAAAATTGGTAGTAACCTTTTCAGAGATATGATATATTGAATAATATTTCTCACATTTTTGCTTGAATCCTTAAGAGAAATCTCTGTGGTACATTCACTGAAGGAAAACCAGTATTTGAAGGTTTTTGCTTAGTGAGTATGAAAAGCATGAGAAGTTGCCACATGTTTACAGGAGAGATGAGCTATTCTGAGCATAGGTAGGAAGGACCAGTGCAAATTTAGCAAGTCAGATAAAAACTAGGCAAATCTGAGTTTTACTATAGTAGCAGTGTTCTTCAAGCATTGGGCAGATCTTGATTGACTGACTTCTTTAACTGTATAAACAAGATCAAACAAGTGGCTTCACTAGCACTGAGTAAGTGATTAGAAGTAGTTATCCAGCCTACATTTATATTTAACCAACTCTGTTGGAAAAATCTCCAACTTTGCCTTTTCTTCCACACACAGACATTCTATGACCAAGTTCTGTCTTTCAGTAAATGCAAAATTTTAAGGGACTGTCACCCGAACTAGCTATACTGCTCAAATTCTTGGGGGATGGAGAATTTAGAGCATGCATTCTTCACTCTCAGGGCAAGCAGACCACCTATACATTCATCTCAAGAAAAAGAGGGCTTGGCTCAGTCCACGTCTCCCACCAGAAGACTCCCCACCACCCCTGGACCTGGCTGTCCGTGCTCTCAACTGCATTCGGATTTACAAGAGATTTTTGCACAATGTATTAAAACCTGCCAAACAAGACCATATTTTTATGGTCAAGTACCTGGATTTGACTTTACATTCCATGGGATGGAGCCCAGCTCTGCTACTGTCTAGCTATGGTAACTCTGGGCAAGTCACTGTCATTTATGTCTTGCTTCTGCATCTGTGAAATAAGGAGCATAATGGTTGTAAGGATTCTGAGAAATGGTAGTAGCTACACATGGTAAGGGTTCAAGAAGTATTAGCCATCATTATTATTATCTGTTGTCAGCTGAATTTCTTCACTTTGGATGCCAAAAGGGAGGGAGGTCCTGATTGCAAGATGCTCTTTCACAGCCTAATGCCACTCAGTGACTAAATTCAGACCCTGATATAAAAACAGAAATGTTTTTGTGCATAGTAAACATGAAATTATATTTTGTTGATCACATATTTTTTTACCCATTGAGGTAGAAAACAATTCCTTACAAAAAAGAACTTAATGTTTGTAAGCACATTAAAATCTAGTTGTAGGAATGCCTGCTGGACATCCATGTGCTTGTTTCTGTTCTCACACTTGGTAAAGCAAAGAACAAAACCAAAGCAAAGAAGGGAAGGCCTTTTCTGAGCTCATATCTGCTACAGACCAGGGCTGACAAACGTGTTCAACTACACTGGCATCTACAACAGGCCATGAGGTACAGATTAACAATCCTGCTGGCTAACAGGCTAAACAGGTCTTAGTTAATTCATCAACATTCTTTGGTTGGAGCTGAAATTGAATATAGATCCAAACTGATTGCTCAGGCTGGTTGCTCTCCTGAAGCTTTTTGTTCTCACCTACATCTGTCAGAGAAAATGGTTCATATTTACCTAGTGGAGAATTTCTATTAGGATGGAAGCATGTCAAAACTTCAGGTATGTCAGGATCTTTCAAAATCTCTAGGTATTGAACTTCCTGGAGAACAGCTGAAAGGTCCCCACATTCACAGTCTGAGTGAGTTTAACCCTCCACAGTGAGAAGGTGATGCCTCGTTGTAAATCCGAGAGATTTCCACCCACTGTCTCACCCTCTTAGAGAAATATTTACCATCTGCATCTTCTGCTGCTCGCCTTTGAGCTACTCCATAAAGAGTGGGAAGGAGGGGGATATGGGAAGCTGAAATTCAGCTGCCAACCTCTATAGCAGAAAAGATTTATCCCTTGGAAAATGTAGGCTATCACTGTAGAGATCCACCCCTTAATGGCTTTCAACTCTGCAGAAATTGTTGTCAGGGAGACTGAAGCAGGTGCTTGTCATGCAGAGACCGTCCTGGCAGCGCTCGCCTGGGCTGGGAGCAGTCACTTTAAGTTATCGGTTTCCATGTCCCCTTTATCCAGGCTCCGCCATAACCGATATGCAATCGAACGTACAAAAGACCTGATCTTGCCCCTTAATGATAGATTCACAAAGTGAGCCAGATGAGACTCACAATCAACTCTCCAAGAAAATTCAGACATCTCTCCCTGGAAGAGGGATTGTTGGCACAAAGTGCTGCGGATTGTTCCATAGTCTTACGCTCTCTCTCTCTCTGAATCCCTATAGCACTCATTATCTGTACCACACGATTCAGCACTTGATTATATACTGTCTCCTATTGTTCTCTAATTGTTTCTCCACCCAGCTGAGAGGTGGAGTTTCTTGATAATTTTTTTCCTAAGATGATTTCTATAATTGTCTGTAGCTGCTTCCCTTAAACCTCTATCTAGTAATTTTTCTTCCATCATGGCATGTACTGCAAATCTACCTAGAGGAGGGAAAATAAAAACTTCAGCCTCCCACAAAAGAAAAACTAATAGAAAAATAAGAAGTACCTGCATACATAATGCACAGCAAAAATGGGATATATGGGAGAAAATGTCACTGAAGTTAAGAAATTCAATGAACACCTATTCCACAGCCACCAGAACACCCAGCCCAGTATGCGCTCACACTGATAAGAATCTCTTCGTTCTTAGGCAAGTAGTGACTCTATGGCATCTTACTACACTGACGGACAGTGACTGCAATGGGGGGGGTGAGGACTGGATAGTATGGATGAATGTTGAAACCACAATATTGTTCATGTGAAACCTTCATAAGATTGTATACCAATGATACTTTAATTTAAAAATCTCTTCATTCTTCTTATTCCCCCACCCTTTTCGACAGGGAGGGGAAAGTTTCTAAATAATAACAATGACAATATGCCAAAATACTGATCCAACCCACCTCTGGATCACAGTTAGCATCACATAACCCACACCCATTACTCCCAGAATGGGTTGCTCTCATGCAATCCACAGAAGCTACTAGGGCTTCTGTTTCTAGAAGGAATATATTCTATCTTTCCTCATTATGGCAAACAAACAACATTTCAAATATTTTTGGGAAACCAGATGTTTTCCTTTTCCCCAAACACTTTTTGAAGGGCAGAATCGACCTCATTGTGAATTCCTTTTTAAAAAAATGCAGAGGGGACCTGACTTCAGAAGTGCTCTCAGCCTCCCCCAGACAGCAGCGTGCAGCAGCCCTGGCAGGCACACTGCGTGCCCTGAGTGAACAGGCAAGGTGTGCTGGGCAGGGACCCCCGTGTGTCTCTGGGGATTGTTTCACCTCTCACTGACAAATTTTTGTGAGTTCAATACATGCTTTAAAAGGGAAAAAACGGTTTCCTCACAAAACTTTTATGTAACAACTAGAAAAGACCAAATCCAATGCCACATGGATCCCTGACCCTCCTTGAAGTTCTCTGTACTCACAAAGGATTTGTAGACAGGCAGGCAGTTCCCTCAAGAACAATGGCCCATGTCCCTGCCATTAAGCAGAACCACACATTCACACATCACAGGAGAGCCAGGCTTTATGCCATTTTAAAAACTCTTCAAAGAAAGGGAATTCTACAACCTCCTGTAGTCCGTGGTTTATCAACCAGCTGCATTAGAAAATGATTCTGCATATTGGATGATTCCTGCCTCCACAAGATGTGCCCAGGTGGTGCCCCAAATGCCCTCCCCACTCAGGCAGGACCAAGCAGTACAAAAGGAAAATACAAGGCCCCTTGTTAACAACATTCTTCACATTTCAAGATGAGGACAGAGGAGCATTAAACCAAGAGGAGTAGTGCCTTGTGTCGGTGGCCTAAGGGAAGACTATGGATGGGTGTGGCACCTGCTGGCCCTTGTTAATCCATCTCTGTCTCACCTTCTCTTATTACTTCCTGTTTATTTCTTTGTTCACTTGTTTGCCATCTTCTTCCCCATTATTATGTAGGAACCACAGATCTTATTATCTTATCCAGCCCTGTACTCCAACATCTACGCTGGGCACATAGTAGGCATTCAATTTGCAGGAAGAGGAAGGCAAAGGGAAAAAGGGAGAGACAACGGGATGGAGAAAGGGAGGAAGAAAAGAGAAGGCAGGAGGGAGAGACCACCCACTGTAGCTCATCCTCAGCCCTTCCCAGCAACGCATCGAGTTTTCGTTGCCTTATTTTCCCTGTTCTTCTTGGGTCCCAACTCTATCCTGACAGGTAAGGATCAAAGAAAACCTGGAAGGGCAATAAGAGAATATAACTAACAGTGCTGAGCACTTGCTACAAGACCCTCGTCGGTGCCTGTCCTTTACTACATAGAATCTCCTTTGTTTCAGCTAGAATTTTCTGGTTGAGAGAAACAGATGTCCACTACAGCTACCCCGGGACCTGGGCTGGAGCAGCAGGGCCCAGTCTCTCTCCATCTCTCTCCCAGCACTTCTGCTTGGGCTCAAGCTCTGCTCTGTTAGCACCAGCCTCTCAGATGATCCACATTTCTTTCCCCTCCTAACTCCAGCTTTCCCATGGGCTCATGGGCCTGAGCCTCACTCTAACTCATGACTTCTCAGCTGAAGAGTCCACTCTAGCTACTCATCTCAGTATTCATTAGTCCAGATTCCCAAAGGAGGTGTCTGGGTGACCCCGCTGTCTTCCCAGAGCAGGGCACAGACAGCCGACTAGTCCTACGCATTGGCTACCTTGGATGAGACACCACTCTTGCTCTAGTCATCTTGCAAGAGGGGGACATCACATCATGTGATAGATAACTTGGCTACCCAGGGCTTGTGAGTAGAGTAACTGCCATTAAATGAGCTTATGGCTGGAAAGGCACATCACATGTTCACTTTACAACAATAAGTCCTTGCAGTAACCTGGATGGGGTAGGCAGCATTATCCCTGTCCTGCAGGTCTGTCTGGAGCTTGAGGACCAGAGATAGTAGCAATCTGCAAAAGTTCCCACTGATGATAAGACCATCATAGTCAGAGGTCAGGCTTAGTGGAGACCGCAAACCCCCACCATGAAGCTGCCTCCAAACAGAAGGAAGAAAGCAGAAGGGTCCCACAGTGCTTTGCACCCACTCCAAAAATCAGCACTGCTCCTTCATACACAAAATCCTGAAAAGCTGACCTCTCAGTGAACAAGTAGTTTGCTAGAGCTGCCATAACAAAGCCACAGACTGAGTGGCTCAAACAGCAGCAATTTATTGTCTTACAGTTCTGGAGGCTGGAAGTCCACAGTCAAGGTGTCAGCAGGACTGGTTTCCTCCAGGGCTGTGAGGGTGGATCTGTTCTACAGCTCTGTCCTTGGCTTGCAGTTGACCTTCTCCATGTCCACATGGTCGTGTTCTCTCTGTAAATATGTCTGTGTTCAGTTTCCCTTTTTATAAGGACACCAGGCATCCTGGATTAAGACTCAGCCTAAGAACATCATTATAACTTCAGGGAAGGCCCTAACTCCAAATAAGCTCACATGCTAGGTAGTGGGGGTTAGGGCTTCCACCCGGATTTTGGCGGGACACAGTTCAGCCCACAGCAGGGAGTGAATCAGAGCCCTCTCACAGAGCTCCTGACCATCACTGATCCTCATGTTCTCAGAGTCAGGGCCAGGGAGAGCCAGAGACGGCGAAGGCACCCACATCACACACGCTCCACTCCTGCTGGTCAGAACTGGCCGGGGAGCCTGTGGGGAGGCCTTCCTGGGTACCAGGGAGTTACTATCTGTAACATAGAATGATGGGCAGAACCCTATTTTTAACAGCTATCACCTACCCTGATAGGGTAAACAGACTTAAACTTAAACATGGGCTTAAACACAGCCCATCTACAAGATACGAACTGAGGGTGCAGCAATGAGGCTAGAATATGTAAGCCGGAGCATCACCCCCCCGCAGTCAGTGGTATGCAGCACAGGGAGCCTGGGAGGGAGAAGAGTGTTTAACACACAGATCAGCTAGTGTCACCCCAATGGATGACACAGGATTTTAGACCCAAGGCTTGGCTCAAACTCCAGCTCTGCCACTGATTGGATGGCACTGGGCAAAGTTTTTAACCTCTTTGAACTGCAGTTTCTTTATGGAGAAAACAGGCATTGTATAACTATGTTGCAGAATTATGGTGAGGATTAAGTGAGGTGATGCATATAGAATGTTAGTGCAGTGCCAGGCCCTTAGTAAAGGTTCAAAAAGTGGTACTTGCTATTATTATTAATATCATCATCCAAATTTTTGCTCAACAAATTTAATTTCCTATTAAAATTAATTTTAATCTTAAGATTGTTATTTAATTTCATCATAGTAACAAAGTTATTTCCTACCATTTCCTAGTTTAACTTGCACCAGTGGTTTGGAGAATATCAACTAAATTTGAGTAAGACACCTAGTGGACTAAGTCAATACCTTATAATAGCACTTGTCAATCAATCTATTAAGCGAAGATAATAATTCAGATTCGGCAAATAACTACCAAGCATCTGCCACTGATCTGGCATATTTTAAGATATTAGTAAAACCCTTTTCTTTTATGGCTGAATAATTTGCCACCATATGTAATACCACAGTTCATGCGTGTTACCATATTTGATCCTCACAAAAGCTGGCATCATTTCTATTTCCATTTTACCAATGAGAACATAGAGTCAGAAAGGTTAAGTGTCTTGTCTAAAGCTAAAGACAAGATTGTATATATAAAATCTTAACGTTGGTGCTACGCTTTCTCTTACAGTGGTCACCAGGAAAACAGTCTTGAGAAGTTTATTAGGTGAGGGCAGCTTGGAGGAAGGCAAGGAAAAAGAGAGGGGAAAAACTGTTCTGCATAAAAAAACCAATAGGAGCTTCAGGTAAAGGGGAGAGAAGAGAGCTCATGGCTGAGCAACACCAGCAAGGACATAAAAGTTTCTTTAGAAACAGGAATCTTTGGAATTAAAATTTTTAAAGATATTTGCATTGCTTTGATGTAACTTCCTCCAAATTCCTTAACCTTTGGAAATATCTGCCATATACCCACAAATTCATGTGAGAGTGGGTTTTAGTAGAAATCTAAGGGCTGAAACATCACCTCAGGGGTGTTGTGGGACCGAGAGAGTGCCCGCACAGGAGAGAGGCTCACCCAGACGCACAGGAGACCAGCACACACAGGAGCTCAGGCCAGAGGTGACACAGAAACAACCCCAGCCCAGGGTGCCCAGAGAAGCTGTCGAGGGCATGGGTGACTCCCACAGTTGGGATGGCTTTAATCCACTTTCATGTGAATTTCAGAGGATGAAGGAAGTCTGCTGCCACGCGGACTACAAGGTTATCTGGTACTTTGAGAAAGGTGGGGCTGCAAACACCTTTCTGATTGTTACTTGGGGAAGGGTCTCAGTTTGGAGGTTCACTGGTGGAGATGGGAATGATAAGATGATTTGGACAAAATGCCTTCTGGCTACACTTCACAAGAACTTTGAAAGCCCACGGACTTCTCTGCAAGGGAAAAATCAGGCAGATGGTTCTCATGACCAAGGTAATCCTGGGCACTACTAAACTGGACAACGGCCCAGGGAACCTGTGACACAGTGTCTGCAAACGCCCATAAACATGGGGCTGGAAGGATGAGGCCTTGGTTTTCAAACCTCCCTTAGCAATACATCCCTTTGCTGAAACAATTTTACACAGACCACATAGGGGAATGAGATTGGAAATATGAAGGTCCCTAACCAAAACTTAGGAAGCACTCTTTAAAAACCCAGGATATTTGTGTGGTCGAGGGAAAATAATCAGTCTTTCCTGAGAAAGTTTATATTTCATTAATTTTCAGTTACAACAGACAAGGTAATTCTTCAAATACACCATCTTGACTAATGTATGATAGAAAGCATCAGAATGGGCTGAGGAAGGATACTCGTGGAGACTGACTAGGAAGGGGCACAAGAGAATGTGCTGGGGGGATAGTAATATTCTAGATCTTGAGGGGAGCTGGGATACATTGGCCAAAATGCGGCGAATGTTTTCTTCAGAGTTGTAGACTTCAGTGATGCAAATGCTATGTCCAATGGAGACATGCTGTAAGCAAATACTGAACTAGCTAATGTCATGCATGTTGAAGTATGTAAGGAAAAGAGTACAAGATGTCTGCAAGTTACTTTGAAATGCATCAAAAACAAAGCAAGATGGCTTGATGGATGGATAGAGGGATAGATAAATGGCTAGAAATGAGACAAAGCAAGAACAGTAAAATGCCTAGAATCTAGGCAGTTGAGCATACATGTTTCAATTTTGCTCTATGCTTGAAATTTTCCCTAATAAAATGTCAGAGAAAAAGATAATAGATACATATTGAAATACTTATGCATAAAATTATACAATGTTTGATTTGCTTCAAACTAATATGAAGGAATAAGTGTGGGGGAGAATAGAGGAAATAAGATTAGCCAGGAGATACTAACTGTTGAAACTGATAGTAGGTACTTGGGGTTGTCTTAGTAAGTTCAAGCTGCTATAAATTATTACCACAGCCTGGGTGGCTTAAACCAAAACACTATTTTCTCACAGTTCTGAAGGCTGGAAAGTCCAGGATCAAGATGCCAGCAGACTGGGTGTCTGGGAAGAATCTTCTCCCAGGTTTGCATATACTATCTCCTCACTGTGTCCCCGCATCACAGCAAGAGAGGGAGCAAGCTCTCTTGCGTCTTCCTACCAGGGCACGAGTCTCGTTCTGAGGCTCCATCCTCATGACTTTATTACCTCCCAAAGGCCCCACCTCCTAACACAATCACATTGGGGATTAGAGTTTCAACATATGAATTTGGAGAAGTTGGGGCAGACACAATACAGTCAGTCCATAGCAGGGGTTCATTTTGCTATTTTTTTCTCTCTACTTTTGTGCATATGTTTGAAATTTCCATAATAAAGCATTTTTGGAAATGAAAAAATAATATTGCATTACATATCCTTTTTTAAAGCTTTATCTTGACTTCTATTCTGTAAGTATGATAAAAATACTATGTTAAAAAGCCTCTCAAAAAAAAAAGATAATACATTTTACCCCTATGACCACTATAATAATGGTTTCCCACTTAAAAGGTCAAAGTCATCATTGTGCTCTCTTATTCAATTCATTTAACTAAAGTGTGCCTAACACGGAGAAGGCCCAGTTCCCATTCTAGCAGGGTTTCTCATTATGAAATATCAATGAGGAATTCCACATTATTAAATTGTACTACCTTCTTGATTCCTGACATGGGTGTCACCACAACAAGATAATAAGAAAACTACTATTCTGGATGTGTCTTCTGTGAGTACACACCCCAGCCACACCCCTCCCTGAAAGAAACCCAGGCCCCTGGGGAGTTCAGGGACTTGCCCACACGGGAACCCAGGCTTTCTGTCTCCAGAGCCACTGCTCATACTTTTTCCATATTGCCTTTCTAGCAAAATGCTGGAGATAGCCAAAGAGAAAAAAGAATCACACTTTTGAAATTCATCAAAATGGAATTTCTCCTATATGTTCCCTGTGCAATAAAGCTTGATTCAAAGAAACACCCCACATTCTGATGCTTAGCCAAACCACCTCAGGCTTAACAGTGGGGCCAGAACTACGGCCAGGCAAGGCTCGCTGGGTTCCAGGATCGCTGATCTTCCTGCCCACCGTCAGACAGAAAACTTGCCTCTCGCTGCTCCTTCCTCTAGGGGCTCTCTCCCCAAGCTCAGACTTTCTTGAGGCATTTCGAAATATTTCTTCATGAACCTGGATTAAACCTAAACAGCCAACGCTATTGGAAACTGGAATGTTGTTTCCTGAACAGTTTCAAACCTAAAAATAAATCGGTGCCTGTGTGTTCTGTTTGAGTTTTGGATCAAAGCCCGAAGTGACTCTCTTTTGCTCTGGTTTGCCCATTCTTGTACCAGGGACTGCCCTTCCCTGGCGGGAAGAGGATCAATTATTGTGCTGTACGTTTTCTTGTTTTTTTTTTGTAGATAATTATTTTTTATTGAAGGGTAGTTGATACACAGTATTACATTACATTAGTTTCAGGTGTACAACATAGTGATTCAACATTTATATACATGATAATTCTAGGTACCAGCTATCACCATACCAAGTTGTTACAATATTTTGACTATATTCCTTATGCTATACATTACATCCTGGTTACTTATTTATTTTACAATTGGAAATGTGTACTTTTTTTGTTGTTGTTGTTGTTGCTGTTGTGAGGGCATCTCTCATATTTATTGATCAAATGGTTGTTAACAACAATAAAATTCTGTATAGGGGAGTCAATGCTCAATGCACAATCATTAATCTACCCCAAGACTAATTTTCGTCAGTCTCCAATCTTCTGAAGAATAACGAACAAGTTCTAACATGGAGAACAAATTCTTACATAGTGAATAAGTTACATGGTGAACAGTACAAGGGCAGTCATCACAGAAACTTTCGGTTTTGCTCATGCATTATGAACTATAAACAGTCAGTTCAAATATGAATACTCATTTGATTTTTATACTTGATTTATATGTGGATACCACATTTCTCCCTTTATTATTATTATTTTTAATAAAATGCTGAAGTGGTAGGTAGATACAAGATAAAGGTAGAAAACATAGGTTAGTGTTGTAAGAGAGCAAATGTAGATGATCAGGTGTGTGCCTGTAGACTATGTGTTAATCCAAGCTAGACAAGGGCAATAAAACATCCACGTATGCAGAAGATTTCTCTCAGAACAGGGGGGGTGAGGTTCTAAGCCTCACCTCTGTTGATCCCCAATTTCTCACCTGATGGCGCCCCTGCGACTGTGCCTGTCTTAGGTTGTTCCTCCCTTGAGGCAACTTACCCGTCTCCGGCTAACCAGTCATCTTCCGGGGACATACAGGGAAATGTAAAGTTGGTAAGTGAGAGAGAAGCCTTATTGTTTGAAATGGTTAGCTTTTTATTTCTTTGCATATTTATGCCCTGTAGCTTCTATGCCCAGCATTTTTCTTGAGGTATCTTTACCACTTGGAAGAATTATGATACTCGGTAAATTTGATATGAGGCATGAATTCTATTTAAGGGTTGTAATTAGGAAGGAAGAAGAAAAGCTATAGAAGCAGCAGGCGGAAGAAAACATGGGAAGATTGATTATTTTTTTGACAGATCTTCTTGTAGAGTAACTTCAGCATGTATAGGTTTTAAGCTACTACTTAAATTGCGCACACACATTAACATAATAGGAGTATAGTTACATAACCAAAGCATACCTGTAATTACCAGCCATCTCCAGTGAAACCAGAAAACCAGTTAGGCACCTTAGGCATTTGTGAAAACTTATCTATGATATGGTGGATATTGTCCAACTGAACTTGAACAGTCTGAGAGAAATCAGACAAATTAAAACAACCCATTCCTGGGGAACGTTCACATCCCTTATGTTCTTTCAAACAGTAAATAGTCTGTAGTTGTAAGATTTTGGAGCACTACAATTTGCACTTCTCCTAATTCTTGATTGAGTTCCAACAATATAGATCCAGTCAAATTTGTTGTTTTACTGTATTCACAGGCCAGCTTAGATATCTCCTTCTTCATTCCCATGGCAAGTCCAGGAACTGGTGGGATGAGTGCATCTACAGCTGTAGCTGTGTGTGGATCTTTGTTGGGGTTTTTTGGTGATCATCTTCTGGCATGAGTCTTCCAGAGAGTGCTGATGTTGGAAGTTCTTTTTCATATCGTATCTTAGTTCATTTTTGGGGTAGCCCAATTAGGCTTTGATCCTCTGTATAAACACAAACAGACCCTTTGCCTACACTTTTATATGCCCCTTATACCCTTGTGTAGAGCTCATTGGAGGTTACCGCACAGGAACTGCCTTTTTTTTTTTTTTGGTATCACAATCTACACTTACATGACGAATATTATGTTTACTAGGCTTCCCCTATACCAGGTCCCCCCTATAAACCCCTTTACAGTCACTGTCCATCAGCATAGCAAAATGTTGTAGAATCACTACTTGCCTTCTCTGTGTTGTACAGCCCTCCCTTTTAACCCACCCCCTCATGCCTGCTAATCTTAACACCCCCCTACTTCTCCCCCCCTTATCCCTCCATACCCACCCATCCTCCCCAGTCCCTTTCCCTTTGGTACCTGTTAGTCCATTGTTGAGTTCTGTGATTCTGGTGCTGTTTTGCTCCTTCAGTTTTTCCTTTGTTCTTATATTCCACAGATAAGTGAAATCATTTGATATTTCTCTTTCTCCGCTTGGCTTGTTTCACTGAGCATAATACCCTCCAGCTCCATCCATGTTGCTGCAAATGGTAGGATTTGCCCTTTTCTTATGGCTGAGTAGTATTCCATTCTGTATATGTACCACCTCTTCTTTATCCATTCATCTATCAATGGACATTTAGGTTGCTTCCAATTCTTGGCTATTGTAAATAGTGCTGCGATAAACATAGGGGTGCACTGATCTTTCTCATACTTGATTGCTGCATTCTTAGGGTAAATTCCTAGGAGTGCAATTCCTGGGTCAAATGGTAAGTCTGTTTTGAGCATTTTGATGTACCTCCATACTGCTTTCCACAATGGTTGAACTAATTTACATTCCCACCAGCAGTGTAGGAGGGTTCCCCTTTCTCCACAGCCTCGCCAACATTTGTTGTTGTTTGTTTTTGGATGGCAGCCATCCTTACTGGTGTGAGGTGATACCTCATTGTAGTTTTAATTTGCATTTCTTTGATAATTAGCGATGTGGAGCATCTTTTCATGTGTCTGTTGGCCATCTGTATTTCTTTTTTGGAGAACTATCTGTTCAGTTCCTCTGCCCATTTTTTAATTGGGTTATTTGTTTTTTGTTTGTTGAGGCATGTGAGCTCCTTATATATTCTGGACGTCAAGCCTTTATCGGATGTGTCATTTTCAAATATATTCTCCCATACTGTAGGGTTCCTTTTTGTTCTATTGATGGTGTCTTTTGCTGTACAGAAGCTTTTCAGCTTAATATAGTCCCACTTGTTCATTTTTGCTGTTGTTTTCCTTGCCCGGGGAGATATGTTCAAGAAGAGGTCACCCATGTTTATGTCTAAGAGGTTTTTGCCTATGTTTTCTTCCAAGAGTTTAATGGTTTCATGACTTACATTCAGGTCTTTGATCCATTTTGAGTTTACTCTTGTATATGGGGGTTAGACAATGGTCCAGTTTCATTCTCCTACATGTAGCTGTCCAGTTTGGCCAGCACCATCTGCTGAAGAGACTGTCATTTCGCCATTGTATGTCCATGGCTCCTTTATCAAACATTAATTGACCATATATGTCTGGGTTAATGTCTGGATTCTTTAGTCTGTTCCATTGGTCTGTGGCTCTGCTCTTGTGCCAGTACCAAATTGTCTTGATTACTATGGCTTTATAGTAGAGCTTGAAGTTGGGGAGTGAGATCCGCCCAAGTTTATTCTTCTTTCTCAGGATTGCTTTGGCTATTCGGGGTCTTTGGTGTTTCCATATGAATTTTTGAATTATTTGTTCCAGTTCATTGAAGAATGTTGCTGGTAGTTTCATAGGGATTGCATCAAATCTGTATATTGCTTTGGGCAGGATGGCCATTTTGACGATATTAATTCTTCCTAGCCATGAGCATGGGATGAGTTTCCATCTGTTACTGTCCCCTCTAATTTCTCTTAAGAGTGACTTGTAGTTTTCAGAGTATAAGTCTTTCACTTCTTTGGTTAGGTTTATTCCTAGGTATTTTGTTTTTTTTGATGCAATTGTGAATGGAGTTGTTTTCCTGATTTCTCTTTCTGTTGGTTCATTGTTAGTATATAGGAAAGCCACAGATTTCTGTGTATTGATTTTATATCCTGCAACATTGCTGTATTCCGATATCAGTTCTAGTAGTTTTGGGGTGGAGTCTTTAGGGTTTTTTATGTACAGTATCATGTCATCTGCAAATAGTGACAGTTTAACTTCTTCTTTACCAATCTGGATTCCTTGTATTTTTTTGTTTTGTCTGATTGCCGTGGCTCGGACCTCCAGTACTATGTTAAATAACAGTGGGGAGAGTGGGCATCCCTGTCTAGTTCCCGATCTCAGAGGAAATGCTTTCAGCTTCTCGCTGTTCAATATAATGTTGGCTGTGGATTTATCATAGATGGCCTTTATTATGTTGAGGTACTTGCCCTCTATTCCCATTTTGCTGAGAGTTGTTATCATGAATGCATGTTGAACTTTGTCAAATGCTTTTTCAGCATCTATGGAGATGATCATGTGGTTTTTGTCTTTCTTTTTGTTGATGTGGTGGATGATGTTGATGGACTTTCGAATGTTGTACCATCCTTGCATCCCTGGGATGAATCCCACTTGGTCATGGTGTATGATCCTTTTGATGTATTTTTGAATTCGGTTTGCTAATATTTTGTTAAGTATTTTTGCATCTACGTTCATCAGGGTTATTGGTCTGTAGTTTTCTTTTTTGGTGGGGTCTTTGCCTGGTTTCAGTATTAGGGTGATGTTAGCTTCATAGAATGAGTTTGGGAGTATCCCCTCCTCCTCTATTTTTTGGAAAACTTTAAGGAGAATGGGTATTATGTCTTCCCTGTATGTCTGATAAAATTCCGAGGTAAATCCATCTGGCTCGGGGGTTTTGTTCTTTGGTAGTTCTTTGATTACCGCTTCAATTTCGTTGCTGGTAATTGGTCTGTTTAGATTTTCTGTTTCTTTCTGGGTCAGTCTTGGAAGGTTGTATTTTTCTAGGAAGTTGTCCATTTCTCCTAGGTTTCCCAGCTTGTTAGCATATAGGTTTTCATAGTATTCTCTAAGAATTCTTTGTATTTCTGTGGGGTCCGTCGTGATTTTTTCCTTTCTCGTTTCTGATACTGTTCATTTGTGTTGACTCTCTTTTCTTCTTAATAAGTCTGGCTAGAGGCTTATCTATTTTGTTTATTTTCTCGAAGAACCAGCTCTTGGTTTCATTGATTTTTGCTATTGTTTTATTCTTTTTATTCTTCTCAATTTTATTTATTTCTTCTCTGATCTTTATTATGTCCCTCCTTCTGCTGACCTTAGGCCTCATTTGTTCTTCTTTTTCCAATTTCGATAATTGTGACATTAGACCATTCATTTGGGATTGTTCTTCCTTTTTAAAATATGCTTGGATTGCTATATACTTTCCTCTTAAGACTGCTTTTGCTGTGTCCCACAGAAGTTGGGGCTTAGTGTTGTTGTTGTCATTTGTTTCCATATATTGCTGGATCTCCATTTTGATTTGGTCATTGATCCATTGATTATTTAGGAGCGTGTTGTTAAGCCTCCATGTGTTTGTGAGCCTCTTTGTTTTCTTTGTACAGTTTATTTCTAGTTTTATGCCTTTGTGGTCTGAAAAGTTGGTTGGTAGGATTTCAATCTTTTGGAATTTTCCGAGGCTCTTTTTTTGGCCTAATATGTGGTCTATTCTGGAGAATGTTCCATGTGCACTTGAGAAGAATGTATATCCCGCTGCTTTTTGGATGTAGAGTTCTATAGATGTCTATTAGGTCCATCTGCTCTACTGTGTTGTTCAGTGCTTCCGTGCCCTTACTTATTTTCTGCCCGGTGGATCTATCCTTTGGGGTGAGTGGTGTGTTGAAGTCTCCTAAAATGAATGCATTGCAGTCTATTTCCCCCTTTAGTTCTGTTCGTATTTGTTTCACATATGCTGGTGCTCCTGCGTTGGGTGCATATATATTTAGAATGGTTATATCCTCTTGTTGGATTGAGCCCTTTATCATTATGTAGTGTCCTTCTTTATCTCTTGTTACTTTCTTTGTTTTGAAGTCAATTTTGTCTGATATTAGTACTGCAACCCCTGCTTTCTTCTTGCTGTTGTTTGCCTGAAATATGTTTTTCCATCCCTTGACTTTTAGTCTGTACATGTCTTTGGGTTTGAGGTGAGTTTCTTGTAAGCAGCGTATAGATGTGTCTTGCTTTTTTATCCATTCTATTACTCTGTGTCTTTTGATTGGTGCATTCAGCCCATTTACATTTAGGGTGACTTTTGAAAGACATGTACTTATTGCCATTGCAGGCTTTAAATTCGTGGCTACCAAAGGTTCAAGGTTAGCCTCTTCAGTATCTTACGGCCTAACTTAGCTCCCTTATTGAGCTGTTATATACACTGTCTGGAGATTCTTTTCTTCTCTCCCTTCTTATTCCTCCTCCTCCATTCTTCATATGTTGGGTGTTTTGTGCTGTGCTCTTTCTAGGAGTGCTCCCATCTAGAGCAGTCCCTCTAAGATGTTCTGTAGAGGTGGTTTGTGGGAAGCAAATTCCCTCAGCTTTTGTTTGTCTGGGAATTGTTTAATCCCACCATCATATTTGAATGATAGTTGTGCTGGATACAGTATCCTTGGTTCAAGGCCCTTCTGGTTCATTGTATTGAATATATCATGCCATTCTCTTCTGGCCTGTAGGGTTTCTGTCGAGACGTCTGATGTTAGCCTGATGGGTTTTCCTTTATAGGTGACCTTTTTCTCTCTAGCTGCCTTTAAAACCCTTTCCTTGTCCTTGATCTTTGCCATTTTAGTTATTATGTGTCTTGGTGTTGTCCTCCTTGGATCCTTTCTGTTGGGGGTTCTGTGTATTTCCGTGGTCTGTTCGATTATTTCCTCCCCCAGTTTGGGGAAGTTTTCAGCAATTATTTCTTCTAAGGTACTTTCCATCCCTTTTCCTCTCTCTTCTTCTTCTGGAACCCCTATAATACAGATATTGTTCCTTTTGGATTGGTCACACAGTTCTCTTAAGATTGTTTCATTCCTGGAGATCCTTTTATCTATCTCTATGTCAGCTTCTATGCGTTCCTGTTCTCTGGTTTCAATTCCATCAATGGCCTCTTGCATCCTATCCATTCTGCTTATAAATCCTTCCAGAGTTTGTTTCATTTCTCCGATCTCCTTTCTGGCATCTGTGATCTCCCTCCGGACTTCATCCCATATCTCTTGCGTATTTCTCTGCATCTCTGTCAGCATGTTTATGATTCTTATTTTGAATTCTTTGTCAGGAAGACTGGTTAGGTCTGTCTCCTTCTCTGGTGTTGTCTCTGTGATCTTTGTCTGCCTGTAGCTTTGCCTTTTCATGGTGATAGGAATAGTTTGCAGAGCTGGGAGGAGTGATGGCTGGAAGAACTTCCCTTCTTGTTGGTTTGTGGCCCTCCTCTCCTGGGAGAACAGCGACCTCTAGTGGCTTGTGCTGGGCAGCTGCGTGCAGACAGGGCTTCTGCTTCCTGCCCGGCTCCTATGGAGTTTATCTCCGCTGTTGCTGTGGGCGTGGCCTGGCTCAGGCTGCTGCTCCAAAATGGTGGAGTCGCGTTGGAGGGGGAGTGGCCTGGAGACTATTTATCTCCTTAAGGGGCCTCCCTGCTCCCTGCAGCCCAGGGGTTAGGGTGCCCAGAGATCCCTGGATTCCCTACCTCTGGATTAAGTGTCCCCCCTGCCCCTTTAAGACTTCCAAAAAGCACCCGCCAAAACAAAACAACGACCACAAAAAAAAAAAAAAAATTTTAAATTAAAAAAAAAAAAAAAAAAGGTGGCCGCTCGTTTTTCTTTATTCTCCGGCGCCAGCCTCTGGCATCTGCTCACCAGTCTTGCTACCCTGTTTCCCTAGTATTGGGGTCCCTATCCCTTTAAGACTTCCAAAAAGTGCTCGCCAAAACAAAACAGAAAAAAAAAGAGAAAAAACAAAAATGGTCGCTCGCTTTTCTGGTGTCCTCTGGTGCCAGGCCTCCGGTGCCCGCTCACTGTTCTTGCTGCCCTGTTTCCCTAGTATTGGGGTCCCTATCCCTTTAAGACTTCCAAAATCGCTCGCCAAAACAAAACAGAAAAAAAAAAAAATTGGTCGCTCGCTTTTCTTATGTCCTCCGGCGCCCGGCCTCTGGTGCCCGCTCACTGTTCTTGCTGCCCTGTTTTCCTAGTATCCAGGGCCCCCTGCGCACGCACTGTGTCTGCACTCTATCCTGGATGGCGGAGGCTGGGTGTTCGGCAGTCCTGGGCTCCGTCTCCCTCCCGCTCTGCCTGCTCTTCTCCCACCGGGAGTTGGGGGGAGGGGCGCTCGGGTCCCGCGGGGCCGGGGCTTGTATCTTACCCCCTTCGCAAGGTGCTGGGTTCTTTCAGGTGCGGATGTGGTCTGGATATTGTCCTGTGTCCTCTGGTCTTTATTCTAGGAAGAGTTGTCTTTGTTATATTTTCATAGATATATGTGGTTTTGGGAGGAGATTTCCGCTGCTCTACTCACGCCACCATCTTCCGATCTCTCTGTGTGCTGTACGTTTTAAGCTTTATGGTATAATTAAAGAATAGTCACCTGAAGGCAAGACCTGAGCCTGGAGACAGATCACAGAGAAGCAAGGCAGCATGTGGAGGACGTCACCTCCCGGAAGGGGCAGATGGCTCAGTGGGCACTGGGTGGCCAGTGGGGTCTGCCCCTTGGGTGTGCTGGACACCAGTCTCCCTAAGGTCTGATCAGCAAGCTGATGAGATGAGCAGCGGATGGGCAGAAACGCTAGGAGGCCGTGTAGAACTGACAGAGGGGAGTAACACAGGTCAGGCTGTGGGAGATGACTCTTTGGAAAGAGGTCACCGTGCACTGCCCACATTTAAGAAGTGGGGTGTTATGCCTCGCCTCCCTGAAGGTGAGGTATCTACAAAAATTATTTAGAATTTGGAATTCTGCACAGGACATTTGTCTTCTCCATTTATTTATTTATCCAATTATTATGTATAGCAGTACAGACTTTTGGATATTTATTTTATACTTCGGGATATAATCCAATATTACTTTATTTTGTCATTCAAATTGTCCCAGCCTTGGCCATTAAGAGCTTGTTCAGTGGGCTCCTGGCTCCCTCTGACATACCCCAATCAACGTGAAGTCCCATTTTGTTTGTTTGAAGCACTTTCCTACTTTCTAGCTACAAGATGCAACTCCTTTCTTAAATGTTGTCCTTAGCAGACCCTCATTTGAGCAACCCAGAAGGACGTAATTAAAAGGATGTCCCCACCTTTTGTCCATGGAACAGATATTTGTAGACTGTATGGCTCCCTGGTGCTCACTTTTACGAGGCTTTTGCTTTGCCTCTGAACTTCAGTTCATTTGTCAAGTACCAAAGGGCCCAGGAAGTCAGGGGCCATGAGAGTAGTAGGAGGGGGCCAAAAACAGAGATCGGTTAGCTGTGACCCCCACATTAGTGGAGAAAGAATGGAAGAGCAGGTCCATCTACAGGGATGTCAGGGCTGGGAGGAAGAAGAGCAGGCTTACCCAGGCCTCTCCGAACAGCCAGGACTCCATCACTTCAAAACCAAACAAGTGACTCATGAATTCTAATTCCTTCTTCTAGTCTCAGCTTCACTACTTCATGCTGGGATGCCAAATTACAGTATTTTATTATTTTGTCTCTTTACTGTGCATTTTATTTATCTCTGTTGTGCTGCCTACTTTTTGGCATTTTTTCAAAAGCCCGACTTGCTCCTGCCTGCTATTTGTATTCTTGGTAAAACCACCAATCGCTGTAATGTATCTCTCCCAACCTTCAGCAAAATTTCCTGTTGTATTCTTGCCACAGTGCTGGCTTTGTTAATCTGGAACTGAATGCTGAAATTCCACTTACTGTTTTGATTTATATGTTTTCTTAGGACGTTTGTCATTTTCCAGATCAGAGATTCTGCTCCTAAGTAGCTGCTCATTATGGCCCCCACCAACCACCTACCAACTGAACAATAGAACAGGTTTGATAGAATGAAGGTGGGCTGTACCAGCCTTCTACTCCACCTGAAATCAGGAAGGGCAACAGTGCTCCAGTCAGCTGGCCTGTGCGTGCAGAACCTACAGTACACGGGGTACGTGGGTGTCTGGTTTTCCTTCCCTAAGCTCCAAAAGCTAAGGGGCATCTATGTCTCCTTCAGTGCTGTGTCCCCATGGTGTAGCACAGCGCCTGACATCTATCTAGGAAGTGCTCGATGAATATTTATTGAGTGAATTACTGCACTGATTTTTCCAAAGAGTAGGCAGGCATTCCAGCTCTTCTTTCACTTCCTGGTAAATGCAGAATTGCTCTTTTCCTTAGTCCAAAGATTGGTTCCGTTTTTTGTGGCCCACCATGTCGATTGTCTTTTAAATTGTCATTTGAATTAAGAGATGGGGAGGCAGTGCTTCCAGCTGGGGCCGTGGCAGGGAGCGAACCAAGGTGAATGTCAGCAAAAGCGCTGCTCTAGGCTTTGAGCTGCCTGACCCCTCCCACCGCGCAAGGACACCGTGAGAAGGCAGCTTCTGCAGCCCAGGAAGTGGACTCTCACCAGACGCTGAATCTGCTGGCACTTCTGTCTGGGACTTCCTGCCTCCAGAACTATGAGAAATTATTGTTTGCTGTTCATAAACCACCCAGCCTATGGTATTTTGTTACAGCAGCCCCACTGGACTGAGACGGATGTTCTCTCATCTCCTTCCGCACTGAGATTTCCTAACCATCTGCACCACACCTGTCTTTCCAGGCCTGGCCCCTGCCCAGGTCCAAGACGGATCTCTCCCATGCCTTCGCAGGCCCCTGGTTCATCTTCCTTTAAACCTATAGCCTCAATGACCCATGAGACTCATCCACACGACAGACGTACACTTGGAAAACACTTCTCGAAATGTAATCTTCTCTCTTAAAATCTAATCCCCTATGATTATTTCACTTTTCCCAACTACGTTATAAATTCCTTGAGAGCAGAGACTGTGTCTCATTTCTTCATGGCTCACTCATCCTGACACCACTTCTGGCACATGGAAAAGTCTTTCTAAAGTCACCCACATTCAAGGCACTAGCCATATCACTTCAACGCTTCATAAAAATGTAGGAGAAATATAAGGAGAGAAGTTCAAACAAAGGAAAGAAAGAGGATGGGGCAAGGTGAAGAACATAGGGTAATAAAAATATAAGTACGTGAGCCAACAGGAGCCTGACAGTAGGTTAGGTTAAACTTCACTGCAATATCAAATGGGTAAAAAAACCAGTACTGTGGAACGAGAAGGGCAAAGTACTGTGCGCCATTTTAACAATCCCCCTCACTGCCTTTCCTTTGTACATTTTACAACTAAATACTAGAAGCCCCCTGACACAAGCACCAGTAACGTGTCTTGTACTGGAGTTGTGTTGAATTAAATATTTGAAATAAGTAGACACTCAACCACCCGGAAATCATAGAACCATGGGCTTTCCAAGCTGGGAGCAACAAGAGACCAGTCAAGGTTATAATGATAAGTCTGAAGTCCGATGTCTCCTTTCAAATTATACATGACCCTCTGGAAATGGTATGAAAAATATGATATAAGCACACATAAACTCTTTTCTGGGAAGATTTATGAATTTCACCGATTCTTAAAGGGGCCATGTTGCCAGAAAGTCACAGATCGCCACTCTGGCCTACGTCCTTGGTGACGGAGCGGAAGCTCTGACCCGGGCAGGCCAGCAGGTGCGCCCGGGGGGAGGCAGTGCGGTGGGGAAGGAGCCAGGACTCCGACCCAGTTCCCCTGACTTCCAGCTGCCACTCTTTCTCCCACACTTACTCCTCCCTTTTTTGTTATAAGAAGTTATCTTTGCGAGGCCATTTGCTCTGACAGGATCTGACCTGTGGTGCTGTATCTTTGCTCCGTTACATTTTAAGCATCTTCTATTTGCCTGCTTTCCTTCGCCCTAATGATGCCCACAGAGATGTAATTTTCTCTCTTCTCTTTTTCTATTATCACCTTATCTGGCCTTTGCTCACTCTCCCTTCTGCTGCACCTGGCACGTCTCTGGGTGCCCTTTTGTCCTCCCATCCTGATTTTATGAGAAGTATTTACTTCCATGTTTCCTGTATTTGCCTGGATGTATTCTTACCGAGCTGATAGTAAAACTCTTCTGTCTCAGCAGTAAACGATTGCTCACGGCAATTACACCTGCTGTCTTCCTTTTCATTTTCCTTCAGCTCTTGATGAAATTGTGTTTCCAGAAACCCTATGAATTCTTTCTCAGACTCTTACATAACTCAGTGTATTCAGCCATTTCTTTTTCATCCATATGTTTTGTTTGGTTGGTTGGTTGGGCATTTGGCTCATTTTCTCTCCAAAGAATTCGGTGGCTATTTTATCTTCAGTTTCATTCACACTATAGATGGTCTCCTGCATCTAAATGGATGATTCAAGATGCAGTGGGATTTGGTTGGAATTTGTGTCATTAGCTACAGAAGGAGTCTGTGAATCTGCCAGTTGTTGTGTTGTTTGTCACTCTGCCTTGTTTATTTATTGTTTGGGGGAGACTTTTATTTGTTTGTTACTCTTTGTGGGGGGTATTTATTTGGGGTGCAATCTGAGGGCTGAGGTTCAGAATGTGTTTTTTTGCTCAAGTTATATCATTTATACCTTTAAAGAGTTTTTCTCTTAGGCAAAACTCAAGATGTGCGTGTGTGTCCGTGTGTATGTGTGTGTTTCTGGGAATGATTTTAGAGAACATGTCACTGGGGCTGAAATATGGGTTTCCTCATCTTCTCTAATAAGTCACCGCTTGACCATACATTCTCAATTCCACTCCGCCACCCCACCCTCTCTCAAGGTTGAGATGACAGCCCTGGAGAGGAGCACTGGCAAAATCAAGGCAGAAATCAGGCCTTTCCATACCACACTAGGGTTCAGAAGAGACCAATAGAGTCATGGAAAGGGGTTAAAGATGGGGCGGAGGTGGGAATACAGGAGAAGACAGTCCAAAAGCAGCTCAGATGCCTGGCTGTCCATTCATGGGGCCATGGGGTTGACAGTGAATGTACCTTAAGAACAAAGGCATTGCTTGTATCTGTTGGGATAAATAGGGAGAAAATTAGTAGGAAGAGCGGCATTGCTTTACATTTTTTGTAAATCTCTTTAGTGTCTGGTTTATTAGAAGACAACTGAATTCTCATATCTGTTTCTGCAGTTAATCTGTTGGGATATGTTGTTTTGGTTGAGGCTGAAGTATATGAAAACAGTCCAGCTTCACACAGATATGTAGTTGGAAAGGGAAGCAACATTTGTAATAGCCTTGTCAGCTAACTGTGGATATTCATCACTGATACAATTGTAACCCTCAACAAATGGTGGTCCTTTGAAAGTTAGTTATAATATGAAATCTGAAAACAGTGATTTTTTCATATTCTCAGTGAATTTTTCATATTCTGTTACATTATAACCCCTTGATCTGTCTTGAATTTTGAATGTACTCTTACCCATGCACAATTTAATGTACTTCATTGGTCATTTGGAAAATATTGGCTCACTGAGCTATGCAGATCTTCTGAATGTTGACACATTTCATTACATAATATCAAAAAAATCATATTTATAGTATGCATTGTATGTAATGAACTAATTCTGGCTTCAACTCTTCTCCTAGTTCATTGTCCTTAGAAAGTGATTTCTACACTTAGTTTTCCCATATGTAAAATGGGGATGATAATTAAACTTTTTCTCAGGGTGTCTTTGAGGAGTGGATGAGGTAATGGTGGTATGCACTTCATGAATGCTCAGATGGAATTTAAACAGCTGTAAGGATTGGAAGATGAGAAAATTGTGTCCGTATTGCATTGTCTCAAAAATGTCCATTAATGTTATTAACATTTTATTAAAGTAAAAGCAATGATTATGGTATCTTCATAATCTTCTATTTATGAAGTAATTGATAATATTCCCTTTTGCCATAGAGATCAATAAAGTAATTTTCATTTTGAGTGAACACAGGAGCACATTTGTCCCACTGACAAATTTATTTTTCTTGAATTGACCCTTCCTAAGAAAGGTTGCTTTCACTGATCAGGTTCAGCCTTTTCGGTGTATGGGTAAGGAAGCAGAGGAACAAGGTTCAGCGGCTTGCCCAGAGACATAGAGCAAATGAAAGGCTACTTTGGTCAAAGTCTTCATTTTCTGATGCCAATGTTTCCTTCATTATACTACCTCTCAAAGTTCCATTGGTGACATTTTGGGTCTCTTCAGAGGAAGGAAAGGAATATATATGTATTACTTTTATTTTTTAATTTCCAGGTTTCTAAAATCATATCATCTGTTCTACTGATTCTTTGTGAATTAATGGCAACCTTTTGAATACTTGCATTTTTCGGCCTCACACTTGAAGGTTAATACCTCTTCAAAGGAAAAAAAATAGAAAACTGAAAAAAGTTTTCAACAGTCATTGCCAACTCTTTCAGCATCAAATGCTGTTTGCATACAGTGGTTAACTGGCTGGGTTGCGCTCCCTTGTAAATTCATAAGGGCGAAGGTCCGGTGAGTTGCACTGACCGTCAGGATCTCTCTTTCAGGCTGACTTGACATTACATTAAGCCTGGTCCCGTCTATTTGGAGGAACTTGTACCAGATCCCAGGCTGCACACTGTGACCCATTCAGCTCAACATTTTATCTGGCAGACATTGCCATGATGTGTTCTCAATTACAGCAAAAATACGCTTTACACATTGATCAAACTTTGATGGCATCCCTGACAGGGTTCAAGGTTCACCAGGGTACCATGCACACAGAGAAGAATGAATGAGATGCAAGCAGCAGCCATAGGAAAGGCCCGGGAAATGTCAGGCCCTGTCTCACTGCCTCCGCCACCCTCCAGCTCCTTTTCTGGGAGATCTTCATGAGCTCGTGGCATCTGCCTACTCCTGCCCTACTCCTGAACCAGCCAGGACACATAGGCAAGGTTCAGTATTACCCTTCCTCCATTCTTTTGCTTATTCAGTAGGGTTTAGGATGAATTCTTTTGCTTCAGAAAATAGAACCTTTTAACTCATTTAATTGTTATTTATGTTAACATGTGATGAGTTTATTAGTGTTGATTTTTCATGATTAATAAATATTTTAATTTTCCAAGTTCTAATTTCTCATGTGGTAAAAAACCCATACAAACAAAATCTCTTTGTTTCTCTTTGATTCTCAATAATTTTTGAGAATGTAAAGGGATCCTAACATGAAAAAGTATAGAGAAGGCCACTACATCACTTCACCAGGAAGTGGTTGTAAAAGATTCACTTCACCAGGAAGATAGAACAATTCTAAATTTGTATGCACTTAAAAAAAAATTGCCTCAAAATATGTAAAGCAAAAAGCATAAAAAACACAGAAATTGACAAATCCACTACTGTAATGGAAGATCTCCTCCCATCTCTCTCAATTTTTATTAGGTCAAGCAAGAAAAATGAGTCTTGAGAACCTACCAGTTGGGTCCTGGCCACACTCAGATGAGATGAAGAGAGAGACTTGAATTAAATATTCGCAAAGTATGGATGAGGTGAAGGGACTCCAAGCAAGGATGGATGGAGAAGCAGATGCAGGGCTGGCAACAGGGGCACGGTACCTCCCTTAGGCTTAAAGGGTTTCAGAGACGTCTTGGTCAGCAGTGAGAGCTCAGGTGATCGTGCCTGACAAGCTCTGTGATCTGACAGAAGATTGCAGTCTGCCAAAATGGCCCAACAGAAAGGAGCCAGAAGAGAGAATATTCTGACCTTTCTCTCTAACTCTTTCCATCTCCTACGTGTATCTGCCACTGGCTGAAACCAAGGAAGCCAGGGGTAGGGAGTCCTTGATATAGTTCTTTAAAAAAACAAAATTCATCCAAGTAAATTTGAAGATCTAATGGGCTTTATTAATTGATTCATGAATCAGAAAGCATCCCCTCTAGCAAATAGAGAGAGATGTTTCAAAGAGCTACAGAAAGGAGAGGTTTTTAAAGCCCAGACAAGGAAGTCATAAGGGAAAATAAATTATTTCAGGTGAGGTCACCTTCATCTGTGGACAACAGGGTCCTATTAGGTGGGTTCCTTTTGGTCCTATTAGGTGGGTTCCTTTTGGGGATGGAAAGGACACCTGTGACATCACTGTATCGGTGCTGGCCAGAAAATCCCTGACTGACCACATTTCTGGGGGAGACTGCAACTGCAGGTAGGTTAGGTGTTAAGCCCCAGTTTGGTGACTTAACACAGCAGAAGTGACAGCATGTTGGGCCTGTGTCCTTCTAAACAGGTCATATAGGTCAGCCCCTGAAGCTCAGAGCAGGGTGAGGAAGCTTGCGGAGCAGACCAGGAGGGCCGGAGCGAGGAGGCCAGGACAACTACAGCTTATTGGAGCAATGACATTTATAGGCTTAGCCTGCTGGACGAAAATAGAATCCTGGCCCCAACAATTGAACACACGCTGTTCCCAAGCACACACATGAAACATCTACAACACCTGGCTGCAATTCTGGGCAAGAAAGCAAGTCTCAGCAAATTTTTTGAAAATCCAATGCAAAAAGAACATGTTGCCCCACCACAAAACAATTCCATAGTGGGGGATTTGAAGTCAAGAACAAAAAGATGGGAGAGAACCCACGTATTTGGAAATTTTAAGAACAAACTTCTAATAACTCAAGAAAAAAAACCGTGGAACTTTAGATATATTCAGAAATAAATGATAATGAAAATACTAGATATCAAACCTTGTAGATGAACAAAAACAGTAAGTACAGAGAAATATATAGCCTTAGATGCTTATGTTAGCATTTAAAAACAAGAATTAGTGAGCTGAAGATCCAATTTAGGATGTTAGAAAAAAATCAAAAATGATAAAAATAAAAATACAGAAATGAATGAAATAGAAAACAAAAATATAACAGATAATCAACAAAGCCAAGTCATGGTTCTCTGTTGAGATTAAAATGACCAAACTCTTTGTGAAATCATTTTTTTTAAAGGTGTGCAAGCAAGAACACACAAATAAAAGCTTCATCTCTGTTCTCTTCTTCCTGGTTTTTATCCCCCATCCCTAACTTCCAGCTGTTATCTTTCTGCTTTATGTGAGCTGAAAGGGTGTCTGTGAAATCATAGCCGAAATGGACAAAATGCACAGCTGATGAGGTGACCTTCTGGGGTCTGTCGACATTCTACAGACTCTGCAGCATCTCGCAGCTGAGCAGTCACGGGCGCTGGGTCTGGAGAGCAGGCTTTGCTACCAAACGAGGATTACAAAGGGCAAAAGGGATGCTGAGCCTCTGACATGGAAGAAGAGGGGACGTAAAGCTTCTGGGGGAAAGAGGAAAAAAACCCGTGCCAATCTGGGAAGCTAAACAAGCAAAAGGCAACCCAGAGCCCCACAACATTTCTTTATCCAGACCCAGCTCTGCGCTCGCTATTTGCCAGGCATGTGAGCACCCCCTCTCAGGAGGGATTTGGGGGGCTGAAGGGCTCACCATGGCTACAGAAAATTGTTTTGTTGTGCTGTTTGGGGAATTTTCTTTTGGTTTTTGTATTCTCCATTTCTGTCTGCAGCTTTGTAATACCTTTCCTACAGGGACCGCAAATCCCCTTGCAGACTTCTGTCATTCTGTAAAATGCAGGCCCATTTACAGCTGCTATCTCAAGATGTGTGGACCAGAAAGAAAATGCTCACCCAACTCATCCCAACCCCAGGGTTTTTTATTTATGGAAGCCTGTGAAAGGTGAAAAGAACTACCGGCTTCATAATTACTGAGGGGAAACGGCATTCCTAAGCCATAGGTGTGGAACTGAGTCTGGCTGAGGACAGAGGGGCTGCCAACACCGATTAAATAATTGCTAGCTGTGCCATCCATTATAAATTAGTGATATCAACACTCGAACTTTGAAGTCTACTTGTTGTTAATGTATCTCAAACCAGAGCCAAATAAACTCTTACAGTAGAAATACAGTAGTTAATTTTCTCACATCAAAAGCTCATTCAAGTTCTTTTTGACTCTTAAAATGTCAGTCATTAATCCACTGAAATATTCCATGTGGTTGGAGAGGAATCCCTGCATTCCAATTTTTTGGAAACAATTTACAATTCAATAGAAAATACTAATATTCTTCATTCAGAGAAACATGTCTCAAGTAACACATTTCCAATTTTAATTTAAAAAGCAGTCTGAGGATCGCATATTCTACTTCACACACCCATTAAAAAAACAGGAATGAACTAAAGGTGATATTATGCTTGTGGAAATGGCCTTAAAATTCTCATCCTGGTCATTAATGACCTCAGCCAGACTTCCAAGTGAGATACACGTCTCTATTTAGCCTCTAAGGAAAGACACTTTGTTCTCCAAACATTTCTTCAACATAATGGAACTCTAACTTGAAGAAGAATTTTCTCTTCAGTATCTGAGTATGATGAGATCTCCATGGGCCATTACAGTCATTCCTCTATTTTTTAATCTTTAACTTGGATTATTCCCATATATGCGTAAAGTCACCCTCTATGCTCTTTAATTCTATGACACAGAAATTAGAAACAATATTTATAAATAATCTCTGAAATTGCCCAGCAAATACAGTACATAATGGTTTGATTGACTATTCCAAGATTTGTATTATATTGGCAATTGTATTTCTACTATCTATCAAATGGAAGATGTAGATAAGGTAATAAACCTCTAGGCTAAAGCTTATTACATGAGACTGTGATTCTTCTGAATTCTTCTTAAGAATCACCATAAACAAAATATGAATGTTTTCTTGTTTCAACCTATTTTTCCTCCTTTGAAATGAGTGTAATTTTCATTAAAAACTGTCATGTAATTCCATGATAAGACTTATTGCAAATAGTTTAGAAATACATGTGTAGGCCTGCATTTAGGGTACAAGGGTCTCTGATTTAACTAAAAACATGGCTCTCATGCAAGAGCAATACTGAATTTTCAACCCGAATTGCATAAGTTTAGCATGTAAATGATGTGTAAATGAAGAGCTCCCCGAATGGACATTAAATGAGCATTAAGAGGGCAGGCCATAACAGTCCATCATTTCAATGGTCCCAGCCCAAAGGTGCTTGAGTTTCTTTGACACAACAGAGTGTGACAGCTTCATAGGCATTGTTTCAGGCTGCTGAGTCCAAACTCAGTGGAAAAGAGGGAATGAAAATAGGCCCAATGAGTCACTGATGGCTGTAGACCAGGCCCTTTGCCCCAGCTGGTACAGTCAATCGATTTTCCAGATTGGGCTTGCCAACTCGATCCACAGGAAAGAAGATTTTATGTAGTTTTGCTTTACGTAAATGATTGGCAACTGATATGGAAATGAGCCAATCAGTTAACTTTTCTTTTGAATCCAAACCCTCAGCAATGTTTGCAAGATGCTTCCTAAAAGGAAAAGCGCTCCCTGAAAAAGCCTGGAGAGAGCAGGCCCCCAGAGTTGCCGCTGCAGCTTTGCCTCCCATGCTGAAGGTGCAGACTGAATGCCTGAAAATCTTATTTTGTTATCAGGAGTTCAGAATAAAAATGTTCTGCCTTTTGCCAACCAAGGACTAATATTTGTACATCTTTCCCCATAAAAGCAGTCCCCACACATCAGTTCAACTTCAGTAGAAATGTACCCATTCATCTAGGAAAAGACCCAGTGCTATTATGGAATCTCCATACATTACAGAATCTACTACCAAGCCGTGAACATAATAGGTACTCAGAGTTAAGTTATATAAGTCAACCTTGGCTTATTTCTTAATTATTGAGAGTAGATCTATACCATTCACCTATGTACTTTTGTCCAATCCCCTAGGCATGCATTTGCACCACATCTGGCTGGAGGTGGGAGTGAAAGCTACGTTATAAAACACAGTATCAACTTTCAGTTTGTGAGAAAATCACCCATAATTTGGCCTCATTAACATCCTTCTCCACTGGTATCATCAACCCACTGAACATTCTATTTCTTGGTTATATTATTGAAGGAATACATTTCAGATCTAAGAAGGAAATTAAATATCTAAGTGTCAGCACCAAGAATATATTCCTGGGAATAAATAAATGTATATGTGTTTGGATACACACACGTTACACAAACACAGTATAGTCATCTGACCTCATACGTTATTTTTCAAATGACTCCTTTCCAAGAGCAAATCTTGATTTGCATCATTTTATGCCATTTCTTTTTAATATGTGAACACAATGATAAAATTTGTAACCTTTTCTTAATATTTAGGGTTGACCTCAGAAACTCAAGTTCATGTTCTCTCCTATCACACAGTGGTTCTCTCAGCAGAATTCCCTTTTTTAGTTACACTGAAAGGCCTCACTTTGCAGAAAGGGATATCTGTTTTGGGTTACCTCTGCTTGTTTGAGGATTTCTGTTTCCTCGGACGGAGAAAGAGAAATTGTCACTTCTCTCTGATGTTATGAGTCTGCCTCTAACACTCTTTTTTCCTCCCCATCCCAAACCCCACCATTTTCTACTTCTAAAATGCTTGTTAGAACTGTTCATTCTCTCATTTCTTCATTCTACGAGCATTTAATGAGCCTCTACCATGTGCCAAGCACTGGCCTAGGGAGCTCATAGAACCTGTTCTCACCAGTGGGCGCAGACAGACGTCAGTCAGAGAATCGCACCAGTGGGAGCAGCGCCGTTCCTGAGGGTGGGAGAGCCATAGCGCAACAGAGAACCCAGGACCGGGCAGGCCAGCAAAAGCTTCCTTGAGCAAGTGATGGTTGGGCTGATCTGCTGAAGAGTTAACTCGGTGCGGAAGGGCATAGAGAGCATTCCTAGTAGAGGGAAACGTGTGCAGAAAGAAGCCCTGTGGTGGAAAAGAACCATAACATAAGACCCCCATGGCTGAAACCCAGGCCTGCTTATCCTCAGAGCAATCGAAGGCCATTGAGTATAAGTGGGTGGAGGACAGGTGACAACAAATTTTGCATTTTGAAAACACCACGTTGGCTGCAGAGTGTAAGATGGTTTGGATATGCACAAGCACATACGTCCAATGGGAAAGTGTGGCAGTAAATCCGCTAATGGTGGTTTGAACTAAGGCAGGAGTTCTCAGTCTGGCTCCACAGGAATCTGTGAACTTGGGTGGGAAAACAAGCCCATTTTCACCAAATTCTGACTGAAATGTAGTTTTTCCTTTCATGATTAATGCACACAACAGAGCACATAGTCTCAATCAGCACCTGTGACCTCGCAGCCAAGAGGGCTCAGAGCTTTTTCAGATCACATTACAGTTGCTGCAGATACAGCAAGATAGCGTTTTCCCTCATCACCGCTGAAAACTCCCGCAGTTGGTAGGCCTGCCGCTATATCATAGTACACAGTGCATGAATGAACAGGCACATGTATTATTATAACTCAAATTTTTCAAATATTTTGATAGTTGTATTTTTAACATTAATTGGTTTCCTTTGTAATCCTATGTATTTTATTTAATGAATTCAAGTCTTATTCTGAAAAGGTGCCCATAAGCTTTACTAGACTGCCAAAGGTTTTCACTACACAAAATCAGTCAAGAACTCCTGAGGGTAAAGAGGAGAGGACTGTTGGAGAGCTATTTAAAAGGTCAATGTGGTATGACCTGGATGGGTGTGCCAGGATGAAGGAAGGCACTGGAGATTAATCCTAGGGGTCTAGTTCATGCAAGTGGGTAGGGGGTGAAACGTTAATGTTTTACTCAAAACAGAAAACACTAGAAAGAGATGACAAAGTGCAAGGGCTTTAGTTAATCGACTTGGAGAATCTAGTTCAGCCATTTTTTTCTCATTTTTGGGGTCTCATCAAAGCTGCAGATAATTGAAAAATATATTGGGTGTCACCAGAAATAAATCTACACATATATATAAATAGGAATCACTACCAAGAAAAGTATAAGTTTCTATTCACGAAACAATTTCCAGTTGCAAAACATTTTTAATATTCACAAATGAAACAGTTACCAAAAAGTCTGTCATTTCCTCTATAAGATTATTTTCTAGAAGATTGAATTTCTTTTCCTGCAGGACTCAAGTTTTCATTAAAACCTTTAGTTAAGCAATGGATGTCATCATCCAACATCTTCCTTCCCTGGATTCCAATCTCCATTCTATTTATTTAAGACTGAATTGTATTGCAGCTCCTTCAAAAAATCAGAAATGGGATCAACCTATATCCTCATTATTTCTCCTTTTACACATGAGGAACATATTGACTTTGCCAAAACAATTAAACAAACTTAAATCATGAGTCACTAGCCAAATAGTTCCCTTGGTGACTTCATCCAAGTCTCCTGCCAACTATCCCATCAGGCATCTGTTAAATTCTGGGCAAGGGTTGCAAACAGGAGAGTTTAAACTCAGTGTATGTCTCCATTACTGTTTACTTTCAAAATCAGAAGAAACTTCTAAGTACTAATGCATTCAGAAAAACATTAAAAATATGAGAATCAGATAATCTAAGTACTAGTTGGCCCTGGGCTCTGTAGAACTTGATAGAAATTTTCTCATTTTCTGTTGTTTTTCCTTTCTCCTGTGGAAGGAACAACTCAGACAAGAAGAAATTCAAAGCCAGTAGAATGTATTTGACAAAATAAAGTGGTTTTTCTTGCCCCTGTCATTCTCAGGGGTTCATGCACATTGTGCCAACATTGAATCTTGAAATGATTTTTTTCTTTTCATTATCTTTTGCCCACTCACCAGGGTGCAACTCTCTCCTGCAGAAAAATCCCAAAAAACCAAAGCCATGGAGATTTTCTTTTAAATCCATTCCCCCATCAAGAACTCTGATTTATGCAATGCTGAGTGAAATCCATTTCAGTTGTCCTGACCTCAAATTTCCAGAATTTAATACAAAATGTAAATAGTTTATGTGATTAATGCACCTATTACAGTGTTTTGTTATTGTTTTTGATCATGTACTCAAGACAAAATAATTTTTTTTTCAAAGGCATTCACTATTATTATAGACTGCTTCCCAAGAAAGGCAGATCTTCTCTGAACTGTAAAGCATTTCAACAAAAATTTTTGCATCAAACTGGTTAGCATTAGAAGAAATCTTCCAGATTAAAGTCTGCCTGGAAGAGTGGGCTGCCTGTAGGTAGATGAGCTTAGCCAGGGGTACACATGCCTCAATTCTCTGTTTTTCTAATTTCCTATTACGTAAACAATGTTGAGTAAATGTTCAAGTAGGAGAGAAAAAATAATATAGTGGACTTGTAAATATCTGCCTCACACAGGCAATGCTGTTTATATTCTATTGCTTAACTTGTTTACTTAACAAAGTAAAACAAAATCTGCATGTGTTAGAACTTTTTGAACAGTTCATTGTAAAGCTTTAAAACACAAACCAGAAGACAAAAAAGAAAAAAAAATATATTATCATCTGCTACCAGATCACAGGAAGAGTGCTGCCTGATGAACAATTGATCCAGGCCTTCCAACACTGCAAGAGATCTCCTTCTCCTCCCTTCTTCCTGCTTGTCTCTGCTGGTTGGATTCTTTCTCGCAGGTCACCTTTACCTACCTGAATAGAACCAGAGCCACTTACGGTTCAGGTATTTGCAGATTCCTAGCACCAAGGCAAGGGAATACAGAATCTCTTCCTCCCTCCAACAGCTTCTGCTTTTTTTCTTTTTTTTAAGTTTAATTTTTAAAATTCATTTTGTTATCATTAATCTACAATTACATGAAGAAAATTATGGTTACTACACTCCCCCCTTCACCAAGTTCCCCCCACAAACCCCATTACAGTCACTGTCCATCAGCATAGTAAGCTGATGTAAAATCACTACTTGTCTTCTCTGTGTTGAACATTCCTCCCTATGCCCCCCCCCGACATTATACATGCTAATCGTAATGCCCCCTTTCTTTTTCCCCACCCTTATCCCTCCCTTCCCACCCATCCTCCCCAGTCTCTTTCCCTTTGGTAACTGTTAGTCCATTCTTGGGTTCTGTGAGTCTGCTGCTGTTTTGTTCCTTCAGTTTTCTTTTGTTCTTATACACCACAGATGAGTGAAATCACTTGTTATTTGTCCTTCTCCGCTTGGCTTATTTCACTGAGTATAATACCCTCTAGCTCCATCCATGTTGTTGCAAATGGTAGGATCTGTTTTTTTCTTATGGCTGTGTAATATTCCATTGTGTATATGTACTACATCTTCTTTATCCATTCATCTACTGATGGACATTTAGGTTGCTTCCATATCTTGGCTATTGTAAATAGTGCTGCGATAAACATAGGGGTGCATCTGTCTTTTTCAAACTGGAGTGCTGCATTCTTAGGGTAAATTCCTAGAAGTGGAATTCCTGGGTCAAAGGGTATTTCTATTTTGAGCATTCTGAGGAACCTCCATACTGCTTTCCACAATGGTTGAACTAGTTTACATTCCCACCAGCAGTGTAGGAGGGTTCCCCTTTCTCCACAACCTCGCCAACATTTGTTGTTGTTTGTCTTTTCGATGATGGTGATCCTTACTGGTGTGAGGTAATATCTCATTGTGGTTTTAATTTGCATTTCTCTGATGATTAGCGATGTGGAGCATCTTTTCATGTGCCTGTTGGCCATCTGGATTTCTTCTTTGGAGAACTGTCTATTCAGCTCCTCTGCCCATTTTTTAATTGGATTATTTGCTTTTTGTTTGTTGAGGCATGTGAGCTCTTTATATATTTTGGATGTCAATCCTTTATCGGATCTGTCATTTATGAATATATTCTCCCCTACTGTAGGATACCTTTTTGTTCTATTGATGGTGTCCTTTGCTGTACAGAAGCTTTTTAGCTTGATATAGTCCCACTTGTTCATTTTTGCCTTTGTTTCCCTTGCCCAGGGAGATATGTTCATGAAGAAGTCACTCATGTTTATGTCCATGAGATTTTTGCCTATGTTTTTTTCTAAGAGTTTTATGGTTTCATGACTTAGATTCAGGTCTTTGATCCATTTCGAGTTTACTTTTGTGTATGGGGTTAGACAGTGATCCAGTTTCATTCTCTTACATGTAGCTGTCCAGTTTTTCCAGCACCATCTGTGAAAGAGACTGTCATTTCCCCATTGTATTGTCCATGGCTCCTTTATCAAATATTAATTGGCCATATATGTTTGGCTTAATGTCTGGAGTCTCTATTCTGTTCCACTGGTCTGTGGCTCTGTTCTTGTGCCAGTACCAAATTGTCTTGATTACTGTGGCTTTGTAGTAGAGCTTGAGGTTGGGGAGCGAGATCTCCCCCACTTTATTCTTCCTGCTCAGGATTGCATTGGCTATTCAGGGTCTTTGATGGTGCCATATGAATTTTTGAACTATTTGTTCCAGTTCATTGAAGAATACTATTGGTAATTTGATAGGGATTGCATCGAATCTGTATATTGCTTTGGGCAGGATGGCCATTTTGATGATATTAATTCTTCCTAGCCAAGAGCATGGGATGAGTTTACATTTGTTAGTGACCTCTTTAATTTCTCTTAAGAGTGTCTTGTAGTTTTCAGGGTATAGGTCTTTCACTTCCTTGGTTAGGTTTATTCCTATGTATTTTATTCTTTTTGATGCAATTGTGAATGGAATTGTTTTCCTGATTTCTCTTTCTATTAGTTCATTGTTAGTGTATAGGAAAGCTACAGATTTCTGTGTGTTAATTTTGTATCCTGCAACTTTGCTGAAGTCCGATATTAGTTCTAGTAGTTTTGCAGTGGAGTCTTTAGGGTTTTTTATGTACAATATCATGTCATCTGCAGATAGTGACAGTTTGACTTCTTCTTTATCAATCTGGATTCCTTGTATTTCTTTGTTTTGTCTGATTGCTGTGGCTAGGACCTCCAGTACCACATTGAATAACAGTTGGGAGAGTGGGCATCCCTGTCTTGTTCCCGATCTCAGAGGAAAAGCTTTCAGCCTCTCACTGTTCAGTATGATGTTAGCTGTGGGTTTATCATATATGGCCTTTATTATGTTGAGGTACTTGCCCTCTATGCCCATTTTGCTGAGAGTTTTTATCATGAATGGATGTTGAATTTTGTAGAATGCTTTTTCAGCATCTATGGAGATGATCATGTGGTTTTTGTCTTTCTTTTTGTTGATGTGGTGGATGATGTTGATGGATTTTCGAATGTTGTACCATCCTTGCATGCCTGGGATGAATCCCACTTGGTCATAGTGTATGATCCTTTTGATGAATTTTTGAATTTGGTTTGCTAATATTTTGTTGAGTATTTTTGCATCTATGTTCATCAGGGACATTGGTCTATAATTTTTTTTGGTGGGGGTCTTTGCCTGATTTTGGTATTAGGGTGATGTTGGCTTCATAGAATGAGTTTGGGAGTATTCCCTCCTCTTCTATTTTTTGGAAAACTTTAAGGAGAATGGGTATTGTATATTCTCTGTATGTCTGATAAAATTCCGAGGTAGCGCGCAATTTAATTGGTAGTTTAAAAACCTATACATGCTTAAGTTACTCTACAAGAAGATATGTCAAAGAAATAATCAATCTTCCCATGTTTTCTTCCGTCTGCTACTTCTATAGATTTTCTTCTTCCTTCCTAATTACAACCCTTAAATAGAATTCGTGCCTCATATCGAATTTACCGAGTATCATAATTCTTCCAAGTGGTAAACACACCTCAAGACAAATGCTGGGCATGGAAGCCACAGGGCATAAATATGCAAAGAAGTAAAAAGCTAACCTTTTCAAACAATAAGGCTTCCCTCTCACTTACCAACTTCACATTTCCCTGTATGGCCCCGGAAGATGACTGGTTAGCCAGAGACGGGTAAGATTCCTCAAGGGAGGAACAACCTAAGACAGGCACAGTCGCAGGGGGGCCATCAGGTGAGAAATTGGGGATCAACAGAGGTGAGGCTTAGAACCTCACCCCCCCGTTCTGAGAGAAATCTTCTGCATACGTGGATGTTTTATTGCCCTTGTCTAGCTTGGACTAATACTTAGCCTATAGGCACACACCTGATCATCTACATTTGCTTTCTTACAACACTAAACTATGTTTTCTACCTTTGTCTTGCATCTACCTACCACTTCAGCATTTTATTAAAAATAATAATAATAATAATAAGGGAGAAATGTGGTATTCACATATAAATCAAGTATAAAAATCAAATGAATATTCATATTTGACCTGATTGTTTATAGTTCATAATGCATGATCAAAACCGAAAGTTTCTGGGATGACTGCCCTTGTACTGTTCACCATGTAAGAACTTATTCACTATGTAAGAATTTGTTCTCCATGTAAGAACTTGTTCATTGTGCTTCAGAAGATCGGAGACTGATGAGAATTAGGCTTGGGGTGGATTAATGATTGTGCATCAAGTCCCCTGTACAGAATTTTATTGTTATTAACTGTTAACAACCATTTGATCAATAAATATGAGAGATGACCTCTCAAAAAAAAAAAACTTGGTCAGTCTTGGAAAGTTGCATTTTTCTAGGAAGTTGCCCATTTCTTCTAAGTTTTCCAGCTTGTTAGCAGGTAAGTTTTCATACTAGTCTCTAATAATTCTTTGTATTTCTGTGGGGTCCATCATGATTTTTCCTTTCTCATTTCTGATTCTGTTGATGTGTGTTAATTCAATTTTTCTCTTAGTAAGTCTGGCTAGAGGCTTATCTATTTTGTTTATTCTCTCAAAGAACCAGCTCTTGGTTTCATTGATTTTTTTCTATTGTTTTATTCTTCTCAATTTTATTTATATCTTCTCTGATCTTTATTATGCCCCTCCTTCTGCTGACTTTAGGCCTCATGTGTTCTTCTTTTTCCAATTTTGATAATTGTGATGTTAGAGTATTCATTTGGGTTTGTTCTTCCTTCTTTAAATATGCCTAGATTGCTATATACTTTCCTCTTAAGACTGCTTTCGCTGCATCCCACAGAAGTTGGGGCTTTTTGTTGTTGTTGTCATTTGTTTGCATATATTGCTGGATCTCCATTTTAACTTAGTCATTGAACCATTGATTATTTAGGAGTATGTTGTTAAACCGCCATGTGTTTGTGAGCCTTTTTGCTTTCTTTGTACAATTTATTTCTAGTTTTATACCTTTGTGGTCTGAAAAGTTGGTTGGTAGGATTTCAATCTTTTTGAATTTACTGAGGCTCTTTTTGTGGCCTAGTATGTGGTCTATTCTGGAGAATGTTCCATGTGCACTTGAGAAGAATGTGTGTCCTGTTGCTTTTGGATGTAGAGTTCTGTAGATGTCTATTAGGTCCATCTGTTCTAGTGTATTGTTCAGTGCCTCTGTGTCCTTACTTATTTTCTGTCTTGTGGATCTGTCCTTTGGAGTGAATTGTGTGTTGAAGTCTCCTAAAATGAATGCATTGCATTCTCTTTCCTCCTTTAGTTCTGTTAGTATTTGTTTCACATATGTTGGTGCTCCTGTGTTGGGTACATATATATTTATAATGGTTATATCCTCTTGTTGGACTGAGCCCTTTATCATTATGTAATGTCCTTCTTTATCTCTTGTTACTTTCTTTGTTTTGAAGTCCATTTTGTCTGAGACTAGTACTGCAACACCTGCTTTTTTCTCCCTGTTGTTTGTATGAATATCTTTTTCCATCCCTTGACTTTTAGTCTGTGCATGTCTTTGGGTTTGAGGTGAGTCTCTTGTAAGCAGCATATAGGTGGTTCTTGTTTTTTTATCCATTCAGTGACTCTATGTCTTTTGATTGGTTGCATTCAGTCCATTTACATTTAGGGTGATTATCGATAGGTATGTACTTATTGCCATTTCAGGCCTTAGATTCATGGTTACCAAAGGTTAAAGGGTAATTTCCTTACTATCTAAGAGTCTAACTTAACTCACTTAGTATGCTGTGACAAACACAATCTAAAGGTTCTTTTCTGTTTCTCCTCCTTTTTCTTTCTCCTCCATTCTTTATATATTAGGTATCATATTCTGTACTTTTTGTCTATCCCTTGATTGACTTTGGGTATAGTTAATTTAATTTTGCATTTGTTTGGTAATTAGCTGTTCTCGTTTATTTACTGTGGTTTTATTACCTCTGGTCACAGCTATTCAACCTTAGGAACACTTCCATCTATTGCAGTCCCTCCAAAATATACTGCACAGATGGTTTGTGGGAGGTAAATTCTCTCAGCTTTTGCTTATCTGGAAATTGTTTAATCCCTCCTTCAAATTTAAATGATAATCTTGCCAGATTAAGTAATCTTGGTTCCAGGCCCTTCTGCTTCATGGCATTAAATGCATCATGCCACTCCCTTCTGGCCTGTAAGGTTTCTGCTGAGATGTCTTATGTTAGCCTGATGGGCTTTCCTTTGTATGTGATCTTATTTCTGTCTCTGGCTGCTTTTAAATGTCTGTCCTTATCCATGATCTTTTTTCCATTTTAATTACTATGTGTCTTGTTGTTGTCTTCCTTGGGTCCCTTGTGTTGGGAGACCTGTGGATCTCCATGTCCTGAGAGTCTATGTCCTTCCCCAGATTGGGGAAGTTTTCAGCGATTACCTCCTCAAAGACACTTTATATCCTTTTCTCTCTCTCTTCTTCTTCTGGTATCCCTATGACGCGAATATTGTTCCGCTTGGATCGGTCACACAGTTCTCTCAATATTCTTTCATTCTTAGAGATACTTTTTTCTCTCTGTGCCTCACCTTCTTTGTATTCCTCCTCTCTAGTTTCTATTTCATTTATTGTCTCCTCCACTGTATCCAGCCTGCTTTTAATACCCTCCATTGTGCTTTTCAACGATTGGATCTCCGACCTGAATTCATTCCTGAGTTCTTGGATGTCTTTCCGTACCTCCATTAGAATGTTGATGATTTTTATTTTGAACTCCCTTTCAGGAAGAGTCACGAGGTCCATATCATTTAAATCTTTCTTGGGAGTTGTATTAATAATTTTACTCTGGACAAGGTTCCTTTGGCGTTTCACGTTTGTATATGGCGCCCTCTAGTGTCCAGAAGCTCTATTCTGGAGCTGCTGAGCCCCTGAAGCAATGTCGGGGGTTGCAGGGGAGCGCGGTACTGGTACCTTGGGGAGGAAAGAGCTGTTCCCCGCCTCCTGGCTGCTGTGCCTGTCTCCACTGCCTCAACCAGTGGGCTGAGCACGCAGATATAAGCTTTTGTCCCAGAGCAGCTGGATATGGATCCCTGCTTCCACAAGCAGCCAGAATCCTAGTCTCCCCAGGAACTCTGCCTGTCCCAGCTTTCCAAACCCATAATCAGAAGAGTATGATGAAAGCACCGTGAAATGTAGGTTTGTGCTCCCAGCACAGATCTCCAGAGCTAGGTATTCAGCAGTCCCAAGCCTTCCACTCCCTCCCTGCTCTGTTTCTCTTCCTCCTGCCAGTGAGTTGGGGTTGGGGAAGGGCTCAGGTCCCGTGGAGCCAGAGCTCTGTTACGTTACCCCGTTCGGTGAGGTCTGCTCTTTTCTCCAGCTGTGTGCAGTCTGACGCCGTCCTCTTTCCTGTTGCTCTCTCAGGATTAGTTGCGCCAATTAAATTTTCTAATTGTATCCAGTTTTAGGAGGAAGCCTCTGTCTCTCCTCTCACGCTGCCATCTTTAATCCCTAGCTTCAGTTTTTATAAATGCCAAGGGAAGACTCTAATCAGTGGGGTTTAGGACACATGCCCGTTCACAGACCAATTATCATTCCAGGGAATATGGCTCTGTGATTGGTCCAGCTCTTGCCAACTTCCTGCCCAGGAACAAACACAGTCAGGGAGGTGAGGTCAAATGAAAAAGCTCAGATGGGGAGATGACAGCCTCTTCAACAGCTGGTGTTGGCAAAACTGGACAGCTACGTGTAAGAGAATGAAACTGGATTATTGTCTAACCTTATACACAAAAGTAAACTCAAAATGGATTGAAGACTTGAATGTAAGTCATAAAACCATAAAACTCTTAGAAAAAAATATAGGCAAAAATCTCTTAGACATAAACACGAGCAACTTCTTCATGAACATATCTCCCTGGGCAAGGGAAACAAAAGCAAAAATGAACAAATGGGACTATATCAAACTAAAAAGCTTCTGTACAACAAAGGACACCATCAGCAGAACAAAAAGGTACCCTACAGTATGGGAGAATATATTCATAAATGACAGATCTAATAAAGGGTTGACATATAAAATATATAAAGAGCTCAGACACCTCAACAAACAAAAAGCAAATAATCCAAAAAAAAATGGGCAGAAGAACTGAACAAACATTTCTCCAAAAAAGAAATTCAGATGGCCAACAGACACATGAAAAGATGCTCCACATCGCTAATCATCAGGGAAATGCAAATTAAAACCACAATGAGATATCACCTCACACCAGTTAGGATGGCCAACATCCAAAAGACAAACAACAAGAAATGTTGGTGAGGTTAAGGAGAAAGGGGAACCCTCCTACACTGCTGTGGGAATGTAAACTAGTTCAACCATTGTGGAAAGCAGTATGGAGGTTCCTCAAAAAACTCAAAATAGAAATACCATTTTACCCAGGAATTCCACTCTTAGGAATTTACCCTAAGAATGCAGCAGCCCAGTTTGAAAAAGACATATGTACTCCTATGTTTATCACAGCACTATTTATAATAGCCAAGAAATGGAAGCAACCTAAGTGTCCATGATTAGATTAGTGGATAAAGAAGATGTGATACATATACACAATGGAATATTATTCAGCCATAAGAAGAAAACAAATCCTACCATTTGCAACAACATGGATAGAACTAGAGGGTATTATGCTCAGTGAAATAAGCCAGGAAGAAAAAGACAAGTATCAAATGATTTCACTCATCTGTGGAGTGTAACAACAAAGAAAAAGCTGAAGGAACAGAACAGCAGCAGACTCACAGAACCCAAGAATGGACTAACAGTTACCAAAGGGAAAGGGACTGGAGGGGATGGGTGGGAAGGGAGGGGTAAGGGGGGAAAAGGGGCATTACAATCAGCACATGTAATGTAGGGGGTTGGGGACATGGGAAAAGGAGTATATACAGAGAAGACAAGTAATGATTCTGTAGCATCTTACTATGCGGATGGACAGTGGCTGTAATGGGGTATGTGGGGGAGACTTATATTGCAGATGGCAGGCCAAAAAAAAAAATATTCTTCAACCAGTGGATTGAACTATTCTACTTCATTTCTACAACTTCTCAACATCTTCAAATTTTCCTGCCCTTTTATATTTACTTTTAATATTTTTTCCATTGTGAGCTTTTATCACACACACACAAATAAGAAAAAGCTCAGCTGCATTTTGAATCAGATAACAGACCAGCAGTTGCACACAGAACAGTTTCATAAGGAAAAGGAAGTGCTAAGCAAGCAAAATAATAAGTGCTCACCCCATTTGTGTTGCAGTTATGACTCTACAGTCTTTACCAGGTAAGATTTTGCCCTGGTTTAACATCTAAGATGTCAGCACAAATTACTTTATATCAAAGGCTTTGTCTCCCCAAAATAAAACTATAATTGTGTGAATCATTAATAATGATGCAACATGGAAAGGAATAATTCAAGAGGATGAGAGAATGGAGAGATGTTGGTCAGTGGGTACAAGGTTTGAATTATGAATAAGTTCCGGAGAGCTAATGTACAGCATGGTGACTAGTTAATAATACTGTATTTTGTACTTGAAGTTTGCTAAGAAAGTAGACTTTAAATGTTCTACCCACCAGAAAAATGTGTATATATAACTATGTAAAGTGATGGATATGTTAATTAGCATGATTATGATAATCATTTCACAGTGTATATGGATATCAAAACATCACATTGCACACCTTAAATATGTTCTGTTTTTCTTTATCAATTATACCTTAATAAATTGGAAAAAATAAATTGATATAGTTCATTTTTAGGTTTTCACCAAAAAAAGGACTAATTCTAGAGTGACATTAGGTGAACATCTCCCCCCACCCCCTCCCAATTATAGCCTTCTCCGATACTCAAGTAGTCTTTCTGGAAGTAAAACAAAACATTGGATGGTTCTTTTTGTCATCATTTATAATAGAGTGCATTAATAATTTTAGAGTGCCATTAATAATCTTTCCACATAAAAATAAATGCTCTAAAATTGTTCTAATTCAGCAGTGTCAGCAGTGCCCAGGACACTAAATAGAAGTACCATAAACATGTGTTACTGGAGGAAACAGCTATTTCCTTCATCACACAGACATACCCTGGCAATAGCAGGGGCCAACAGCAAGGTGTATGTGGGTGCCACAGCCAGCTACACACAGAGCTCCGACCCAAAGGAGCTGAAGTCACACACAAGTGACTTCACCACTCTGCACCATCCTTTCCTTGACCATAAAAATGGTAGGATTGGAGTAGATAAACTTTAGGATGCTTTCCAGTTCCAAAATATAATTCTTACAGAAAATAAGCTAGCAAAAAAGAGCCATTTGGGTTACCCCTTAGGGTAAAGCCAGTTGTCGGCCCCTCCTTTCTTAAACATTTACAGGCCCCTGCTGCCCTCTGGGCTGGGCATCAGGGGCACAGGAGGAATACATTGCAGTCCTTGTCCTGGAGGGTGGGGAGTGGAGGGGAGACAGGTGCAGAAACAGATTGTTAAAATGCAGTGTCTCAAGGGCTCTGGGAGAGTAGCAGCAAGGAGTGCAGGGGAGGGAGGAACTGACTCACCCAGAGGCAAAGGAGATGCCATCCAGGATGAGCCTGGAAAGGTGAGTCAGTAGATACCCTCTGCAGACGGCCGAGTCTAAGGAAAGAAAATCTGGGCACCAGAAAAAGCACGTGCCAAAGGAGCCCAAAAAGTGTGGAGGAAGGCGGTCTGGGAAAAGCAGGTCAGTATGCAGACCTCCTCTGATGGAGAGAGCTGCTGCTGGGCCTCACGTGGGAGAGGGCCGCTCGGGCCTGCCTCAGAGTAAGCTTCCTGGGAGCAGAGTGGAGAGTGGGTCAGGGGGAAAGGCCTGTAGGCCTGGACACTGAGCCATGGGGCGCTCCTACAGTAACAGCTGAATGAGCTAATGAGGGTCTGGGTGAAGGCAGCAGCGGGGGGGCAAGGCTGAGAGAGGGCGGGTGCTCCTGACGAGGAAAAGGTTTCCATGGGGCCCGTGAACTGACTTAAACTTACCCAGTTGGGCAGGAAAACTTTTTCTTGTATCCTCTTACGTTTAGTACCAGGGGCCTGTGAATTAAACAGAAGACCGATTAACAGGGGAAAAGATACACACATTTGTTAATATTTATATGCAGAGGGGTTCACAAAAAAGAAGTGAAACTCAAAAAAGCAGTCAGGCCCCAGAGGCTTCAAGCATCACGACACAAAGGAGAGGGGATTTGGGCCTCAAGGGAGGATAAAACATGGGAGGTGACTGAGAAATAAATAGGAGAACTAATGGAAGAAAAGTCGCTGTACAAAGTTCTGTTTTCCGTGAGCTGTCTTGGTGTTGACACCCCTTCTCACTCTTCCCTTTCTGATAGAAGGAAGGGAACCTTCACAAAGGGACGCATATGCCCTGCTCTTAGGCAGATAAAAAGAGGGCAGAGAACTCTTCCTGCATGTGTTGATTCCAGTTGCCTTCAGCTCAAAATAATCCGCATGCCACACTGCATACTTTGGGGGGCGGATTATGACCTGCATCAGCCACATGTGTGGCTTCAGTTTTAGCCTCATGAAGCATCTTTCTTCACCTCCAAAACGAAAGTGACACTTTGTAGATTTGCAGTTAAAATAAAATTACATAATCCATGTAAATCACTCAAGACAATAGTAGGTGCTTGACAAATGTAAATCATCATCATTTTTACTCCCACACACCACTATCCTGTGCTCCCTGAGGTGCAGGGCCAAGCTGCCAGTCCCCCGATGTTGGCGTGAGGTCAGTGCAGGCAGGGTCTCCATGGGTGAGGGAACGCAGAGTGATCAAGACTGGAATGAGCCAGAAAAATGAGGAAATATGTGTCCTTTGGGGCCAAGGGTCAAAGCTAGAAAAGCCAAAATCTGTCATCGAGGTTAAGGACTAGCACGGAGGCAGGCAAGGGAAACCAAGACCAGAAGGCCATGAAGACTCAAGACTAAATAGAAAGCCAAGAGCAAGGTTTTGGGAGAGGAAAGAAGGTCTACAACAATTCCTGCCTTTGCCAGCGCTGAAGAGCCCAGGGCATGGGTGGGCCCAGTGGATTGACTTGGCTTCAGAGGTAGGACAGTTGGGAGGAGAAAGCAGACGCCACTGACCATCACCCACTGGGGACCTTAAAAGCAACTGCTAACAAAAGACTGGAGAGCCTTGTTGTGAAGGATCGCCCTGCTTTCAAGAAAAGGAACATTAAGCCTTCTCCTGAACCCTCAAAGCAATAGGGATGACACTCCGTCCTCATTTTTCTTCCCTTCCAGGACTGAAGATACGAGGACAGAGACCACTGAACAAAGTAAGGATTTTTAACTGACTTGCCAAGCCTTGTTCAAAATGTTTTTTTCTGTGTTAACCTTTTCATCCCCACAACTCCATGTAGACACTCTCATCATCCCCATTTTACAGACAAGTAAAGTGAGGCTTGGAAATGGTGGGTAAACTGGGAGCTCCTTCCAAACTACTCTGCTCTCCTGCCTCATGCTGGGGTAAGATGTGGGGGGCCGGAGGGGAGGGGGGAGTCCAGATCTCCTCTGCTGAGACCAGAGGGAACATGGGAAAGTCAAGTCATTTGGAGTTTAGGGAAGAGGGTAAGAAGATGAGGTTGTTGACACTTGACAGCCTGTATTTTCTCTGAAAAGTCAACGTTGGTTTAAGTGAAAGAGTTGGAAGTAAGGTGATGGCAGGGAAGCGTGAGGCCCAGGGCTGGTGGCACGTGCTGCCCTGATGAAGGCCTTCCCAGAAAAGTCACTGCTATAAAGTCAGTAGCCCCAGACGTCTTGAACCAGCTCCAGCCCCAGAGCTGTGGGCTTTATAAGTGCTGATTGTGGGGGTTTAGTGCAATATTTATGGGACTCTGTTCTAATGTGAGCTGTGGAGAAGGCATGTGCTAGAACCTTGCTCCTTATCATGCGGCCCCAGGTCTGTAGAAGCGGAGGCATCATCTTAGAGCTTGTTCAGAAGGCAGGCTCTGGCCCCCACTCAGATTGACTGAATCAGAATCTGCATTTGCACAAGACCCCCAGGGGATTCGTGTGCACGCTCGAGGATGGGGACACTGCTCCTAAAGGCAAAGCCCCAACCCCAAAGCTGCAGTGAAAGCTCCCAAGTCACTTAGGGCCTACAGTCTCATTACCGGGATTCACCTCAGAACAAATCTCTGGAGAGAGAGCACTGTCGGAGCCTGGGTCAAAGATTCTAGACAGAGTCTAGAGGCAAAGTTCCAGGGGAAGATGGAATGGGACAATTCCATGCTGTACTCTGAAAGGAGCAGGAAGCTGATCTAAGCAAACAGCCTCATGCAGGAAAATGTTCCTGCTACATGTTCTGTGGCTTTGGGCCCCCAGCACCCCCATAAGGTCACTGCTGAGCACTATGAGGGGCCAGGCATTCTCCAAGGTTCTGGGAAACCACAGTGAACAAAACAGGCAAACATCCCTGCCTCCAAGAAGCTCACATTTTAACGAGGAAAAAAATTAAAGCATATAAGTAAAAACATACAGTGTGCTAAATGGTGTAAGTGTTATAGAGAAATATGCATCAGGGAGGGGTACAGAGAGTGTCAGTGGTAAGTCTGCACCTTCAGATTGTGGAGCCCAGTCAGGGCTTCCTGAGAAGGGGATATTAAGTCAAGACGTGAAGGAAGTGAGGGAGCAAGCTAGTCAGTTATCTGGGGAAGGGTTTTACTGGCACAATCAACAGCCAGTACAAGGGCCCTGGGGCAGGAGTGTGCCTGGATTGTTTGAGGAACAAGTTGTCAAGTATGGCTGAAGAAGAATTAGCAAGAGGAGTTGGAGAGCTGATCAGTCAACACAGGGCCAGATCCCATTGGGCGTTACAGAGCACAGTTAGATTTTTCCCATTCATGGTGAGTAAGATGGCAAGCAGAGAGGGTTTTGAGCAGTGGTGTGATGTGGTCTGATCTGTGTTGTAAAAGGATCACCCTGGCTGCTGTGCCAAGGAGAGGCAGAAGCGAGAGAGCAGTTAGGAGGCTGCTGAAAGAGTCCAGAGTAGCAGTGGTGAAGAGAGGCTGGGCTCTGCATGTTCACTGCAGCTAGAGCCAAGAGGGTTTCCTGGACAGTTCAATGTGGGATGACTCCAGGGTTCTGGGCCTGAGAAACTGCAAAGAGCGAGTTGCCATCATCTCAAATTGGGAAAACCACAGGCAGAGCAGGCCGAACAAAACATCTGGAGCAAGCAGCATAGTACAGAGCACTCAAGGAAAAACATGCGCCAGGCTTTCATTTCATTATGTGCTAGGAACAAGTGGTTTTTAGTTTTAGTTGAAAAGGCTACTTAGGTGCTCCCTCCTCCCCATTTAAAAGGATAAGTGCAACTGTCAGATTACCTAGTCCTTAGCAAATACCAACAGTGAGCAGCACCAAGTGCATCTGCACTAGCGTGTTACCCTGAGCACGCACAGTGGAGCTGCAGCTCATCAAGATGGAGGCAGGGCTGGACCTACCCAGGCTGAGCACCAGCAGGCATGCTTTTGACAATCTGCCGGCTCCTCTTCTGATTCTCTCAGAAGGAACCTTCAGTTAATGCCATTTGGTGCTTGGTTTCTTTGGTCACAGCTGAGAAGAGCCTTCTGTGACTACAGGGCCACCAACAGGGCCAGGAGAAGACCTGTCCAGGGCACAACATGGCCACGCTGGATTAGCAGCTGGAGACCGCTTTCTTTTCCCCAGTTTATTGAGATATAATTGACGTATCACACTGTGTAAGCTTAAGGTATACCATGTGGTGTTTTGATACATGACCATATTGTGAAATGTTTCCACAATAAGGTCAGTTAACACATTCCTCACCTCACACAGTACCATTTTGCTGTCGTTGTCATTATGGTAAGGACATTGAAGCTCTATTGTCATATCCACTTTCAAGTATACAGGACAGTATTATTGACTGTAGTCAACATGCTGTCCATTACACCCTGGAACTTATTCGTCTTATATCTGAAAGTTTGTACCCTTTAACCAACATTCCCCCATATGCCCTCCCCAACCCCTGGCAATCACCATTCTACTCTTTGTTTCTAGGAGTTTGATGTTTTTAGATTCCATATATAAATGCAACCACATATTTGTCTTTGTCTACCTGGTTTACTTTACCTAGCCTAACGCCCTCAAGGTCCATCCATGTTGTTGCAGATAGAAGGATTTCCTTCTTTTCTACATACTATTCCCTGGTATATGTGCCATATATATCCCATTGCATATATATTTTCTTTATCCATTCATCTGTTCATGGAGACTCAGTTTGTTTCCGTGTTTTGGCTATTGTGAGTAAAGCTACAGTGAACATGGAGGTGCAGATATCTCTTCAAGAGAGTGATTTCATCTCCTTCAGATGTATACCCGGAAGTGGGATTCCTGGATCATATGGTGGTTCTATTTTCAATTTCTTGAGGATCCTCCATACCATTTTACATAGTGGCTGCACCAATTTACATCCCCACCAATGATGCACAAGGTTCCCTTTTCTCTACATCCTTACCAGCATCTGTTACCTCTTGGGATCCTTCAATACCATCAATTTAATTACATTACAGATGATGAAAAAGAGTCTGTAGATTGCCTGGACATACACAGCTAGGTAGGGGCAGAGCTGAAGAAAAGATCCCCACCCACCTAGCCCCCTCAGAGCAGAGCCCCTGGAGCTACTCAGTGTGGCTCACCATGGTGTGGCTCACCAGTGCACTACAAGTAGGCCTAGAGATGTCAGTGGCCCAATAGTTCTTGTGGAGAGAAAACTTAGAACCTATTTTTATGTACAGCATTGAAATTATATTTGAACTGGATTTTTACAGCTCTCTCTGGAAACATCCTAAATTCCTAATGATTATTTTGACCTGTGAGATTTTAGTGTAGCATCTGCCTCCAGAGCACGATCTGCATCGAATGGCATGCTATGCAGCCCCTCCCTACGCCGGGCTGATCAAACACTGTGGGGTTTGTCAGTGCATAATGTGAGAAGGGCCAGAACATTGCCATTATTTTTTTATATTTTATTTTTTTATAATAACCTTAAAACCTATCAATGTTGGTGATCTCTACTTCCCAGCCCATCAACACATTGATGACCTTCCATGTTTCTTAGAAGGCTTGGCTGAGAGTCATCTTAGAACCCACTCTACCCCAACACCGAAGGGAAGATGTTCAGTATGGTATAATGTGAGAAGAGAGAGAACTTCCCCTCACAGGCATTGGCCTCACATGATGTGACCCTGTCAGGAATACTCAGGCTCTCTAAGGAAGGCAGCAACTTGACACCCTTTACCTGTGATTGATTTCCTTCTGGTTACTATTTAAAGTTGCTCTGAAGCGCTGAAATACTTGTATTGGTTCTTGAAGTCCTTATTTCCTCACTCTAGGTCCTCATTTTCAGGTCCAATTTTTTAAATCTTAGAACAAGTTGTATGTAAGGCTGGCATGAAGGATGTGTTCAATCAATGCATGTTGAAAGAATTATTGTAGTTAAAGTTTATAAATTAATATGACAAAATAAAATGTGATCATATTCATTATCAACTTTAACTGGATGTTACAGAGGACTTCTAAGTGGTAAGAAAAATAGTAAATGCATGCATTCAGCAAAGGAAAATAACAAATACTTGCTAAGTGGTTAACTTTTTTTAAAGATATAGATACACTGAGACTAAATTCAGCAGATACCATCAATATATTGTCATCAGAATGGTGCAATGTGATAATGTAGAATATTTGCTTAATAATCCACAAAATAACCAAAACCAACTAAATGGTAGAATGTCTCAATCACTCCTTTATTTTTTTAATCCAAGGGTGATGTAACCTGCATTGAAATTACTGTAACATTTGGAACATTGGCAGTCTTCTAGCTAGAAATATGCAACTACAAATCAGATATGCTTACGCACTTTGTACCACTACATACTCTCATGGGATTTTGATTGTACACAAAGTACTTGATTTTTTCAAAGAGTTATTTAGTTGAAGCTTTCATCTCTGCTCTTATATTTAAGCTCCTCCTCTACTTCTTCCTCTTGTGGAGAAAGGGAACAAGAGGCCACAGAATGTCATGTTATATGGGTATGCAATCAATATTAACCCAAAATAATTTAAGTGATATATTCTTCATAAAAATAAGTCTTTGTTACTCTTCATACTCTGAGTAAACATTCACACACACTCTCTAACACCCTGCAAATTAACTATGTGAGCTTCCAGAAGTATTCACCAAAACAATATCAGGAATTATTCTCACCTGGATTCCTGCTCCTTTAAAACAGAAACATATAGTGATTTATCCCACCTGCCAAATGGCCAGTTTGATGCCTGTCAACAAACTTCTGGGAACACTGTACGGTGTTTACAAGTACATGTTCCTATTGTTTACCCCTCCTTCCATCTCTTCTGCATTGTCAGACATCCTGTAAACTGTCCTTTAATATGTCACACACACACACACACCAGCACTGCCCAGCAACCAATGCTGCGTGCCGTGTGAAGCCTCACTCTTGGTGACTGGATCACATGAAAGACTTCTCAAGTCTCAGCCCCCTTGCAGTCGGGCTTGCCCATGTGACCGGTCCTCATCAGTGGGCTGTGAAGAGGGAGAGTCATCTGTGGGATGAAGCACAGAGAAGCCCACAGGCATCCTCCAGGGCAATAAAGAGGCAACAAGCTCCAAATGGTGCAGGTACAAGATGGTGGAGCATCCGTTATCCTGGGTTTCTGGGTGACTGTGTGGAGCAGAGGCCCCTTGCCAACCTGAGGGGAACATATAACAGGAGCGAGAAATGAAGTTGCAGTATTTAACCACTAAGATTTGGCATTGGTTGTTTCTACTGTATGCTGATGGGTCTAATGAAGTCAGCTGATACTGCTTCCAAGCCACCTGGACCAGGTATTTCCCCTGTAAATGTTCTGCCCATCCTCCTGACTTTCTGGCCCTGGGAAAGGACAGCACATCGGTTAGGTTGCACAGACCCAGAACTCCTCTAGGAGGTGTCTGCCACCTTCTTCTCACCCTCCTCAGCTCGCCTCCCCTGCTCTCCCCAAACACACTCTCTTCAAGGGAATTCCAGGAGACATTCGCCGGTGAACCCCTGTGCAGCGGGGATACACTTGCAGGACCCTCCTCCCAGGAAGCTCCTGCCCAGACACCAGCTCCCTCAGGAAGCCATCCCGTCCTCCGCCGGCCTCCTGGCTCCTCCCCAGCGACTCACAGGCCTCAATTCACAGCCCGTTTTGCTAAAAAGCAGACTAAGACTCTCCTCAATATTTGTTAAAGATGGTATTTTCTGCCTCTGTTCAGAAGCAAACTCATATTTCTGCATTTTCTCTCTCCTCTACCATTGAAAGAATCATCCACTTTTCGCTGAAAGCCAGAAGCCAAAAATCTGAAATCCAGGCCCGAGGTCACAGGGTGATCTCACAACCCCTTACCGTGTCGCCTGCTCCAGCTCAGGTGACTCCGGGGCACATGCTGCCGCCAAAGCACTTCCTTTCTCCACTGCAGATTTTCCAGGATTTCCTTGTCTGTCAGTTTAAGCCTACCCGCTCTTGTTATTTCTAAATTTGACTTTACTCCTTATAAAGAGCCAGGGGTGGGGAGGGGAGAAATTGCTTTTCTTTTTAATTAAAAACAGATGACAAAGACAAGTCAGTCATGGAAAATAATAGGAGTCACACAGTCTCTCTGGCTCCCATTTGAGCATTTCCTCCCTCAGCCTCCACTGAGCAGAGAAGCAACAATGCTAATCAAGTCTCCTCTGCCGTTTCTAGAAGAAATGCATTATCTAAGGAGATGTCTCCTGAGATTCCATTAGAAAGCTGCCAGTGCTATTCTTCCCTTTCTATTCCTACTCAGAGAATAATTGCCTTTAGAGCTAGCTGGTGGGAGCTGCTGTGATTATTTTCATATTACTAGGGAGGAGTCCAGGGCCAGGGGAGGTCCAGGGAGGTGACCAAGAAGGTCCAGTCTTTTGAGGTCTCTCCATTCCCACCTTTCAACCACTGAGCCTGTCTGTTGAATCCATGTTTCTCAGTTGACCTCATAGTCAAAACCAGCTGAGAGCTCCTTCCAGGGAGCCCCCGGCCTTGCATGCTTGCTCCTCAGTTCCCAGGATCCTGCAGCTAAATCTTCATAGGGAAGCCCTGGGCTTTGCCTCGTTCTGCCATACACTCCTTGTTGTTTACCTCCTTTCCAGTGACTGTTTTTTTCTCTCTCTTGACCACAGGTAGCCTTGCTCATGTCCTATGAGTTTGCACATTCATTTGGTTGCCTGTTTGTTAACTCACAGGCAATTTAATTCCAGATTTTCTTGAAAGAGTTCATTTAGATTCAGCTTCAAAGTCACATTACTAAATGTGTTTACAGTTAGGATGTTCTATTATCATATATAATAATTCAAAAGTCCTGGTCTCTGCACTCAGGTAACCCACAGGGAACAGAGCACAGATAGCATCTGCTGTGGTCAGAGCATGGGATTCAGTTTTGCATTTTCAGACTCTTGCCTTTCTTCTTTGTTTCTCTAAATGTAAGGCCGTGGAGTGGGAGGGAGAGGCCTTCCAGTGAAGGCCTAATAAATTCATGCCATTTGGCAGACCAAAAAAGTATGTGTTCCCAAATCTCTGTCCCCCTCACTAGGAAAATTAGGATTCTTGATTGCAAAAGGCAGAAACTCGAACTAACTTGAGCAAAAAAGCAAACTTACTCAAAGGCTCACATGCCCATCTGGAAAGAGCAGGGATGCCACTGGACATCAGAGACAGGGGATGGGGGATTCATAAGCCCCCAGGACATGCCTCTCTTCTCTACATCTCACTCTGACTCAGCATTATTTCCCCCAAGCTGACTTTGTCCACGTGGCAAAACCATGAGCTGGTGCTCACCCCCAAAGTAACCATCAGGGAGCGATTAGCTCCCTCTCCCAGTCTCAGTTGCAAAGACCCCAAGGAATGATCGGGCTGAGCTGACGAGGGTCAAGGGCCTATTCCCTCCTCAGGGCATTGGGGGTCTTTCTCAGAAGAGGGGAAATTAGGGCTCCACAGTCCCCCTAATTCACACCTACCACCACCACATGTGGTGGTTAAGTTTCTTAACCCCTTTCAGCCTTGGTTTCTTCATTGTGGAATGAAAAGTTAGTGGGAAGAGGGAAAAATAATACCTTCTCCAAAGAACTGTTGTCATTTTACATAGATAACCAATGTCAATGGCTGGCGCAATGTCTGGTATATATGAAGCATCCATTCATGTTCATTTTTTTTTCAAGGTCAGTCTTAAAATCAAGGAAGAAGGCAGCACTTTAAAATGGAGATGAAAATTATTTCGAGCAAAGGGAACCAAATGGGAAATGCTGCACAATTCATAGTAAGAGGCTCCACAGGACTTGTTAAACTGGGCATAATGGAGGCTTAAATCATTCCCACCTGCAAATCACCCAAAAGATCTGTGTTCTAGGAAAAAGGCAGAGGGTAGCATTAGCTATTGGGAACCTGGAATGTCAAGTTGACCAATTAATCTGTAGCTTGTGAGACATTCTTTGCTATCAAGGGGAAGATTATTTCCACCAAGTAACATTATAGTGCCAACATAAAAAGGATTGTAAAAGATTTGGATTTTGAGGAACTCTGAGGAGCAAAAGCTTCATTTGCTCATATTCCCTTTATAACTTTTTGGAGTCAGACCAATGATCATACCCAGCTGTGCAATAGGATAACCTGAACTTACTACTTGTTCTATAAAAATATTCCCTATGTTGTCTTCCCTCATACATTTCATAAGAGCAAAAGTAGACTTCATATTATACATTTCTTAGGTAGGATGACTACACGAGTACTGAAGTCAATAGCTCATAAAATTTCCAGTTTCCCAAAACTTAGAGAGTTTAGTACATCTAAGATTTGGTGTTTTTTGTATTTGAATCAAGTTGACTCACACCAACATCTGTTCTTCATAAAATAACATGAATATAATGTTTTCATGGCGGCACAGATTGGAACTCTACCCACCTCATTGCCCCTAATCTCTTGCTTTGATAGTCCCCATGTTACCTGCAGCTCCAGTTTGTAAATGACCATGACATCTGACAACTCATTAGAATTCACATGCCCAGGGTTTCCCTTTCCCTAGACTCATGTGGGTTGCTAATGGCACTGACCACACTCCTTATCACCTGTGGTGTGGGGCATCTTGTACAGCTGAATCTCAGTACCTGCCAGGTTCATCCCACACACTAGACTTTGACTCAGCCCAGGTCCTGGCTCTAAGACCCACCTCCTTACTGAGGGTTTCTCTTACTATTCCAGTACACAGGCCTGTTCTGCTCTAAGCTCTTACTGAGTATCAGTATTTTTATCTTACTCAAAGGCTGCCTCGTATTGCAATTTAATTTTTATAGTCCTATTCTGGGACTTTGCTGTGTACTTGTTCTCTGGTACCCAGCACAATGCCCATATGTAATAGAGCTTCCCTAAAGACATGCATGAGTGAATAAATGTGTGAGTGAATGAATGGAATGCTTTCTACTCAGCTTGACATTTTTAGCTTTTGAGAATTGCAGTCTACATCAGACTTAAGTCTAAAAACAAGAGATTTTGGCTCAGTCCTTCAGTTGCCCTTGTAACCTTCTCATGGATCTGGGAGAAGCTAAGATCAGCATATGGAGATAGAATGAAACAAGGTGCCATTAGAGATGGCATGGAGCCGTGTCTAAGCACAGAGATGGGGATTAGGGCAGGAGATGGACAACATCCCAAACCTGGTACAGTCAGCAAGTAGACTATTATGTCTCTGGTCAAACACTAAAAAGCAGGTTCTATGTTCTAGGGCAAATCTTTAAATCTTCCTGAGCCCAAGAAGATGCACAGACATCTACCAATGTGTATATAAATTCTGCCTCTTCATCAGCAGAACGAATTCCTGCAGGGCTCAGGAAACATACACTGGATAGTCTAAGTCATGGGCCTGTTGTCAACCTAGAATGAGATTTGCCATCCCAGGAGAAAATCACCTGCAGGCCTGAGGACTTCCTGGGTAATAATGACAATATAGCCAGAGCCACCTCTGACAGGTGACCCTCAGAATTAACAACCAGCTATTCTCTCCCCATTGACACACTGCACACCCAAACATCCCCCCAAAACCAGAAACCAGACTGGCCAGGAGAAAGAGGAAGAGGGAGGAACCTCAAAAGATTGAGCATTTACCATTAAAAGGCTGAGCTTATTGTTTTAAACGAGAAGATGTATCTGTCTTGCTTTCAAATTTGAATTCTTCCCCAGCCCTTAAATCATCTGTGGAATGGTGTTCAAAAATATGCTATCATTTATATTCTATAAAAAAGGCACTACAATGCTGGGCAATGTTCAGCAAGAGATTCACTGCATTAGCTAAGTTATTCCACCCATCTGTTAGAAAATCCAGTACTAATGTCTAGGGCTGAGTTTGGGATGAAAAGAAATGCAACTTAACACTTTCAGCACCTCTCTAAAAGTATATCCATGTCAGCCTTTTCTTTTTAATAACCAGACAAAACACTAGCAACTTCAAACTCAAACATTTATTATTCTAGCATAGGTTTGTGGGTCTGGCTTTTCACTTAATGTGGCTTTAAGGCTGTTTGCAAACTTCCCCAAAGATAAGAACTATTAGATGCCTGTTAACAAAACTAAGCCCAGGCTCCTCCCCTGGACAGTCTGGTCCAGCAGGTTAGGGTGGGGCTCAAGAATCTTGTTCTTTAATAAGTGTCCCAGGGAAGAAGGAGAAACACTGCTTGAAGGCAGCGGCTCCCAAAGTATGGTCACTGGACCAGCAGCACCAAAGTCAACTGGGAATTTGTGACAAATGCAAATTCTCAGGTTCACCCCACACCTACTGAGTCAGGAACTCACCCAGTAATCTGGATTTTATCAAGCTGTCCAGATGATTCTGACACACATTAAAGTTTGAGAACCACTGCCTTCAGGAAATGATAAATAGGGGATGACGAAAGTTTCTTATTGCAACTAAATGCCACTTATCCACCCACACCTACCCACACCCAGAAACCTGGCAAAAATTACCATATTTCTGTGTCCGCTATGGTGTGAGATCTCTGTGACAACAGTTCCCAGACTTCCATGCCCATTAGAATCGCTTAGACCCGAGGAGCTTTTAAAGCTCCCACTGCCCAGGTAGCTTTACTGATCAAATCCAAATGCCAGGCGTCAGGACTGATTGAAGGTACTCAGGTGATTCCAGCATGTGAGACATTTAGAATTGTTAAAAAACAAAATTCAGTCAAGTAAATTTGAAGATCTATTTGATTTTATTAAATGATTCATGAATTGGGCAACATCCCATCTGGCAAGTAGAGAGATGCTCCAAAAAGTTGTACAAAATGGAAGGTTTTTCTAGACAGGGGTGTGGGTAGAAAGTTACTAGCAAAAGAGATTAGGGATTGTTCCAGGTAGGGTCACTCTCCCTTGGGAGGTAGAGTCTTATGCAGATGACCTGACCAGAAGTTCCAAGCTGATTGGTTTAAAATCCCACGCCTGAGAGAAGCTGAAACTGCAGTTGTTTTGGGCATTAAGCCCCAGTTTGGTGACTTCATCTAGAAGTGACCCCAAGGTGGAATTGCTTTTTTTTTTTTTTAACATTTTTGACACTTTTTCTTTTTTGAACCACTGTCAAGCACCTAAAAGAACTCCTTAGATCAGTCTTGCCAGAAACAATAACTGCAAAACACAGACAAAAGACTAGGATGGCATAGAGCAGGTCCAGCCATGAATTTTCTTCATTTGTCCACTACTACAGAAGAAATGTCTAAGAGCACAAGTATATAGGAAACTATCCTTTAGGAGATAAAATGACTAGAAGTCACTGGAGAATTGGGAATACATTCCCATCCACTTGAATATCCCTCTAGACTCAGCAGAAAATCAAGTCAGAACAGAAAGGATGAAAGCTTTCTCTTATTCTCTCCTTGACCCTTTCTGAACACACTTGAACACTATTAGCATTCTAATTAACATCTAACACCCTAATGAGGCTTGATAAATAGCTACTGACCAAGACTGGGTCCTTGGGTGCAGAATGATGGTGACAGGGACAGTGAGGAAGAGGAGCAGCAGGAGGGAAGGAGGAGGAGGAGGGGCGGACACTTCCTTGAGAGGTTCCCAAGCGCCGAGTGGGGGCTTCAGTGATTTTCTTATCTAATCTCACACAGCAACTACCTTTTGCAAGTGGGCAATCTGAGGCCAGGGCAGGTTAGGAACTTGTCCCTAGTCGCATCTGGGAGTGTCAGGAACACTCACCAGTCAAGGTTCTAAGATGGCCAAGGGCCAGGAAAGAGGCTCTGAGAGGGCAGGGGGAGGGTGTTTACAGCTCCCTGGGGCCGGGTCTGTAGCATAATGAACATTTCAAAATCAGCATCACCATCTGGTTCAATCCAGGTGTGAGGTTCTGGATCATGGGGGAGCCACTGGTGGGAGAGTGGGATGTGTGTCCCCTGGGATCCAGAGCAGCAGGAGGAGGAGGGTGTAACACAGGGGTTTGGGGGCAGGGACCATCTACAAATGGGCACAGATGGATTTCCACATTCAAACAAGCAACCAGTACACACATCAGTGGACTCATCAGCAAAAGATGAGTCCAGGGCAGACACAAAGCATAAGGATTCTAGTGGTTTAGATTTAAATGTTTAAAAAAGCCCTTTGGCATTTTGGGTAAAATTGCAATATTTCCATAATCTCTTACCTGGCCTTAGTGCATCTCCATATCAATAGGTAATTACATGGGGGAGCCAGGGCATATCTGGACCAGAGAGTTTGGGTGGGGCCTCTTTTTCTGCAGCCGGGTCAATAGAGACACAGAGCAACTGCTCATAAGAAATAAACGAGTTTCTCCCACTTTATTTATCCCTTTGACTGATTTCAGTTTCAAAGGTATTTTGCCCCAGGATTTTCCCTCCAGAGTTACATCTGAAAGTAGTCAGCAAGACCTCTGAACCCGAAATCTGTCTACATGGGTGTAGCCCTTGGGAGGGCTGCCTCTAGAGATGGTGGGGAGATGCTCGGAATGCCCCCCACCCATGGATGGTGGGGAGGCCCCAGTTTCTGCAGTGGTAGAGGGTGCAGCTTCACCCAGCTAGGAGCTCCCTATCTGTGGGGGAACCAATTGGGGAGACCCTAGTGAAGGAATTGGGGAAGAGTGGAGACGCCAGAAGCTGTGGAATTAGCCCTCCATCAATAGAAGGCTGCTTAGAGGCCCTGAGTGGCTGTGTAGCAGCTGCCATTGTAGGGTCTCTTTTCCTCAAGACAGTGTAAAGTGTTATCAAGGAAAGAGAGAGAGAGACGTCAGCAGGAGAGAGACACACTTCAGCATCATTTGGAGGATCTGGCTGTGACCTACGGCATGCCCTTAAGAAAGAGAGACAGTTATCGAGAAGATGGGTAGTGTTCCTGGAAGATATGTTAGCAGCGAGGGAGGAAGCAGCCAGAGAATCTGTGTTGCAGGAGGCCATGGGTGAGGGGTAGGAAAGAGTGGTGCCTTCAGCCCCAGAGATGGTAGAGGGGGTGTCAGGAGAAGATGAGGGGGTGGGGCCAAGGCCTGATCTATTGCCGAGGCCACCACCCAAGGCACTAGCCTCTCCTGCATTAAAGGCCCACCTGATTGTAATTAAGAAAGTAAAAGCCCAACAACCATGGGCTCCTCAGGATGAGGAGCTTCCCCCTCCCCAGGTTCGGGAGCACTCTATGCTCTGCCCCTATACACAGGATGAGCTGGTGGACATGAGCATCTGGTTTTAGCAGAAGCCGTCGGAACCTCTGCCTACTTGGCTTCTGCGTTTCTGGGATATGGGGGTAGGAAACATTGTTAAGTAGGGTTCTGAAATGGGTAGACCAGCTTCCCTGATGACTCACTTTTCCCTCTGGCAGCGGTTGTAAAGTGCCCATCATGCGTCAGGGAATTGGGAGCTTCTGGGTTGGCTGACAGCAGCCATCAGGGCAGTTGGGCCTAATCAGGGTGATTTACCATACTTACCCACTAGCTGGAAAACACATGCAGAGTTCCACCAGGGGTTACAGGAGCTGGGCATGAAAAATATCATCTATAGTATGGACCCCCAGGGCCCCAATGAGAATTGTTCACTGTAGGAATGAGAAATCTGGTGCTCCACAGGTCTCCCCATCTCTCTTTGGGTCCCTAGTGACTATTCTTGCCCCCCACCTAGGTCACCCCATAAGTGATGCTACCCTTGCTTTAGCAGACCTGGGGGAGGTTGAAACAAAAAGAAACTGGAAAGAAGTACAACGACTGAAAAGAGAGGTGCAAAGGGCCCTGGGAAGGTCTCGAGGACCCAGATGTGGGTTGACTTGATAAAGGTCAGGGAAGTGAAAGAAAACCTTGATGGGCAGCCCAATAGGATCCTGTTAGAACTGTGGCACCAGTTAAAGCCAGAGCAGCAGTTCCAGACACTGAGGTCTGGGACACATTAGCCAGAGCAAAGCCCCATGTCCAGTCAGTCTCCCTGCAAGACTTCCCGGGGGACAGTACTCAGGCTCCACCTGGGCCCTCACCCCCACAGGACGATGATTGGGCATCACGGTTCTACTGAGGGGAGGGTCAGGGTCCCTACCTTGGGGGATGTGGTGGGGACCAGAAGCCATGTGTAGAATTAGCAATTCATTGATCCCTTGTGAACACAGGAGCTGAATGTTTTCTGATTTATGGCAAACCTGAGCATTTTCCTGGGACTCCTGCTGTGACAGATGACTATGGGGGAAGGCAATTGGAGTGAAGAAAGCCCAAATCCCATTGGGATAGGGCATTTACCCCCAAAGGAGTATACTCTGGGTTGGTACATTTCTCCCATCCCTGAATATATTTTGGGGGTAGATATCCTGCAGGGCCTGTGGTTACAGACCACTGCAGGTGAGTTCAGACTGAGGGTACGTGTGGTAAAGGCAGTTGTAAGGGGACATGCTAAGCACCCACCTGTAGCTCTGCCTGGACCTCAAGCGAGTGACAAGTACTAAGCAGTATAAATTACCTGAGGGCCCAAGGAAATTGGAGAAATTCTATGGGAGATGGAGAAGGTGGGCATCATAAAGCTCGCTCATAGTCCTTTTGGGCTACTAGAGAGTGTTTTTCCCCAGTGTGGCTAGTGAAAAAGCCAGACGGCTCCTGGCATATGACCATGGACTACAGGGAACTGAATAAAGTCACACCCCCTTTGCATGCTGCTGTCCCCTCTATAGCAGCCATTATGGACACTCTCAGTCATGAGCTAGGAACGTATCATTATGTAGTAGACCTTGCTAATGCTTTCTTCTCTATTGACCCAGCACAGGAAAGCCAGGAACAGTTTGCCTTCACATGGGATGGTTGGCAGTGGACATTCACTGTCCTCCCACAGGGACATCGCCACAGTCCCACCATCTGTCACGGACTTGTAGCCCAGGACTTGGCCACATGGAAGAAACCACAAACGGTGCAGTTGTATCACTACACTGATGAAATTATGTTCATGTCTGTGTCTCTTTCAGATTTAGAAGGGGCAGTTCCTAGACTGCTGCAACATCTACGGGAGAAAGGATGGGCTGTGAACGGCACCAAGGTTCAGGGACCTGGTTTGTCTGTAAAATTCCTGGGGATTGTCTGGTCAGGTAAAACTAATGTTATTCCTTAAGCAGTCATAGACAAGGTCCAGGCTTTCCCCACCCCTACCACTGTGTCAGTATTTTAAGAGTTTAAGGGTCTTTTGGGCTACTGGAGAGTGTACAAATTCTGAAGCCCTTATAATATACCAGCTGGTATGAAAGGGCATCAGGTGGGTCTGGGATGAGACATGTGCAGCTGCTTTTACTGCTGCCAAGTGGGCAGTCAAGGCTGTACAGGCTTGAGTGTCATGGACTCATCAAGGCCCTGCGAGCTAGATGTTCATGTAACGGAAGATGGTTCTGGATGGGGTCTTTGGCCGCAGCTTGAATGGACATGCCAACCTATTGAATTCTGGTCACAACTATGGAACAGAGCAGAGGTCCAGTACATCTTGACAGAGAAGCAACTGGCTGCTGTGTACCATGCCTTGCTGGCTACAGAGCCCATCACTGAACAGCTCCAACTAAGGTAATAACCACCTATCCCATCACAGGGTAGGTGTGAAACTGAACCCAAAGGCCACGGAGATGCCTACACTGGCTAAATGGCGTGCATATTCACAGCAGCATAGCACCCTCTCTACTAGCCCGTTAAGTGGAGAACTCCAGCACTTACCGGGGCCAGTGACCTATACCAGTGGAAAGCAGAAAGAACTTGCTTTTGAGTCATTGGTATACGAAAATCCTTATGAGGGAAAAGCCCCTATACCTGAAGATGCTTGGTATACAGACAGCTCCAGTTATGGGCAGCCCCTGAAGTGGAAGGATGTGACTTTCCATCCTAAAATTGAGACAATGTGGATGGAGGATGGAGAGGGGAAGAGCAGCCAGTGGGCTGAGTTGCAGACAGTATGGCTCGTGATCATCCAGGAGCCCTCCCCCATAGTTGTCTGCACTGACAGCTGGGCCATCTATTGGGGCTTTACCCTGTGGCTACCGACATGTTAGCATACCAACTGGTTGGTTGGTCATCAGCCCCTTTGGGGGCAAAAGTTGTGGCAAGACCTATGGGCCTCTAGTCAGACTAAGACTGTTACTGTATATCATGTGACTGGCCATTTGCCTTTGGCATCCCCGGGGAATGAGGAAGCAGACACAGTGGCCCAGGTGCGCTGGCTAGAAGGAAAGCCTGCCTCTGATGTGGCCCAATGACTACATCAGTGTTTGTTGCATGAGGGGCAAAAGACAATGTGGGCTATAGCCCATTGGTGGGGCTTGCCATTGACCACTGAAAGGTCAGCAGAGCCTGGAAGGAGTGCCTTGTGTGCTCTAAGAGGGACTTACCTGAGTCCTGCAGCAATATGGGACAATAGTAAACAGGACCGATACCCCTTGTCAGGTGGCAGATAAACTATATTGGGCCTGTGCCTGTATCAGAAGGCTATCAGTATGTCATGACTTGCGTGGACACGGCTACTGGACTGTTGGTTGCTTTTCCTGCTCATCATGCAGATCAGCAAACAACCAAGAGGGGCCTAGAGCGTCTCTTTGCAGCCAATGGCCAGTCGCAGGTGATAGAGAACAATTGAGCCACCCATTTTACTGGACATGTGTTACAAGAATGGGTGCAGCAATTAGGAATAAAGTGTAAGTGTCATGTACCATATAACTCTATTGGGGCAGGCAATGATAGAGAGGTACAATGATTTGTTGAAATCTGGCCTGAAGTCAGACACCAATAGTCTGTGGGGCTGGTTAATTCATTTATGGACAGTGCTACAGTGTTTGAATGAGAAGTCCTGAAAGGAGCCTTGAGCCCTGTGGATATGCTCACACACATTGCTGCCTCTCCTTTACAACTGTATGAGCAAACCAAAGAGGAGTTATGGGAGCCAGGATATGGCCAGCAGAGCAGAGCAACATCCTGGTACGAGGCCTAACTGCATTAAGCCCTGGAGACACTGCTGAGTGGATGTGGCTCTGGACATTTCAACACATGGACTAGCAATGGCTGGCCTTTCTGTCACCTTGGGAAAAAGGCCTGGAAAGTGACCTCCTGTGTATTCCTGGAGTTACAGCACTGTGGCCCCCAAATATCACAGTAGCATACCCAAACAGCTGGGATGTAAGAGCATCTTACAGGAAAGTTTTATCTTTATGGCCAGTGCATGTACCTCCCGTAGCCCTATGTATTGACCCATCCATAACTCCCACAGGGAGGGGTGAAAGTCTGGTATACTAGACCAGGACGAGATCCCATTCCTGCCACTGTCCTATCACAGGACCACTCTCTTGCATGCATCCTACCTGATGGACAAGATTTGCCTACGCTGGTGTCATTAAAATACGTATCTTATCACCCTTAAGATTATTTCTTCTATAGTCCCTGTGGCCTGGACCCATCTCCTGGCTGCAGCTGCCGTGTGATGATTGCTCTGAACTGCCTGCCTGTTCAGCTACTGACCACCTGTTGAATGGGAGAGCTGTGGACTTAATCTGCATAGGACTTTGAACCTAGCTGAAGCCTCCGGCTTGAGGATTATCATGATTTTATTGCTGCTGCTATTGTACATCATTTGTCTAGTTACAATGCTCCAGTTCTCTCACACAAGGGCAATTGTGGAAAATGGGGAATGAGTAGATTGTAAAGTGAGATTTCTGGAGGAGTGGGCTCTGGGTAAAATTGCAATATTTCCAGAATCTCTCACCTGGCCTTAGCGCATCTCCATATCAATAGGTGGTTCACAGGGATGGAGGGAAATAGTCCATCTCCATATCAGTAGGTAATTACATGAGCTAGCGAGGGCATATCTGGACCAGAGAGGTTCGATAGGGCCTCTTTTACTGCAGCAGGGTCGAGAGAGACGTACGATGATTGTAAGAAATAAACGGGTTTCTCCCACTTTATTTCTGTATTGACTGATTTTGGTTTCAAAGGTATTTTGCCCCAGGATTTCCCCCCAGAGTTACAGGCATCCTTCTTAACCCATCTTTAATGAGGTCCCAGATGTCTCAACTGGGTCACAAGAACATCTAACTGCATCTGTGAGGACATGGCTCCCCCTCCCTCCACAAGAAAGCCATCCTGGGGGCTCTGTTTGAAAGCAGGAGGCAAATAATTGTTACTCGGAAAGAACCCGGTAGGTAGAGTGGTAGGGAGAGAGGGGGAGAGATTATTAAAAGATTACCCAAATTTGAACTAGAGGGTATTATGCTCAGTGAAATAAGTCAGGTGGAGAAAGACAAATACCAAATGATTTCACTCATCTGTGGAGTATAAGAACAAAGCAAAAACTGAAGGAACAAAACAGCAGCAGACACACAGAACCCAAGAAAGGACTAACGGTTATCGAAGGGAAAGGGACTGCGGAGGATGGGTGGGAAGGGAGGGATAAGGGGGAAAAGGGGCATTATGATTAGCACACATAATGTAGGGGGGGCACGGGGAAGGCTGTATAGCACAGAGAAGACAAGCAGTGACTCTATAGCATCTTACTATGCTGATGGACAGTGACTGTAATGGGGTATGTGGTGAGGACTTGATAATAGGGGGAGTCTAGTAACCACAATGTTGTTCATGTGAAACCTGAGCATAAGACTATATATCAATGATAACTTAATAAAAAATTATTAAATATAACAAAGATTACCCAAATTTATATCAACTTTCACTTCTAACCTGGGAAAAACACACCCAAAATATAACCAACAGGAGCAGTTCATTGCATCAGTGTTGCAAGTTTTTGGTCCACTAGGATAGAGTATCACAGTTTAGGTAACTTCCAAGAAAATGTCATTCACCTGGGAGGGGAGAAGGAGGACAGGAGGCAGAAGGGAAGAGGCCCACAGGCAGGTCAGAGGATCATGCCAGAGCTGGAAGACTCCGGAGGATAGTGAAAGCAAATCACAAGTTTATGGCTTCAAAGATGATAACCAAATTACGGAATAAAAATTCATAAACAAAAATATGGACTGATACATATTGCTTATGCAATACTGTGGCAATCTTCTGCACAGATTTAAAGAGGCCAGAGCGCAAGAAAAGGGGGCATCCTATGCCAGCATCTATGTCAGGCAAAAGGGTAAAGGACGCTGGTTTAAATTTTAATACAACCAACCATCAAACCATCAGTCAATAGTTACAGGGTAACAGTGAAAACTGAGCTCTTTGGATATAAAATTCACCTAAAAGCTAAATGTTAGCACTACAAAGACCCTGATCATTGATATAGTATTTAAAACTGAAACAAACACCACCAATGGCATGCCCACTGTATGCAAGCACCTGTCCTAACCATATTCTAGATGCTATCTCATGTGACCCACACAGCAACCTCATGTACAAGGTGCCAACCCCCATGTTATGAAGGAGGAAATAAGGAGGCCACACAAGTGGCACATGGCAGAGTTATGCCAGGTTTGAGTCCAGGTAGCCTGATTCTAAAGCCCATCAATTCTTTATATTCATATGCTTGGCTTATAATGTTAATCTCTACCATTTACTGGGTATTTTAGGTTCCAGGCACTGAGTCATTTATAGGTATTATCTCACTTAATTCTCATTGATATACTATTCTCTCATCCCTTTTTTTTTTCTTTTTTATTTGATAAGATGAGAAGACTGAGGCACAGAGAAAAGAAGGCAGTTTCCTTGGGTCCAACAGATAGGATGTGACAGAACCAGGGTTCAGAATTAGGTAGCCTGGTTCTGGGACTCATGTTCCTGACCAGCCAATAACTGCCTGAGAAACATGTACATCTGGGTTGAGAGAAAGCATTCGTTGAGATCTTGAAAGCATTACAGTATTCTGCTGCTTGAAATCTGAGCAAGGTCATGGATGGAGAAAATTTCCATCTGGCTGGCTATCCGCATTAAGGACACGGGAATCATGGGAAGAGGTAATAGGCACGTCCCACGCTGTGTGAGCTGAGGCCCCAGTTAACGGCGTGGCTTTGCTCTGGGTACCATCTCTCGGCACTGGGGACACACCTGAACTCTGTTTTCTCAAAAAGATAGCCCTTCTCTGTTCAGTTTCCCAAACATATGAATCTGCCCCAACTAGCACCCCAGGTGACCAGCCTCCACCCTTATTGGAGAACCTAAGATCAGATCCAAACCCCCTCTGGAGGAAGTGGCAATTATGGGAAGATATGCTTACTCTAGGTCAGATTCTTGCATTGAGATGGACCCCTGGGTTATGCCATTCTCATACGTTGAGTTGCATTTGGATACTATGCTGTTAACATTTATCAAGAATCTTCTTTTAAGCAGTTAAAGGAAACTCTTATTGCATCTGCCATGGGAAAAACTTGGAGGATATTGTCCACCCAGTCCCACAGGAAAGACCCCATAAAAATTGCCCTTTTCTTTTAGTCTGAGAAAAGCTGTATTTATCTTGAGAAATAGTATGTTTTGTCATTTCTGAGCATGAAAATTGTGTCCAAACTGTCCATCTCTTTTTCCCTCTTTCTCCTTCTCATTTTTTAAACCTTTTAGGAAGTTCAGAGTCAGATTTGAAATTGAAGATATGGGACTTTATACCGGGGCCTCAAACTCTTCTTTTTTCTCTCACCATCTCCATAGGGAAAAACGTAAGGACAGCCCCCTTATTTGTATGGTTATTTCTTTATTTAGAAATTATGTGCATGTGCCTGAGTATATATTACCTGATATTTTAAAGCATAAAATGTAAAGGCCAAAGTTCATTGTAAATGACTGAGGCTATAAATTCATATTTAAAAGTCTCCTAATAATTTCAGAATTATTTAGTTCCTCTTCAGCCCCGACAAGGTTGGACAGTCTTTAAATTTCCCTTTAATGAGGCTGACAAAGAGCTTGCCCACGCAGCCCCAGAAGCACCAGCTTTCCCATTTTCTTCTTGGCTGGCAGGTAGTACTAGCATGACTAGCAAAATCAGCAGTTTCTTTGCAGGAGTATTTTCAAGCTACTATCCTCCTTTTATGAGAACATACTTAAGCCTGGATAATGTAAACCAGAAACCCAGGTAGCTGGACACACATGTACTGCCAGGTGCCACAGCCTGCCGGGAGCGACCGAGCAGACGAGGAGGCTGTGCGGCCTGTCGGGGTGTAGGAGGTGCCCTCTGCAGGTGTCTCAAGCTGGTGGAGGGAAACGCACCACATCTCAGTGCCTCTCATTTCAGGATGAGAATGTTTCTAATTAAACCTTCTAACATATCTTTTCCCCATACCACAGTTGATTTCATATACACGCACCCCTTTGGAGTGCATCTAGCTCTACCTCTGTTTGTTTTTGCGTTTTCCTGGTCCTGACCTCCTACTGGTGTTTCTTCCTCACTGCCATCCTAATTTTAGTTATACTAACCTTTATTCCTGGCCTGGGATCTCATTAAATCCCTTATGAAATGAGAGTATACATTCCCACATGTTGTGAACCAAACAGATACAATAAACTAAACAAAAACACTTTCTCAATGCTGGCATTGTTATTTTAGCTGATGGTATATTTGGGAATCCTTAAGTGTTGGGTTATTCCACACACTTGTATCTCCTAACATTTCATAGTCATGTTCAGGAGAATAAATGTGAGCTGGCATTGATTGTCAACTAAGACTGAAATATTTAGACTTTAGCAAAATGTCAAGTATCTACCAAATCATGGTTGGGTTTGGTGACAGAAACCCTCTGCAAACAGTGACTTGAACACACCAGGTTTTATTGATTCATGTAAAAGTAGACTTCAGGAAGCTTCTCTAGCAGCTCCACCAAATTTTCTGGGACCAAACCACCATCAGTCCCTCCTGGGATGTGGTCTCCATCCCTGTGACTGAGACGGCAGCCAGAGCTTCAACCACCATGCCCGCTCTCCAGGCTGCCAGCAAGAGGAAGGGAGGGAAGGAGTGGTGCCCTTTAGGCACACGCGGCAGAGGTCTCCACCTCTTCGTCTTACGCTGCTGGCCTGATGGAGAGAGACAGCTGCACTGGTTGAGGGGAAACACAGGCATGAAAAGTCAGGGAGAATGGACGTTAGAGAAGAAGCATTCTTTGCTAAATGTGCTTTAAATTTTGAGATTTTCATTAGTAAAGTACTGGTCCCAATATTAGAATTGTACACAGTAGAACTTTAATTCTAGGCCACCACCTTATAACTAATTCTGATTATTTTTAACCATTCAAAGGCCCATTACTGATCACTACCAAGGGGCATGTAAGATGGGAATCACCCCTGGAATGCACTGACACTGAGGGGCCCTGGGAAAGCTCTCTGTGGATGCAGTCAATGCACTCACAGAAGCTGAACTTCTATCTAATAAAACCACAATAGGTATCTTCCTAATACATTGTACATCAAGTTTTGCAAGCATGATCCTCTTTCAAATGCATTAGGAAAGTTAGCTATTCAATGAAAGCTGTAGTCAATCTGGGGGATGGAGCACTTCCATCTTATATTGTGAATAATCACACCCTAACACATCTGTTTCAGAATCTGAAATGTTCACTTACCGGATTTTCCCTTGTGCAATCTCTCTGGTGATTGTAGCCATCTAAAAGAAGGCCTCTGAAACAAACTCAAATGAGAATGTCATGATGGACCTCCACTTCCCTCTTTAAGTCTCATCTCAGCCACCACAGTGTGTTTCACAGAGATCCCACTGGGGACGCGGCCACTGGGATCTTGTTCCCCTCCATCAAGCTGAGTTCAAACGGCTCAAGGCACAGGCAGAGGTGGAACGACAGCCCTCTGTGCAGAACATGAGTCAGGGAGAGGACTCATTGTCAATGACACACATTTCTCATCTTTCAGATGCCGAATGTTCAAAATATAAAAGTACCTCACCTGGTCGCTCACCAGAATAAGACAGGCAGGGTTCCATTCATGAGCTCACACTCCGGCAATGACATCACACCCTAACCAGGAGGGCCTGCTCAGTTTATAACTCATCAGCCAGGGTCCCTACAATAAACAGATTCTCCATCCCTGGGTCCTGCCTCCCTCACCAAACCTGGAGTGCTTGCTTGCTGGACTTCACAAGGAAAAGTCCAGGAATCTAGATAGTTCCACTGGGCTGAAAAGTAAAACATGTTCAGCAGAGGGGTTGAATTTAACTGTGTACCTTATGAGTAATGAAACTGCCATAGCAAGAGGTGTGATTTCCAGAAAGCTGGCACCACATGAGCACATTCACCCATCCACTGACGTCACCTCCAACCCCTAGTGAAGGGAGAAAATCTCGTCCTCTGTTTTATATTTTTTCCCTTCTGAGTTTTAAGGGAGAGAGGAAAATTATAAAATCAGGAGCTTGCAATATCCCCAGAGACATTTAAATTTAAGCTGGACTGAGCACTACCCATGTATCACAGGCAACAATTTTGCCCTGGCGGGGAAGTGGACTAAGTGATTTAATGGGTATTTTCCATCTCTAATTTCCATGATTAAAAGAAAGAGGCTGAGAGGGGTACATGTGGAGCCTATTGTGAGTTTGCCAATGAATCCTAATTTAGATCAAAGAGAGTCTATGTGACACTGAGCCATAAACACCCTAGTGTGCGTTACTTCAAGGGAGTTGTTAGGGCATCCCCGATGGCTATTATGTGATATAGTTGCGCTCTATAGCCTGCACCCTTTAATTACTAATATAGAAGAAAATCCCATATGAGAGGGAGGAATGTAAATGAGACCTCTGCTCTTTTGAACATTTTATGCATTTGCCAAATTAAAATTTGCTGTGGACTTTGGTTTTCCCTGATCATTGTTGGTAGTGATCATTTGGCTCATGGGATTAAATCCAACTTTCCAAAACCTATTTCTGATCAGTGTGCAGATTTCAGATCTTTATGTATGCTGTGCACTGAGACATGGATCATCAGAACCAGATTGGGAATTACTTCCTTGAAATTTTCAAAGGTAGGGAAGAAAACCTCTTACATTCTCATATTTTATTATGCTGAGTGTTGTTTAGTGTAGGAGAAGGGGCTGCAACATGGGCAAGGGTCCATAGAGTCCAGAGGTGCAATGTCACCCACACTCAGGCACTGCCCCCAATATGTGCAGCCTCCATGCAGAGAGGACAGTGCTGGAGGGACGTGGATCTGGGGCAGGAGGCATGGTCACGTTCACTGACGTGGGGTTGCTCAAACCGAGTTTTAAAGCACAGTATCAAGTTAAGGATAAACCCAAATGTCAATGTAAATGGCACAGTTTTAGCCATACTTTCTCCTCTAGGATTCTTCTGCCCTTATCAGAAGACTGATAAGAACTTTACACTTCAATTAAGATCTGGGTGTAGGACCAGGCCCTGTACAAAAGCAAAGGTGCTCATTAAACAGAATGACTAGTGAAGATATTAACCATTCAGGGAGATTTGTCATGCCTGGTACTGCATCTTGTTCAATAAAGCAAACTCCTTCTTTGCCATCTGTCTCATACCACAAAGAGATAATAATAATAAAATCATCGCTTAATGAGTAAACTAAGTAGAGGATAATTCCCTGGTAGATAGTATTGGTGTTCTTCTCCAAAGGATGCCATCTTCTCAACAAGGCAGAGAACACAGAGACTGTGATCATGCACAAAGGGGGATGCCTAAAATCAATGCAGCATATGTCAGTATTTAAAGCCCCATCAAAGAAACATCCAACTTTTCAGCTGTAACCCAAATACAAATTTTCCTTACCCTGTCAATTAGCAGATAACAAAATTTCTGTAGCAGGAAGACCATTCTGCCAGCAAAGCCATAGTGCTTGGAATGGCTCCAGGTCAGACAGATGGTGTGGAAAAAAGATGCAATGAGACGTTCCCTCTGGGCAAAGTCAACTGCTCTTCCATGCAGCAAATGTAGCCTTTGAAGGGTGGAGCCACAAGGTGAAGTGCATCTCCCAACCAGCTGGAGTCTTCCACACACCTCCAGAATCACTGAGGCAGTCAGAGACAAGCACAGCAGCGGGCCAGCTTAGAGTGGGCATTTAAAGAAAGAAAATATGCAAAATATTACATAATTGGAAACCTTGTTCTTTGGCACCTGAAAGGTTGTGCTCCCCACCCGCCCCCACCAAGCCAACGGGTATAAAAGGTAGAGTCGTATCTTCTCCTAGTAAGACACGATTATTAAATTAGAATAGGGAGCTGCTCTCTTTGGAATGCTGACTATGTTACTGTCAAATGATGTAACCACAAGGGGAAGACAAAGGGTATTTGCTATACTATTATTAAATGCCACCTGTACGTGTCACAGTCTATTTGCAAAACTGGCTCGTTTACAAACAGCACGTACCCAGCTGCAGAGAAAAGCTTGATTTAGAAGTTGATGATTAATGAAGTTATTACGCATAGTAATAATAACAACCCCCTGAAATTTAAAAGCGCGTTATAAAATGTGAACATTAACGGATGACTTGTTAGGATTTTTTTAAGAATTTAAATTCCCTTTCATTAAACTCAAAGAAGTAAAACTTCTTCATTAACCTAACTACTTTTACATCAGGGGTGTCTCTGCTGCTCTCTCGCCAAGAGCGCCAGCGGCTCGGGAGCACCAGCGATGCACCGGCGCTTGGGGCGCGCGGACTTCATCCACTCAGCAACCCTGCAAAAAGGAATTGCTCTCAAAACGGAATTGCCCTCATCATTTTAGGGGTAAGAAATTAAACCATCCAGTAAAGACACCCGGCCCCACTCTGGCAGAAACCTAAAGCACTGCTGTTCCCGCCACTGAGGGTCTGGCTCTGGGCCTGTTTTCTCTCTGCTCATCGCAGTGCCCCTCCAGAGGGAGTGGCTGTTCCAGGTTCCAAGTCAAACTTCCGTCTTCAAATGGAGAAGTACCAGCTGATGCTGGGCAGCTGAACTGGCCTAACTCAAAAGAGCCAGTTGGATTAATGTCCCAGTTTCTCTTCTAGTTCTGTCCTGGGCTTGGCTAGTTAAACACGAGTGTGCACCGCGAAGGGATTCGAGCCCAAGGCCGAGCTGGAGCCTCACCTTCAGGCGCTTCTTCCTCCCCGCGCTCCTGCGCCCGGCAGCCTGGGCCTCCCCCCACCCCCAACAGCTGTCTTCTGCCAAGCGAGAGCCTATGCAACACGCAGGTGGCCATGCTCCTTCTGATCCACACGGGGCCCTCCTCCACCGGTGGTGATTCTTTTCCTTCTGCAGAGTTTGCCCACTCAGAGCCTGGAGGTCTGGGGTGCTCTGTGCTGAAAGAGTACAGAGGGGGAGACCCCAAGGCCATGATCCTGACCGCCCTGGGCTGGATGCCTTTCAGCGGCCCGAGCAGAAGCGGACTCTGCCCCATACTGAGGTTGGGTTTTCTTTGACACGGTCTTGAGGGATCAACTAGGAGAGAACTCACATGCGCTCGGTCTACAATGACCCCTGATTAAAGGGGCTGGCAACGCATTTGATGCTCACAGAGATTTCAGAGCCGAAACCACGTTGAACCGCCAAGCTTACAGTGAGATTTTATGACCAGCACCACTGCTTTCACTGCAGAATGACCTGGAAGAAAGATGTTCTAACGAGTAAAACAACAGTTAACGTGGTCATCAGTTTAAACTTCCCAGCCCAGACCCCTGCCCTGTAGCCACACCCTCTGCAGAGAAGGGAAAAAGCACAAAAGCCTCATAGAAGAAACAATTGCCTATTTTAATGTTGGCAACATATAAACGACAATTATGTTGTTAATTGATAGTTATTTCAATGAGTTGTTATCCATGTAGATTGTTCAGATTAGCAATGTTGTTTTTGCATTGTGATTAAACCGTTGAGTAACTGAATAAAAACTGTTGTTTCTGTGGTAGATACATTCTAACAACTCAGAAGAGAAAAGGGATCAAGCCTCTTTAAAGATACTGATGATTTGAAAGAGGCTGGGAAATGTAAAGTCTTGTTAAAGAAAGCAATTTTTAGCAGAATGCTAGGCTAATGAAATGCAATGTTTGATTAAAGAAGTTTCTTTCCATGTAAATTAAGTATTAGACAGAAGGCAGTGAAAGTGGGAGAGATAGTAGCATGGTTACTGAGCTTATCAAGGAAAATATTACCCCTGCCTAGAAGAAGACTAACAGAGTTCCCAGTTTGTCCCTGGAACTCACATACTCAGGACAGAGGCTGGTATGTGTGTCTTTTTAGGGCTAGAACCCAGAGCAAGTAAAACACCAAAGAAGTCTGGCCTGAAGGAAAGATTTGGAATAAATTCATAGCCCAGGACTAAATAGCAATTTCAAAACAAAAAATAAAAAAACTGTACATGTTACTTAAAAGTTTTCTGTTGCTTTACTGCAAAATAGATTGAATTTTGAAGTTTTTCTACTGTATAGAAGCTTTAAGCTATAGCCATTTGATCAGTGACATTAAAAAGTGATCTCAAAATCTGCAGGCAGCAACTGGCCCTTCTAATCCCATGGGACAGTCCTGGCCTCACAGTGGCAGCTGCTGAAATCTTGGGTAGAGTGACCTAATGGAAGTAAACAGAGTCTAGAGGCCATGTCATAGAGTTTCTGCACGAATCTGGAAGAAAAGCATTTGCATGATAAAGCTTTTATTTCCTATTAAATTAGGTCACACTAACAAGCCTGGCAATAACTCTGGTTAAATTGGAATTACTTTTCCTATCAACTGTACATTTTTTTAAGTTTTTCTTAATTCACCTTTTTGTGGTTGTTTGCTTCTATGTAGTATACCTTACATTTCCCCCACCATCCCTGACACTTGCAATATTGACATTGCTGCACTGTTGTCCCATTTGCTGGAACAATAGACATCTGTGGGTTTATCCTGCTCAGAATTATTTCCCTTTTTTCTGATAATTGGACAATAATTTTGCTTTGGAGAATCATCCTCATCTGCACTATTCCTCATGGTTTAGGTGGGACAGTCACCCCCTCCCAGGCTCTGGGGTAGACACCTATCACAGGCCTGACCAGTCAGGTTGTTCCATTCCTCTGGTCACAGTAAATGGACCAAGGATTAGCATAGAATCCAATCAGTCTGATAAGAACCCACTTTGGAACTTTTTCTGGAAGTCCAAGAAGCACCCTTTTTTCAAGAATTATTAGGAGGGGAAAATATAAGCTCAGAGATGCTGGGGGCCACCACCTGGAGAGAACCTGACTGAGAGGTTTACACAGAGCAAAGCAGAAACAAGATAGAGGGGGTGCTTCCTCCCCTGGGGGATAGGTTAGCAATTAATTGACAACTTCATATGTTTATACTAGGGTTGAGCAAATAGGTAAATATATTATAGATAAAGAGAGTCAGGTTTCACTGTCAGAAAAAGAAGTTAAAAATAATGAAAGAGGAAAAGCTAAATGAACCCTAAGATTTTGGATTGGATTGAAGGTGCTAGTATGAATTCATGTTTTTTTAAATATATGTTCAGATGCATAGATAGATTTCTGGTATATTCAGAAATAAGTACATGTGTGTGTATGCATGGGTTAGTATGATCTATTTCCTAGTTTCATCTTCTGAGAAGGCCTAAACTCAATGAAACCACAGTAGTGATGAGCACACCCAGCATATAGATCTTGGGTTCTAAGTACCATTCTCCAGTAAAAGGAAAAGTGTGCAGCAAGGAAAGCAGGGCTTCTTGAAGAAGCAACTGACTCCAGGATTAGGGTAGACAAAACAAAAGATGAGTCTGGAGTAACTCAAGGTATTAGAAGAAGGAAAAGTCTCAAGAAAAAGGATGGAGGCATATCAAAGAGCATGAAAGAGCTCCCAATAGCCAAAGCTGACTAATTCATGCAACAAATAATAATGAGAGCATTGGATTATAATTCCTGGAATAAAATAAATGCCCATGAGTCCATAATAATATCAATAAAAAACTGAATAAATAAATCAATGAAAGAGAAGGGACAGCACTTTTTTTTACAGAAAAAGGCCAATAAATGTAAATGGAATAAGGGAAATAGAAAATTACTGTTAGAATAAAATAGTAATAATTGTTTCAGGCAAGATTCACTGATGGTTTCTAAAATTAGTGGGTAAAAGTTTGAGGAGAAATAAGATATTTGTGTAGTCTCAAAATATCTTCCCCAAGATATTTGCTAATTACAAAGGGGGTTATAATAACTACAGAAACCCAGCAGACATCACTTTAGATTAACATAACCAGTAATATGACATACTGACATCATGTACCCCTAATATCAGACTGAGAATATATCATTTCTGAGGCATTCTTACCACGAATCTATAACCTCAGTCTAATCATGAGAAAACTTCAGACAAAACCAAACTGAAGGATACTCAACAAAAAAACTGTAAAATCAGTACTCTTTACAAGGTCATGAGTGACAAAAAAGATGGAGGAAATGTCACAGAATGGCAGCAATACTAAGAATCTAAATATGATGTACAGTCTTCCATTGGCTGCTGGAACAGACTTCAGTGGAAAAACTGGTGAAATTCAAATAGTCTTTAGTTTATGTATATTATACCAATGGTAAGTTCCTAGTTTTGATCATCGTACTATTGTCATGCAAGATGCTAACATTAAGGGAAGCTGGGTGAACTTTCTGAAATATTTATATTTCAGAACTTATAACTTATCTTTAAGTTGAAAATTGTTTCAAAATAGTTTTTGTATTCTTTGTACTATTTTGCACAGAATGTACAGCATAGAAACCATAGTTATAGTACTGTATTGCATATTTGAATATTACTAAGATAATGTATCATTGAAGTTCTCATCACAAGAAAAAAGTGTGACTATGAATGGCAATGGATGTTAATTAAACGTATTGCAGTGACCATTTAACAATATGTACAAATATTGAATCATTATGTTGTCCACCTGAAATTAATAGGAGGTTATATGCCAATTAAATCTTAATTAAATTTTTTAAATTTTTTTTTTTTTAATACAGAGGGTGAGACTCAAGGGTCATTGATAATTAAAGGGCAAAGGAGCAAAAGGAGGAAAACCAGGGCCTGATGATACCATGTGAGCTTCTGGACAAAGCTAGGACCAAACCTAATTTACTCCAGGACTTTTTGGTTGTTCCCAGACAAGAGTGCAAATAAGCAATACCTAACATTATACTACACTGAAATAAGCATGACAAATTCACAGGCCTTTGCAAATAAAAAAGAGGAAAAGTGTGCATCAAGGAAAGCAGGTAACAGTTGAATCTACAAAATGTTAAAACAGTGTCATATTTTTTTTTTAACTGAAATGTTTGTAAATATGCTTCTCCAATTTGCTGAACACTTTTGAATGCCACTTTCAGTTTACAACTGACTTCACTTTGTGCATAGGGCTACCATTCACCTAAATAGTGTGCCTGAGAATGCAAGAACACTCAGCCCCAAATAATCATTCCACTGGCCATGCTATTGAATAGGCATCCATCTCCTTTTGGGTTAAGGCCTTGATGGTCTCTGCTAAAATGTAAATCCTGTGGCCCAATCTATATTCATCCACATTTTATTTGGAAGACTAATATATTATCAATCATTAACAAGTTAGTACCAATTTATTCATCAAATTAATTTTTGCCTCCAGGAGGGACTTAGAGGAATGGGACCAAGGGTGAGCTAATTTGTAATGAAGGCCTAGGAGGGAAGAAGGATTTGAAGTCTAGGAGGAGAGACCTGGACAGTGTGCTGAATTCAGGAGTCCAGCTCGAAGGCACCAGAGAGAGAAAAGAGACAGGAGCAGAGAGGAAAGGAATAGAGAAGAAGATGCCACAGGACAGGAGCAAGCCTGCCACAGACTCCTGTCCCCAGCTGCCATCTGCAGTAAGAACATCAGCCTGTTGAAGAGGCTCATCAGATCAGGGCCACCACACATGGTTATACAGGTTGTCCCTGAACAAAGATTCAGGCAGGGATTGAAAGTCAGCCCAACCAAGCTCCCCTTGCCCGAGCCCTGAGCCCTGGGAGAGGCTGGCCCTGCCAGACCATGGCTTTGTCTAATAGATGCAAATATTCTGTGGCAGCTCTGCACCAATATAACTGACAAGGCTGTTTCAAGGAGGGACAAGAGCCTGTTGGCGCTTTCCGGTGGCACAGTCCTCCTCTACTTTGGGGAGTTGGACAGGGACCTTGGTGCCTTCCATGCTGACTATGTACCCACTTCCCTGTCACACCAGTCGCCCTCCTGACACTCAGGCTTGTTTGGAGGGGGCAGAGGACAGGAGGCTGCAGCTCAGGAAAGAGCTTCATAGCAATTGCCAAATTATTTTCAGTGGCAGAGCTGCTGGAGCAAAGTTTGTCCTGGGAAGTTGGCATATAAAGTCTATCATTCGGGATGGTCAGAGGAGAAGGACAACAGAGCTTCCACTCTGCTAGAATTCTACTCAACAAAATTCAAAAAGGGAACATCTTTATCTTCTGCTTTTTCTGCTACACTATTTACTGCAAAAAATCCTAGAGTCCAAGTTAGAGAAACCACCATGCCCTGTAAGTCACTTCTCCAGACTGATCTTAGGGCAGTGTTGATTTGCAGGACTGCTTCTCACATATTTTGACAGGGAGAAAGTGACAAATTAACTCATTGTCTTTAGAGCAGTGTGGAGAGGCTTAGAAAATAATCCCATCTGGCCTTAGAGTATCTTACCTGATGAAGATAACCAGCAAATGATCAATTTGTTTTTTCCCAACTCCTTTCTGCAACTTTTTCTCTGGCCAGTAGTGGAATTTGAAGCTAACGTTGGTCTAGTAGTTGCCTGGTGTCCCCCGAAGACTGCTGCTGACTCCCTAAAGCCCTGCGCACCTCAGTGAACCCAGATGCGAGCCCAAATCTCATTCAGGAAGGAAGCTGAGGCAGTCGTCACTGGCATTTACTTCCTTGTTTTTCTTTCAGTATTCCCAATCAATGACCTAACGCAGATGCTGAATCTAGAGAAGGCAGCCTCCTAGGAGCTTTTACTCTGAGGCACCGTCTGCCATGAAGCTCTTCTCCCGGAGGTCCACTGCCAAAATATTTGCATAGGGTTAAATTAAGATACGCATCTTCAAATGGCCCTGCTAAATGGAAGCATGTCACTTTGGAAGGACAGCACATGCATAGCTCTTTCCTCAATCATGCAACAATTATTCATTGACCATCAACTACATTTAATCAGGTTTCTGCTAAGCTCTGAGATATTGCGGTAGCCAAAATAGATAAGCAGAGTTTCCTGTCTAATTTGCCATTCTTATCAATCCAACTTTCAGCTTTTGTCACTCCTCCAGGAAGCCTTCCATGAGCATCAATTCTGGCTTAAATAACTCTCTTCTATAACATTCTGTGCATACCCTGAGGGCACTTAGCACTAACAGGGAACTCCCAGCTCCCAGGATTTCAAATCCAGGCAAATGTTAGTTTACATCTCAAAATCATTTTCATTTCAGTTGTAAAGGAGCACACAAAATATCTCTTTGTACTACTCAGAGGGGGGAAACATTGATATTCATTGCACAGAATCGGGGAAAAAGTAAGCCTACATTGTTCATGTGGCAAATGTGGTTGTGGTTCATGAATCTGGTCTAAATCACTAAAATCCATAAAAATAGTTACATCTTGTGAATAAAACATCTCTTGTGAGATCTTCCATAAGAAACTTTAGAAGATAATGAAACATGTGATAATGGGGAGTGCTAATTAACTCTGGCAAGGCCTTGAGAGGCTCTACTTTGCTGTCTTAGGTGGGTCGTGCGCACTGCACCCGTAGATGTGGGCCTTCTTCACCCAAGTCTCCCACCTCAATGGGCAAAAGAACTGGAGCTCTTCCTGCCACAAGACCCATAGACCAGATTTTATTTTTGAATTTCACAATGTACCATCTTATGCCTTCCAGCACATTCCTAGGTCACTAGAAAGAATGATTTTGGTGACTAGAGCCTATAATTGAGAATTAAGACTGTTAAGGGTCCAGGTCCCATGTTCAAAATTTGAAATTAAAAACAGCCCTATAAATCATAGTAAAAGGGGTAAAACCAAAGTGAAACTGAAGTAGAGGGGCAAAAAATTATCAAGCAGACTAAGAAAACCTCTTTATGTCTAGTTTCTTTCATCAAGATATGGAGTCTTTGGGAAATTCAGTGTCTTGGATTCAGAAAGCCCTTTTTAAACTTTTCTCCTCTTTGTATTTAAAAAAAAAATCCATGACAGTGTCAGCCTATGTTCTTAGGTTTCCCGGGCCTGAGAACCATTAGCCATTCTTTATTATCATGACGTGTATTATCATTTTGAGCTCTTGACCAAAGTAAAGGCAATTTTCCATCACAGGGAAACAGTTGCTAAGTACTGACAAATAATATTTGCATATCTCTAAATGGGATTTAATTTTGACTTGCTAAAATAAAACAAGGTTACGAGTATGTAAGCTTCATAATGACCCATTTGGTTTCACAAAATAAGTCAAAGGGAGATAGGGAAATCCACCAAATTACTGTCAAAAATATACTAAGGGGCATCAAGACAAGTATGAAGTTAGTAGGTTAATCTATGGAAACTTTGCTTTCTCTGAATTCTCTCCCAATCTTCTGTTCAATATTTACTCTGTTGATAGTACGCTTTAATAATCTTAAAACAGGAAAAAATAATTAGCATGTCTGTAATAAAAGCTGTGTGAACATTGATGCTGTAATTATACATCATAATAAAGGATATAATTCAACACCCTAAAAGACAGCTTGCCTGAAAACATGTAGGAGATGATTTGGGGATGTGTTTGGGGATGGAGCCATTTGGTAGTTGGAAAATAATTCAGGCAGCAAGCACCGTGTTCTGCTTACCCAAACCACAGAGCAAATGTAATTAAAAGGGGGAATGGAAAATATTGTGGGTTTGACTAAAACAAAAAGGATCAGGACTTTTCCTGACTACAATCTCTTGTTAGGAATGTCAGCATAAGGCAATATTGATGCCAAGAACATGAAACCATGGCAGATTATCCAGGCTCTGCTTCTTAACTACCTGTATGCAGATAAAGTGATAAAGGCAGAAATAAGTCTGGATGGTAAGGATAGTAAATTTAGGTACTTCATCCCCTTTGATAAAAACTTTGCACTAGTCCCCTTTTAGTCTCTTAGCTGAATTAACATGCAAGAAAAAGAAGAGGCAGATAGAAGGAAGATTTTAAAAATCTGAGATTAACATAAAAAGAGAAAGACGTGTTCAGTTAAAACATGGCTACCCTCCCCTTTTCTACTATCAGGTCACTACAGAAATGCCAGAGGAGTCTGAGGGCTGGGAAAGCACCATGCTCTCCAGTGTCTTCCTACTTGGAATTCTTCACAATGTTCAAGTTTTACTCAAGTCTTTCTGGTGAGCACAAGGTCCTGAAAAAAATAGGTCAGCATAACTTAGGTATTTTTTACTAATACTAATGCCATACTCCAGACTAGAGGGATCAGTTATTTTTCTTCTAACATCAGGTTCCCCAAGGGGAGTGAGGTGGGTGAGACTGGGAGAGCCAAAGGACCTGGTGCCAGAGGCTGGCGACACGGGGAACGGCCCCGCCGAGGGGGGCTGGAGAGTGAAAGGATCACACAGACATGCAGAGTGGTTCTTCACTTTGAGCTCAGACTGATCACTGCCATCAATTCATATTTCCCCCTGGGATGGGAACTGAGAATGCATCCATGCTCTGTCCTACTCAGTAGGCCCCATCTGCCCTACAAGGCACACAGTAGGTCTTCCCAGTGGACATTTTGCTAGCTGGGGCTGCCCCTCTCCTGGTGCCATGAAGATGCAATAGAAGCACCTCAGACAGAATGAATAGAAGGCAAGGTCCTCTTCGTCATCAGGCACAGGAGGTGCAGTGCCTAGGCTCACAATATGTTTAGGGATCCATGAAAATGTCTTTAATTCCTTTTAAAATCAGGAGAATAATGAATCCAATGATAATGCTCCTAGGCATATACCCAAAGAATTGGAAGAGACATTCAAATTAATACTTGTACATAAACATTCACAGCAACACTATTCACAATAGCAAAAAGGTTAAACAACCCAAATGCCCATCAGTGAATGAGCAGATAAACAAAATATTTATCAAAATGTTTATCAGAGGAGGAGCCAAGATGGCGGCGTGAGTAGAGCAGTGGAAATCTCCTCCCAAAACCACATATATTTTTGAAAATATAATACAACTAATCCTAAAAGAGAGACCAGAAGACACAGGACAAGATCCAGACTACATCCACACCTGTGAGAACCCAGCGCCTCGCGAAGGGGGTAAGATACAAGCCCCGGCCCCGCGGGAGCCGAGCGCCCCTCCCCCCAGCTCCCGGCGGGAGAAGAGCAGGCAGAGCGGGAGGGAGACGGAGCCCAGGGCTGCCGAACACCCAGCCCCAGCCATCCAGACCAGAGTGCAGACACAGTGTGTGCATGGGGTGCTGGAAACTAGGGAAACAGGACAGTAAGACCCATGAATGGGTCCCTGCAGCCAGCGCCCCGGAGACAAAGAAAACCGAGTGCTTTTTGAAAGTCTTAAAGGGACAGGACCCCACAGCTGGATGGAAACGTCCCAGGACACTTAGCCCAGCAGCTGGGAATCCCGGGGAACTCTGGGCACCCTAACCCCCTCGGAGGCCCCTCACAAAGATAAACAGCCTCCCAGCCGTTTCCCCTCTGAAGCGGCTCCGCCACATCGGAGCAGCAGCCCGAAGCAGGCCACGCCCACAGCAACTGTGGAGCCAAACTCCACAGTGGCCGGGCAAGAATCATAGGCCCTGTCTGCGTGCAGCTGCGCAGCACAAGCCGCTAGAGGTCGCTGTTTTCCAAGGAGAGGAGGGCCACAAACCAACAAGAAGGGACATTCTCCCAGCCATCAGTTGTTCCAGCTCCGCAAACTATCTCTATCACCATGAAAAGGCAGAATCTGAGACAGACAAAAATCACAGAGACAACACCTGAGAAGGAGATAGACCTAATCAGTCTTCCTGAAAAAGAATTCAAAATAAAAATCATAAACATGCTGATGGAGATGCAGAGAAATATACAAGAGCTAAGGGATGACATCCGGAGGGAGATCACAGAAGTGAAACAATCTCTGAAAGGATTTATAAGCAGAATGGATAAGATGCAAGAGGCCATTGATGGAATAGAAACCAGAGAACAGGAACACATAGAAGCTGATGCAGAGAGAGATAAAAGGATCTCCAGGAATGAAACAATATTAAGAGAACTGTGTGACCAATCCAAAAGGAACAATATCTGCATTATAGGGGTACCAGAAGAAGAAGAGAGAGAAAAAGGGATAGAAAGTCTCTTTGAAGAAATAATTGCTGAGAACTTCCCCAAACTGGGGGAGGAAATAGTTGCTCAGACTACAGAGACACACAGAACTCCCAACAGAAGGGACCCAAAGAGGACAACACCAAGACACATAAAATTAAAATGGCAAAGATCAAGGACAAGGACAGAGTATTAAAGGCAGCAAGAGAGAGAAAAAAGGTCACCTACAAAGGAAAACCCATCAGGCTATCATCAGAGTTCTCAACAGAAACCTTACAGGCCAGAAGAGAATGGCATGATATATTTAATGCAATGAAACAGAAGGGCCTTGAACCAAGGATACTGTGTCCAGCACGATTATCATTTAAACATGAAGGAGGGATTAAACAATTCCCAGACAAGCAAAAGTTGAGGGAATTTGCCTCCCACAAACCACTTCTACAGGGTATTTTACAGGGACTGCTCTAGACGGGAGCACTCCTAAAAAGAGCACAGAACAAAACACCCAACATATGAAGAATGGAGGAGGAAGAATAAAAAGGGAGAGAAATAATCATCAGGCTGCGTTTATTAAAGCTCAATAAGTGAGTTAAGTTAGACAGTAAGGTAGTAAATAAGCTAACCTTGAACCTTTGGTAACCACGAATCTAAAGCCTGCAATGGCAATAAGTGCATATCTTTCAATAATCACCCTAAATGTAAATGTACTGAATGCACCAATCAAAAGACACAGAGTAATAGAATGGATGAAAAAGCAAGACCCATCTATTTGCTGCTTACAAGAGACTCACCTCAAACCCAAGGACATGCACAGATTCAAAGTCAAGGAATGGAAAAAGATATTTCATGCAAACAATAGGGAGAAAAAAGCAGGCGTTGCAATACTAGTATCAGACAAAATAGACTCCAAAACAAAGAAAGTAACAAGAGAAAAAAGAAGGAGACTACATAATGATAAAGGGCTCAGTCCAACAAGAGGATGTAACCATTATAAACATATATGCATCCAATACAGGAGCACCAATATATGTGAAACAAATACTAACAGAATTAAAGGAGGAAATAGAATGCAATGAATTCATTTTGGGAGACTTTAACACAACACTCACTCCAAAGGACAGATCCACCAGACAGAAAATAAGTAAGGACACAGAGGCACTGAACAACACACTAGAACAGATGGACCTAATAGACATCTATAGAACTCTACACCCAAAAGCAACAGGATACACATTCTTCTCAAGCGCACATGGAACATTCTCCAGAATAGACCACATACTAGGCCACAAAAAGAGCCTCAGTAAATTCAAAAAGATTGAAATCCTACCAACTAACTTTTCAGACCACAAAGGTATAAAACTAGAAATAAATTGTACAAAGAAAGCAAAAAGGCCCAAAAAACACATGGAGGCTTAACAATATGCTCCTAAATAATCAATGGATCAATGACCAAATTAAAATGGAGATCCAGCAATATATGAAAACAAATGACAACAACAACACAAAGCCCCAACTTCTGTGGGATGCAGTAAAAAGAGTCTTAAGAGGAAAGTACATAGCAATCCAGGCATATTTAAAGAAGGAAGAACAATACCAAATGAATAGTCTAATGTCACAATTATCGAAATTGGAAAAAGAAGAACAAATGATGCCTAAGGTCAGCAGACGGAGGGACATAATAAAGATCAGAGAAGAAATAAATAAAATTGAGAAGAAGAAAGCAATGGAAAAAATCAATGAAACCAAGAGCTGGTTCTTCGAGAAAATAAACAAAATAGATAAGCCTCCAGCCAGACTTATTAAGAGAAAAAGAGAGTCAACACACATCAACAGAATCAGAAACGAGAAAGGAAACATCACAACGAACCCCACAGAAATACAAAGAATTATTAGAGAATACTATGAAAACCTATATGCTAACAAGCTGGAAAACCTAGGAGAAATGGACAACTTCTAGAAAAATATAACTTTCCAAGACTGACCCAGAAAGAAACAGAAAATCTAAACAGACCAATTACCAGCAATGAAATTGAAGCAGTAGTAAAAAAACTACCCAAGAACAAAACCCCCGGGCCAGATGGATTTACTTCAGAATTTTATCAGACATACAGAGAAGATATAATACCCATTCTCCTTAAAGATTTCCAAAAAATAGAAGAGGAGGGAATACTCCCAAACTCATTCTATGAAGACAACATCACCCTAATACCAAAACCAGGGCAAAGACCCCACCAAAAAAGAAAACTACAGACCAATAACCCTGATGAATGTAGATGCAAAAATACTCAACAAAATATTAGCAAACCGAATTCAAAAATACATCAAAAGGATCATACACCATGACCAAGTGGCATTCATCCCAGGGATGCAAGGATGGTACAACATTCGAAAATCCATCAACATCATCCACCACATCAACAAAAAGAAGGACAAAAACCACATGATCATCTCCATAGATGCTGAAAAAGCGTTCAACAAAATTCAACATCCATTCATGATAAAAACTCTCAACCAAGTGGGCATAGAGGGCAAGTACCTCAACATAAAAAAGGCCATATATGATAAACCCACTGCTAGCATCATACTGAACAGCGAGAGGCTGAAAGCTTTTCCTCTGAGATCAGGAACAAGACAGGGATGCCCACTCTCCCCACTGCTATTCAACATAGTACTGGAGGTCCTAGCTATGGCAATTAGACAAAACAAAGAAATACAGGGAATCCAGATTGGTAAAGAAGAAGTCAAACTGTCACTATTTGCAGATGACATGATATTGTACATAAAAAAAACCTTAAAGACTCCACTCCAAAACTACTAGAACTAATATCGGAATCCAGCAAAGTTGCAGGATACAAAATTAGCACACAGAAATCTGTGATTTTCCTATACACTAACAATGAACTAATAGAGAAATCAGGAAAACAATTCCATTCACAATTGCATCAAAAAGAATAAAATACATAGGAATAAACCTAACCAAGGAAGTGAAAGACCTATACCCTGAAAACTATAAGGCACTCTTAAGAGAAATTAAAGAGGACACTAACAAATGGAAACTCATCCCATGCTCTTGGCTAGGAAGAATTAATACCATCAAAATGACCATCCTGCCCAAAGCAATATACAGATTTGGTGCAATCCCTATCAAATTACCAACAGCATTCTTCAATGAACTGGAACAAATAGTTCAAAAATTCATATGGAAACACCAAAGACCCTGAATAGCCAACGCAATCCTGAGAAGGAAGAATAAAGTGGGGAGGATCTCACTCCCCAATTTCAAGCTCTACTACAAAGCCACAGTAATCAAGACAATTTGGTACTGGCACAAGAACAGAGCCACAGACCAGTGGAACAGAATAGAGACTCCACACATTACCCAAACATATATGGCCAATTAATATATGATAAAGGAGTCATGGACATACAATGGGGAAATGACAGTCTCTTTCACAGATGGTGCTGGAAAAACTGGACAGCTACATGTAAGAGAATGAAACTGGATCACTGTCTAACCCCATACACAAAAGTAAATTCCAAATGGATCAAAGACCTGAATGTAAGTCATGAAACCATAAAACTCTTAGAAAAAAACATAGGCAAAAATCTCATGGACATAAACATGAGTGACTTCTTCATGAACATATCTCCCCGGGCAAGGGAAACAAAAACAAAAATGAACAAGTGGGACTATATCAAGCTGAAAAGCTTCTGTACAGCAAAGGACACCATCAATAGAACAAAAAGGTATCCTACAGTATGGGAGAATATATTCATAAATGACAGATCCGATAAAGGATTGACATCCAAAATATATAAAGAGATCACATGCCTCAACAAACAAAAAGCAAATAATCCAATTAAAAAATGGGCAGAGGAGCTGAAAAGACAGTTCTCCAAAGAAGAAATTCAGATGGCCAACAGACACATGAAAAGATGTTCCACATCACTTGTCATCAGAGAAATGCAAATTAAAACCACAATGAGATATCACCTCACACCAGTAAGGATCGCCATCATCGAAAAGACAAACAACAACAAATGTTGGCGAGGTTGTGGAGAAAGGAGAACCCTCCTACACTGCTGGTGGGAATGTAAATTAGTTCAACCATTGTGGAAAGCAGTTTAGAGGTTCCTCAGAATGCTCAAAATACAAATACCCTTTGACCCAGGAATTCCACTTCTAGGAATTTACCCTAAGAATGCAGCACTCCAGTTTGAAAAAGACAGATGCACCCCTATGTTTATCTCAGCACTATTTACAATAGCCAAGGAATGGAAGCAACCTAAGTGTCCATCAGTAGATGAATGGATAAAGAAGATGTGGTACATATACACAATGGAATATTATTCAGCCATAAGAAAAAAACAGATCCTACCATTTTGCAACAACATGGATGGAGTTAGAGGATATTATGCTCAGTGAAATAAGCCAGGAGGTGAAAGACAATACCAAATGATTTCACTTACATGTGGAGTATAAGAACAAAGGAAAACTGAAGGAACAAAACAGCAGCAGCATCACAGAACCCAAGAATGGACTAATAGTTACCAAAGGGAAAGAGACTGGGAAGGATGGGTGGGAAGGGAGAGACAAGGGAGGGGAACAAGAAAGGGGGCATTACGATTAGCATGTATAATGTGTGTGTGAGGTACAGGGAGGGCTGTACAACACAGAGAAGACAAGTAATGATTTTACAGCATCTTACTACACTGGTGAAAAGTGACTGTGAAGGGGTATGTGGGGGGGACTTGGTGAAGGGGGGAGCATAGTAAACATAATGTTCTTCATGTAATTGTAGATGAGTGATACCAAAATAAATAAAATAAAATAAAATAAATGTTTATCAAAAAATACAATGGAATATTGTTTAGCCACCAATAGGAATGAGGCAGTGGTAGTTACTACCATACAGATGTACCCCCAAGACATCATGCTAAGGGGAAGCAGCCAGGCACAAAGGGCTGCACATGGCATGACCCCACCTATATGGAACCCCTGCTGTGGGTGAACCCATAGAATCAGAAAGTAGATTAGTGGTTCTTGGGCCTGGGGGCTGGCGGGGAGCCTTATGGAGAGTAACTGCTTCACAAGCACAGGGTTGCCTTCTTAGGTTAAGCTTTGGAATGAGATAGAGTTGGTAGTTGCTCAACACTGGCTGCATCAAATACCACTGAATTACACATTTTTAAATGATTACTTTTATGTTATGTGAATTTTATCTCAATAGAAAAAAGAAAAAAAAATCCAACGTAGATTATATCCATCCTTACACCAATGTTGCCATAAAATGCAATTTTTAAAAAATGTCTGAAGAGGCCCATAAGGCAAAAGTGCCTAGAGCCCACATGAGCTGTAATGCAGTCCTGACCGAACACGCAAATCCCAGGGGCAAGCCAGCAGGGGTGTGAGATGTCGGTAGGAGGGGGAAGGCCCCATGGCTGCAGCAGAGCAGATGAGGGACACCTCACTGAGGAGGCTGGTGAACCCAGCGGACGACCAACCAGGCCACAGCAGACTCAGGCTGCCATTTGCAGTGCCACTAAAGTGTTTTAATGAGTTTGCCATTTTTAAAAAAGAATCACTCTGGGCTGCTATTTGGAGAATAGACTACTAGGGGGTCAAGAAGAATGTTTACAGTGAACCCAGATTAGAGAATATTGCCATAAACCAGGCAAAAAAAATAAAGGCTCCTGGATAGGGGGGCCACAGAGGAGGTGTAGAGAGATACATGGCTTTGATACACTTGAACTCTCCACAGGACCAGTCTGGGGGATGAGAAGAGGAGGGCTGTCAGGGCTTACTTCCACTTCTCTGGCATGGCCATTTAGGTGCATATGATGATGCTATTTATTAAGATAAATACTGAAGGTCCAGGCTTAGGGGCAGACATTCAGGAACTGAGGTTTGAACACAAAGTTTGAGGTACCTGTGAAACTTGCAATAGAGAGATCAAATAGATTCAAAAATCTTGGCTGCAACTTAAATGAGGAGTGGAATAGAGATAGAAAACCTGGCAGCTACCCATGTCTGGAGTAAAAGGAAACCCCCAGAATGAATGGGATCACCTTGTAAAAGCGTGCAAAGTGAGAAGGGAAATCAGCTCAAGGTCAAGCTTTGAGAAAACTTGACATTTAAGTGTCAGGTAGAAGAAAAGTTAGCAGAGGAGAAGGGGAATGAGGTAGAAGGAAAGGCCATAGATGTCAAGGAAAGAGACTGTTTCAAAAAGGTGAGAACAATCAGCTGACCCAAACATCCTTGAGGTCAAACAGGATTTGAAAGTTTAAATGTTACATGGTTTAGTGACATGGAGTCATCACTGACTTTTCAAGAGTATTTTCAGTGGTGACGGAGCAGAAACCAAGTGAGAGTAAATTGAGAAGAGGTGCGGAAAAGGGAGGCAGAATGTGAACAACTCTTTCAAAAAGCTGATTATGAGGGTGAGGAGCAGGCAATAGGCGCTAAACCCCAACTTCACTCATCTCAGCTGCCTGCCCATCTGGCAGGAGGGAATTAAGCAGAAGAAACTTTACTGAAAACAAAGGAGTTAGCCACCTGGTGCTGCTCCTTCTTAGATCAGTGACTAGCATGACCTAGAGGCCTGACTGTCCAGCAACTTCCAGAAGCCACACTGTGTCCTGCTAATTTTATGACTGCAAAGGGATGGTTTTCTCTGCCCTTGTAGAGCAAAACCAAAGATAAATTGAAGTTTGCGCCTTGCTCACCAGCAGCCCTCAAGTTGTGGGGGAAAGCCTCAAGAACAAAGAAGAGACCACCTTGAGTCAGAGCCCAAAAAGCCATCCTCAAATACTGTTAAGCCTCTATGCCAGCAGCAAGAAGTTGGCTCCCATGAACCTCAGCCGTTCTTCATGCACAGATTGTTAAGCCACCCAGTGCCCACACTGAAGGCTGAGCAACCCCTCAGGGATTCTCCTGCATACACCCCACACCAGCGGTTCTTAACCACTTACTTTGTCCCTCCAAACCTCTCCTGCCTGTATCCTAAATTTAAATTCTGGGATACAAGAAACATCCCAAAAGCTATCCTTTTATCCTTTGCTGGTTGAAGAAGGAAGCAGCCCAGCAGAGAGGAGCCCAGACAGTTCCAGAAGCCTGGCTCTGCCCCTTTCACCGTGCATGTCAGTCAAATGATTTCACAGGGCAGATACAACATTTTCCTTCCTCACTGACTGTGATCAGAAGGTTGGGCGTGTGCCTATGCAGTGATGCACCAACTCCAGGATTAGAGTAGATGTGAGGAGACTTCAGCCAGAAAGACCCCAGAAGCAACTTTCTTTGTTTTACTTTTGCTTCCTGCCCTGAATTCGGCCTTTCAAGTAAGCCTTGAGCTGAACTGTAGAGCCTGAGTTGATCAGCCCTGATGCTTTTTCTCTGAATGTCATAGGAGGTTTGCTAGGTGCCCTTAGGCACACAGCCCATGCCAAGCCGACGGAGGGCCCACACTCAGGCTCGTGCCTGCCTGAGGTGCCATGCTCCAGACATCACATATGTGTACACTTAGCAGGATTATGCTGCAGCTCTCAGAGGACTGTGTTTAAGAAAAAAGAAAAAAAAAACTCGTTTTCCCCTAACTTTGAAATACAGGGAATAGTATGTTGTTATAATATGGGAAACTAGAGAAACCAGATATAGAAGTTTTTCAGTCAAAAAGGTGATTGTAGTGAGAATGTCATGACCTCTCCGACTACATCTTTCAGGACAGAAACTATGAATGGATCAATCTTTTCATCCCAAGGGCCAAGCAAATAGCATCAGGAGCAAATGATGTTCCATGTGGGAAAGAAAAGTAAATGTCAGTCAGAAAAGGACAGAGAGCCCCATTCCTGCCCTCCTGGGTTCACACAGTGCCGCCCAATGCAATAAGGTATTTTTACAAAGTAGAAGTATCAGAACTGGAAAAGGAGAGAAAACCTTTTTCTGACTTGAAGACAGTGTAAGTGCAGAAAATCTTATAGAATCTATAGGCACACTATTAGGACTCGTTAAGAGAATTATGTAGATTGTTAGACACAATCAACTGATAAAAATCAGCAGCATTTATATAGACCAACATTGATCAGTTTCCACATTTAGCTTAAAAAAGCCTGTTTCTCATACCACAACTTAAAAATACTCTACATAGTAATAAATGTTAAACAAAGATGTGTAAGACCTCTCAAAGAGAAAATAATTAAAATAGACTTAAATAAGAGGAGATATAGAATGTCCATGGATGGGAAGATAATGTGCATCCTCCAAATAATATAAACTCAATGTAATTCCCTTAAAAATCTTAACATAGTTTTTCAATGATACATGACAATTTAATCCTAAAACTCATAGAAAGAGGAGGTCTTGAGATGGCGGTGTGAGTAGGGTGGTGGAAATCATCTCCCAAAACCATATATATTTTGAAAATACACCAAATACAACTATTCATAAAAGAGTGACCAGAAGATACAGTACACCGGCCAGGCTACATCTACATCTGTGAGAACTCAGCACCTCACATAAAGGGTAAGATACACAGCCGTGACCCAGTGGGACCCAAGCACTCCCCCCACCCCAGCTCACTGGCAGAAGGAAAAGAATCAGAGTGGGGAGGGAGTGGAAGCACAGGTTTGCTAAATAACCAGCCCTAGTAATCTGCACCAGGAGCACAGACACACATTGCATGGTGTACTGGATATTAGAGGAACAGAAAAGCAAAATCCAGGACTAAGACTGCAAACAGGTTCCCACAGCTGGCTGCCCAGGGACAAAAGAAAAGCAGGCACTTTAAAAGTCTTAAGGGACAAGGGCATAACAGGTGTACAAAATTGTCCTGGCACACTCCCAGTAGGCTGGGAACTTTAAGGAAATTCAGGCGCCCTAAGCCCCTGGGTGGCAATGCAGCTCTGAAGCCCCTCATGGCAATAAGCAGCCTGCAGTTCATCCCCGCCCCTGCAGGCACTGCAAACACCAGCTGGCCCACCATTGCTGCAGAACAGCTGGTGAGCAGCCCCACCCACAGCAACCACACAGAGGCTTCTCCCAGCACGTGGCTAACTGGGCCAGACCCAGAGGCTAACCCTTGCCCACAGTCAACTGACACAGACAGCGGAGACCAGTGCAGAGTCTGGAAGGCACAAAGGGGTTTTATTCTCACGGAGAACACGTGCTGCTCACCTGCAACCATCACTAGTGACCCAGGCCATCCCGAGGGCTGCCCCACCAATGGCAGCTCAGGGGATCAACCCAGAGACTGCTCCTTGTATGCGGTTGCCTGGCACAGGCAGTGGAAAATGGCACAGAGTCCAGAAAACAAGAAGGGGAGCCATTCACGTGAGAGAACACACACCGCTCACCTGCGACCCCCGCCAGTGCCCTAGGCCATCCCAAGGGCCATGCGACACATGGCAGCATAGGGGATTAACCCAGAGGCTGCTCCCTGTGTGCAGTTGACCAGCACAGGCAGTGGAGATGGGCAAGGTGACCATAACACAGGAAGGGATTTTGTTCTCTGAGCTGATACACACGCCACTCGCTAGTGAACACTTCCATCACCATGAAAAGGCAGAAGAAACTTGTTTCAGTCCAAAGTCCCTCAAACACAAAAGAGAGGGCCTGGTGAGACCAAAATCACCAATCTTTCTGAGAAAGAATTCAAAATAAAAGTCATAAGCATGCTGATGGAGCTACAGAGAAATATTCAAGAGCTAAGGGATGAATTCAGGAGAGAGATAACAGAAATGAAACAAACAATGGAAGGATTTAAGAGCAGACTGGATGAGGTGCAAGAGATTGTTAATGCAACAGAAATCAGAGAACAGGAATACAGAGAACCTGAGGCAGAAAATCTCTAGGAATGAAAGAATATTAGGAGAACTGTTTGACCAATCCAAACGGAACAATATTTGCATTATAGGGGTACCAGAAGAAGAGAGAGAGAAAAGGATAGAAAGTGTCTTTGAAGAAATAATTGCTGAAAAGTTCCCCAAACTGGGGGAGGAAATAGTTTATCAGACCATGGCAGCCCACAGATCTCTCAACACAAGGAACCCAAGGAAGACAACACCAAGACATATAATAATTAAAATGGCAAAGATCAAAGACAAGTACAGAGTAGTAAAAGCAGCCAGAGAGAGAAAAGACATAACCTACAAAGGAAAACCCATCAGGCTATCATCAGACTTCTCAGAAGAAACCTTACAGGCCAGAAGGGAATGGCATGATATATTCAATGCAATGAAGCAGAAGGGCCTCAAACCAAGAATACTGTATCCAACAAGATTATCATTTAAATTAGAAGGAGGGATTAAACAATTCCCACATAAGCAAAAGCTGAGGGAATTTACCTCCTACAAACCAACTCTATAATGTATTTTAAAGAGACTGCTCTAGATGGAAGTATGCCTAAGGCAAAATAGCTGTTACCAGAGGAAATAAAACCACGGAAAAGAAAGTACACCAACCAAATACTACCTAAAAGCAATATAAAATCATCTATCCACAAAATCAGTCAAGGGAAACACAACAAGTACAGAATAAAACACCTAACTTAAGAGTGGAGGAGGAAGAAAAAGAAGGGAGAGAAATAAACAATCATCAGACTGTGTTTATAATAGCATAATAAGTGGGCTAAGGTAGACGTTTAGATAGTAAAGAAGCTGCCCTTGAACCTTTGGTAACCACGAATCCAAAGCCTGCAATGGCAATATGTACATATCTATCAATAATCACCCTAAATGTAAATGGACTGAATGCACCAATCAAAACACACAGAGTAATAGAATGGATAAAAAAGCAAGACCCACCTATATGCTACCTACAAGAGACGCACCTCAAACCCAAAGACATACACAGACTAAAAGTGAACAGATGGAAAAAGATATTTCATGCAAATAATAGGGAGAAAAAAGCAGGTGTTGCAGTACTTGTATCAGACAAAATAGACTTCAAAACAAAGAAAGTAACAGAGATAAAAAAGGACATTAGATAATGATAAAGGAGTTAGTCCAAAAAGAGGATATAACCATTATAAATATCTATGCACCCAACACAGGAGCACCTACATATGTGAAACAAATACCAACAGAGTTAAAGGAGGAAATAGAATGAAATGCATTCATTTTAGGAGACTTCAACACACCACTCACTCCAAAGGGACAGAGCCACCAGATAGAAAATAAGTAAGGACACAGAGGCACTGAACAACACATTAGAGCACATGTACCTAAAAGAAATCTAGAGAACTCTACACTCAAAAGCAGCAGGATACACATTCTTCTCAAGTGAACATGGAACATTTTTCAGAATAGACCACATACAAAAAGAGCCTCAGTAAATTCAAAAAGATTGAAATTGTACCAACCAACTTCTCAGATCACAAAAGTATAAAAATAGAAATAAATAGTACAAAGAAACCAAAAAGGCTCACAAACACATGGAGGCTTAACAACATGCCCCTAAATAATCAATGGATCAATGACCAAATAAAAACAGAGATCAAGCAATATATGGAAACAAATGAAAACAGCAGTACAATGCCCCAACTCCTGTGGGTCACAGTGAAAGCAGTTCTAAGAGGAAAGTATATAGCAATCCAGGCCTATTTAAAGAAGGAAGAACAATCCCAAAGGAATAGTCTAAATTCACAATTATTGAAACTGGTAAAAGAAGAACAAATGAGGCCCACAGTCAGCAGAAGGAGGGACATAAAAAAGATCAGAGAAGAAATAAATAAAATTGAGAGGATAAAATATTAGAGAAAATTAATGAAACCAAGAGCTGGTTCTTTGAGAAAATAAACAAATAGATAAACCCCTAGCCAGACTTATTAAGAGAAAAAGAGAGTCTACTCACATAAACAGAATCAGAAATGAGAAAGGAAAAATCATGATGGACACCACAGAAATACAAAGAATTATTAGAGAATTCTATGAAAATCTATATGCTAACAAACTGGATAACCTAGAAGAAACAGGCAACTTTCTAGAAAAATACAACCTTCCAAGACTGACCCAGGAAGAAACAGAAAATGTAAACAGACCAATTACCAGCAATGAAATTGAATTGCCAATCAAAAAACTACCCAAGAACAAAATCCCAGGCCAGATGGATTCACCACTGAATTTTATCAGACATTTAGGGAAGACATAATACCTATTCTCCTTAAACTTTTCCAAAAAACAGAAGAGGAGGGAATACTCCCAAACTCATTCTATGAACATAGATGCAAAAATACTCAACAAAATATCAGCAAACCGAGTTAAAAATACATCAGGAGGATCATACATCATGATCAAGAAGGATTCATCTCAGGGATGCAAGGATGGTACCACATTCAAAAATCCATCATCAATACCCACCACATCAACAAAAAGAAGGACAAAAACCACATGATCATCTCCATAGATGCTGAAAAAGCATTTGACAAAATTCAACATCCATTCATGACAAAAACTCTCAACAAAATGGGGATAGAGGGCAAATACCCCAACATAATAAAGCCCATATATGATAAACCAACAGCCAACAACAAACTTAACAGCGAGAAGCTGAAAGCTTTTCCTTTAAGATCAGAAACAAGACAAGGTTGCCCACTCTCCCGCTTTTACTCAACATAGTACTGGAGGTCCTAGCTACAGCAATCAGACAACACAAAGAAATAAAGGGCATCCAGATTGGTAAGGAAGAAGTCAAACTGTCACTGTTTGCAGATGGCATGATATTGTACATAACAAACCCTAAAGAATACACTCCAAAACTATTAGAACCAGTATCTGAATTCAGCAAAGTTGCAGGATACAAAATTAATACACAGAAATCTGTTCATTCCTGTACACTAACGATGAACCAGCAGACAGAGAAATCAGGAAAACAATTCCATTCACTATTGCATCAAAAAGAATAAAATACCTAGGAATAAACCTAACCAAGGCAGTGAAAGACCTATACCCTGAAAACCGCAAGACACTCCTAAGAGAAATTAAAGAGGACACTAATAAATGGAAATTCATCCCATGCTCTTGGGTAGGAAGAATTAATATTGTCAAAATGGCCAACCTGCCTAACGCAGTCTACAGATTCAATGCAATCCCTATCAAAATACCAACAGCATTCTTCAACGAACTGGAAGAAATAGTTCTAAAATTCATATGGAATCACAAAAGACCCCGAATAGCCAAAGCAATCCTGAGAAGGAAGAATAAAGCAGGGGAGAACTCGCTCCCCAACTTCAAGCTCTACTACAAAGCCACAGTAATCAAGACAAATTGGCACTGGAACAAGAACAGAGCCACAGACCAGTGGAACAGAATAGAGACTCCACACATTACCCAAACATATATGGTCCATTAATATATGATGAAGGAGCCATGCATATACAATGGGGAAATGACAGCCTCTTCAACAGCTGGTGTTGGCAAAACTGGACAGCTACATGGAAGAGAATGAAACTGGATTACTGTCTAACCCCATACACAAAAGTAAACTCGAAATGGATCAAAGACCTGAATGTAAGTCATGAAACCATAAAACTCTACTTGAGTTGGAGTGGGGCTGGGCCTGGAGGAGAACTGGAGAGAACAGGGCAAAAACAAGAGGACATTGCACAGTAGCCTATACTTCCAGGCCCAGGATGAAGTTGAATGAAGTGAACGCCATGGAAGGAGCTAGCTGGGCTTGAGATTTCCTTACCCTGCATTTAATCCAAAGGGTTTTGTCTACAGCGTAAATGGACCTCTAGAGTGAGAGGCTGTGGAAGGTACCATGCCCAGGGCAGGTGTTGAATGGGTGTTAAAAGGTGGAACCATTAAGAAAAACATATATTGTTTCTGCTACAGTTAATGTTTGGTTATGCTTATTGGTGTCAATTGTTTAGTTTTTCTGATTCCTTTTTAACTTGTTATAGTTGCTTGTTTTAATCCCTGATGAAATTTGAATCCTTTTGTTAAATTCCAAAATAAAATTGCACTTTTTTCCTTGGAAAGGCCAAGGCCAAAGCTTGGGGCGAGTACGGGAAAATGTGAACTCCTATACACTGCAGATACATGTAATTTGGTATGTACACTGTGGAGATCAATTTGGCTGTATCTGACCTAAGAGAAACACACATGAGCACAAGGAGACATGTCAAGTTTCATTGCAGCGATGTTTATATTAGCCAAACTGGGAATCATTGAAATGTGCATCAACAAGGAAATGGATAAAAATTGTACAGACTCATTCAATGCCCTACAGCACTTAAAATGAAGAATTTAAACATGTGTTAGCATGGATACATCTCAAAAACATGAGTGAAAAAACAAACTTTAGGTTATATACACTATGAAACCACTTATACCAAGTTTCAAAAACAAACCTACCTATGTACACAGATACTAAGCATACAAAACCATTCATTCATGGTATCATTCTGAAAAACATCAAATTCAGAGCAGCAGTTACCTCTGACTGAAGGGAGAGAAATGGAACAAGGCAGGGCTACGTAGATTTCAGCGATAGCTATAACAGTTTCTTCTTAAAAGAGACAAGCAAATATGTGTAAAATAATAAAACTGTAAAAGCTGGATGGTGGGTAGATAATCATTATATTGTTTTTTTCTGCATGTTTGAAATGCTTTATAATAAAAGACACAATACAAATACTAACAATTTTGTTAATAAATGGTTGCTGACAAAAACAGCTAGGTGGATCAAACGAATGAATAACAATATAGGGTGGGGATAATTATTTCCAAGTGAAAGAATATCGATTTCTCCAAGGCTTTCATTTACCAATACTCAACTATGTGCCAAGCACTGTGGGAAGTAGTTTACATGCAATAGTTTAACTAATCTTTTCCATCACCTTATGAAGATGATGCTATTATTTTCACCATTTTACATATTAGAAAGCTGAGGCTGAGTGGAAAAGTAGAATCCAAGGTCACATAGCTAGTAGGTAGCACAGCCAGGACATAAATCCAGGTGTGTTCAAGTCCAAAATCGATGCACTACATTGTATTGTGAAAGGTTTCACCTTTATTGAATGACTCAAGATGAAAAAGCTATAGAAAGTTACCAAGAGTAAAAATGAGAAAGATGCAATTAACTAAGAATTTTTAAAGGATCGGACTGTGAGGAAGACTGAGTAAACAATTAAAAGTGAGGGCCAAACTGAACCTGAGTCTAAATACATAATGAGAATACACCATGCGGTGTGAGATTAACTGTAAAGCTAATGTTGGCAGAGAGTCAGTATTCTTTAAGACCAACTACAGACACAGACTCAGCCCTCTGATAAGAGCATCCTGACCATAGATACACTTTTAGGTCTTTTAAATCAGTTCGCTTGGGCACATTTTATGGCCCTTCAAGGCTCACCCCTTCTGACTCATTCAGGCTCTATATTAAGTTCTCCCTCATCTAAACCTGACTTCCCTGGCACTAACCATGACTTTTTGCTGTTATCTTCTACATGACCAAATCATCAACCATTTCAAACCATTGTATTTTATGCAAGAAGGAATTCTGTTGTAGTTGGCATTTATTTTGTAGCAATCAGCAGATCCCAAAATTAAGAAAAAACCTAAAGATGATAGTAGGAGAGTCTCTGTAAGGTTTTAAGAGTTCTTTTAAGGACAAGAAATAGGAACTGCAGACAGGCACAAAACAGTGGGACAAAACTCTAATTATTGGGACTCAAAGCAGCCATATTCGTCTTTTTCTTCTGGGGTTGTGGTCTCCCATCTTTGCCTTATTCTCTTTCTGCTTCACATCCATGCTACAAAGGAAACCTCCCGAGACACCAGTTTTCCAATTCCACATCTTCAGGAGAAATATTTGACCCGATATCCACTTCTTGTTCGATCATCTGAACAGCTCTTTCCTGAAGAGTTAGGAAGCAATATTCAGAAAATAGGAAAGTTGGGCAGATATCCTAAAAGTTATCTACCCTAACATTCCCGGTATTTTTATTGTCTATTAATTGAAGGCTTAGACACTATTTGGAGTAGGCTGCATTTCTTTAATGACGTTCCAACTTAAGGCTGGAAACACTAAATGATAAGTTCAATCAAAATGAACCTAAATATTCTTTGGCTCATGCCGACACATTAACATGATTAATATACACTTACAGGAGCAACATTGTGGTTACCAGATTCGACCCATTATCAAGTCCCCACCACATACCCCATTATAGTCACTGTCCATCAGCATACTAAGATGCTGTAGAGTCACTACTTGTCTTCTCTGTGCTTCCTCCTGCCCTGCCCCCTACCCCATTAAATGTGCTAATCATAATGCCCCTTATTCCCCTTATCCTTTCCCACCCATCCTCCCCAGTCCCTTTCCCTTTGGTAACTGTTAGTCCATTCTTGGGTTCTGTGATTCTGCTGCTGTTTTGTTCCTTCAGTTTTTGCTTTGTTGTTATCCTCGACAGATAAGTGAAATCATTTGATACTTGTCTTTCTCCTCCTGGCTTATTTCACTGAGCATAATACCCTCTAGCTCCATCCATGTTGTTGCAAATGATAGGACTTGTTTTCTTCTTATGGCTGAATAATATTCCATTGTGTATATATACCATACCTTCTTTATCCATTCATCTACTGATGGATACTTAGGTTGCTTTCATTTCTTGGCTATTGTAAATAGTGCTGCAATAAACATAGGGGTGCATATGTCTTTTTGAAACTGGGCTCCTGCATTCTTAGGGTAATTTCCTAGGAGTAGAATTCCTGAGTCAAATGATATTTCTACTTGTAGTGTTTTGAGGAACCTCCATACTACTTTCCACAATGGTTGAACTAATTTACATTCCCACAGCAGTGTAGGAGGGTTCCCCTTTATCCACATCCTCACCAACATTTGTTGTTGTTTGTCTTTTGGATAGTGGCCATCCTAAAGATATCTCATTGTGGTTTTAATTTGCATTTCTCTGATACTTCGCAATGGGGAGCAACTTTTCGTGCACCTGTCTGTTGGCCATCTGAATTTCTTCTTTGGAGAAGTGTCTGTTCAGATCCTCTGCCCACTTTTTTAATTGGATTATTTGCTTTTTGTTTGTTGAGGTGTGTGAGCTCTTTATATATTTTGGATATATTTCAACCCCTTATCGGATATGTAATTATGAATATATTCTCCCATACTATAGGATGTCTTTTTGTTCTACTGATGGTGTCATTTGCTGTACAGAAGCTTTTTAGTTTGATATAGTCCCACTTGTTCTTTTTTGTTTTTGTTTCCCTTGCCTGGGGAGATATGTTCATGCAGAAGTTGCTCATGTTTATGTCCAAGAGATTTTTGCCTATGTTTTTTTCTAAGAGTTTTATGGTTTCATGACTTACATTCAGGTCTTTGATCCATTTCGAGTTTACTTTTGTGTATGGGGTGAGACAATGATCCAGTTTCATTCTCTTACATGTAGCTGTCCAGTTTTGCCAACACCAGCTGTTGAAGAGGCTGTCATTTCCCCATTGTGTATCCATGGCTCCTTTATCGTATATTAATTGACCATATATGTTTGGGTTAATATCTGGACTCTATTATGTTCCACAGGTCTATGGGTCTGTTCTTGTGCCAGCACAAAATTGTCCTGATTACTGTGGCTTTGTAGAAGACCTTGAAGTTGGGAAGTGAGATCCCCCTGCTTCATTCTTCCTTCTCAGGTTTGCTTTGGCTCTTCGGGGTCTTTTGTGGGTCCATACAAATTTTAGAACTATTGGTTCCAGTCTGTTGAAGAATGCTGTCGGTATTTTGATAGGGATTGCATAGATTACATTAGGCAGGATGGCTATTTTGACAGTATTAATTCTTCCTGCCCAAGATCATGGGATGTATTTCCATTTATTAATGTCCTCTTTAATTTCTCTTGGGAGTATTCAGGGTATAGGTCTTTCCCTTCCTTGATTGTTTATTCCTAGGTATTTTATTCTTTTTGATGCAATTGTGAATGGAGTTATTTTCCTGATTTCTCTTTCTGTTAGTTCATCATTAGTGTATAGGGATGCAACAGATTTCTGTGTATTAGTTTTGTATCCTGAAATTTTGCTGAATTCAGATACTGGTTCTAATAGTTTTGGAGTGGATTCTTTAGGGTTTGTTATGTACAATATCATGCCATCTGCAAACAGTGACAGTTTGACTTCTTCCTTACCAATCTGGATGCCCTTTATTTGTGTTGTCTGATTGCTGTGGCTAGGACCTCCAGTACTATGTTGAATAAAAGCAGGGAGAGTGGGCATCCTTGTCTTGTTCCCCATCTTAAGGAAAAGCTTTCAGCTTCTCACTGTTAAGTATGATATTGCCTGTTGGTTTGTCATATATGGGCTTTATTATGTTGAGGTACTTGCCCTCTATACCCATTTTGTTGAGAGTTTATATCATGAATGGATGTTGAATTTTGTCGAATGCTTCTTCAGCATCTATGGAAATGTTCATGTAGTTTTTGTCCTTTTTGTTGATGTGGTGGATGATGATGATGGATCTTTGAATGTTGTACCATCCTTGCATCCCTGGGATGAGTACCACTTGATCATGATGCATGATGCTCTTGATGTATTTTTTAATTCAGTTTGCTAATATTTTGTTGAGTATTTTTGCATCTATGTTCATCAGGGATATTGGTCTGTAGTTTTCTTTTTTTGTGGTGTCTTTGCTCGGTTTTGTTATTAGAGCGATGCTGTCTTCATAGAATGAGTTTGGAAGTATTCCCTCCTCTTGTATTTTTTGGAAAATATTAAGGAAGATGGGTATTATGCCTTCTCTAAATGTCTGTTAATATTCAGAGGTGAATCCATCTGGCCCTGGAGTTTTGTTCTTGGGTAGTTTTTTCATCACCGATTCAATTTCGTTGATGGTAATTGGTCTGTTTACATTTTCTGTTTCTTCCTGGGTCAGTCTTGGAAGGTTGTATTTTTCTAGAAAGTTGTCAATTTCTTCTAGGTTCTCCAGTTTGTTAGCATATAGATTTTCATAGTATTCTCTAATAATTCTTTGTATTTCTGTGGTGTCCATCATGATTTTTCCTTTCTCATTTCTGATTCTGTTTATGTGTGTAGATTGTTTTTTTCTTAATAAGTCTGGCTAGGGGTTTATCTGTTTATTTTCTCAAAGAACCAGCTCTCGGTTTAATTTTTTTCTATTGTTTTATTCTTCTCAGTTTTCTTTTGTTTTTTATTATGTCTTGTGGTGACTTTGGACCTCATTTGTTCTTCTTTTTCCTGTTTCAATCATCATGAATTTAGACTATGCCTTTGGGATTGTTCTTCCTTCTTTGAATAGGCTTGGATTGCTATATACTTTCCTCTTAGAACTGCCTTTGCTGTGTCCCACAGAAGTTGGGACATTGTACTGTTGTTTTCATTTGTTTCCATATATTGCTTGATCTCTGTTTTAATTTGGTCATTGACCCATTGATTATTTAGGAGCATGTTGTTAAGCCTCCATGTGTTTGTGAGCCTTTTTGTTTTCCTTGTATAATTTCTTTCTAGTTTTATAAGTTTGTGATCTGAAAAGTTGGTTGGTACAATTTCAATCTTTTTGAATTTACTGAGGCTCTATTTGTAGCCTAGTATGTGGTCTATTCTGGAAAATGTTATGTTCCATGTGCACTTGAGAAGAATGTGCATCGTGCTGTTTTTGGGTGTAGAGTTCTCTAGATTTCTTTTAGATTCATGTGTTCTAATGTGTTGTTCAGTGCTTCTGTGTCCTTACTTATTTTCTGTCTGGTTGATCTGTCCTTTGGAATGAGGGTGTGTTGAAGTCTCCTAAAATGAATGCATTTCATTCTATTTCCTCCTTTAACTCTGTTAGTATTTGTTTCACATATGTAGGTGCTCCTGTGTTGGTTGCATAGATACTTACAATGGTTATATCCTCTTTTTGGACTGACCCTTTATCATCATTATGTAATGTCCTTCTTTGTCTCGTTACTTTGTTTTGAAGTCTATTTTGTCTGAGACAAGTACTGCAACACCTGCTTTTCTCTCCCTATTATTTGCATGAAATATCTTTTTCCATCCATTCACTTTTAGTCTGTGTATGTCTTTGGGTTTGAGGTGAGTCTCTTGTAGGCAGCATATAGACGGGTCTCGCTTTTTATCCACTCTGTTACTCTGTGTCTTTTGATTGGTGCATTCAGACCAGTTACATTTAGGGTGATTATCGATAGATTTGTACTCTTTGCCATTGAAGGCTTTGGATTCATGGTTACCAAAGTTCAAGGGCAGCTTCTTTACTATCTAACCATCAAACTTATCTCACTTATTACCTATTATAAACACAGTCTGATGATTCTTTCTCTCTCCCTTCTTTTTCTTCCTCCTCCACTCTTTGTATGTTATGTTTTATTCTGTATTCTTTGTGTTTCCCTTGACTGATTTTGTGCATAGCTGATTTTATTTTGCTTTTAGTTAGCATTTGGTAGGTCTACTTTTTTTGCTGTGGTTTTTTTCTCTGGTGACAGCTACTTAGCCTTAGGCATACTTCCATCAACAGCAGTCCCTTTGTTGGGGTCTCGGAAATGTAGCCTGGCTTGTGTACTGTGTCTTCCATTCACTCTTTAAGGAATAGTTGTATGCGCCATATTTTCAAAATATATATGGTTCTGGGAGATTTCTGCCACCTTACTCATGCTGTCATCTTGAGATCCCCTTGGTGTTTGTTTTTCTTGAGCTGAAATGTTTCTTCACCAGTCTTTAGTGACAGAGAGAGAATTGGAAAGGTTCCTGGGCTCCATGCATGTTGAATTGTAAGGAGGAAAGCCCAAAATTGGAAGCAGAGACCAGGGTGGGTGTTAACACTGGGGCTGAATCTCAACTCTGATACTTCCTCTTTGTGGGACCTTGATCAAGTCTCTTCAATTCACCATAAAGCTCTGTGGTCAGCCTGCTCAGGTATCCTGCTTCCCTCCTGCTCGTCTTCCTGCTCACAGGTAGTGAAGTCCACTATCAATTTAGATTCTACAGTTCTCTTTTCACGTTTTTGTATTTAAAACTCAATTGTGAAGCAATCAGCACATGAACTACAGTGAAAGTGAGAACCCCCAAACACTAGTCTTCACTACAGAAAAACACCATCTCCAATTAACAAAGAAATGTGGGGAAAAAAATACTGAGTCCCAGCCAGGCACTATGCTAAATGCTTACATTTTAATCCTCACAACATTGTTATCCTTTTTATGGATGATGAAAAAGACTTAAGGTAAGAAATGCACATCCAGTATCCCATGTCTACTATGTAACATAATATGGCTTTAGAAGGGGGAAAATGGGTTTAGAAGAGAAGGGAGTTGAAAGCTGGGGTGTGGGGACAAAGGTAAAGGAAAGAAACCCCTATTCAGCATATTTTTACTTCTAAAAAACTATTTTAAATATACAATGATGAAGTATTATGTTACATGACAGCATACCATGCAGCTTTTTTAAAGTTCAATTTTGTTACACATTTCCAAAGAAAACAACAATTATCTCTGGGTAGCTGAGGTCATTTAAATGACTTTATACTCATTATTTCCTCAGTATCAATATAAAATGTGTCACTTTCATAGAGAAATTTTCCCAAGTTTCTTCTTTTCCTGACTCAGCCACACATCAGCCCTTCTCTTCACCACTAAATTTAATAATCTAAGCTTGCTGCCTCCATAGCCTCATCCCCTGTGCCCTCAACCAGTCTTTTACACAAATACTCTTAACTGCTTCTATAGATCACTAGGAAACTCCTTACTGCCAAAATCAACAGCCTTTTCATCCAACTTAACTGCATCTGATGTTCGTCACTACCTCGACATTTTCTGTATTATCTATGACAGCCTCCTTGGTTAACTTCCTCCACAAATTCCTTAAGTGCAACTCTTTTCCAAGGTTCAGGCCTTTGCAAACACCCCCATTTAGTATTTGAACACTCGACTTGAATGAATTTGACATGCATTTTTCTAACATCTATGATTCCAGAAAGATTAGGAATCACCAGTAAAGATTAAATTCTTAACTCCTTTGCAATTTGACACCCCTCCTCTTCCAACTTTTCCACTCTACGTCTCACAAATTCCCCTATCACTCCTAAGGTATCACTGCCCGGGTTTCCCAGACCTCTCCATGCAGAATTCTCCCTCTTCTAAGTTTCCAGAGCACTTTGTATCTGCCAAATACATATTTACCACAGCATATTTGGTTATATACAAATTTGTCTGAACAAGGCAGGGGGTCAAATCAGTTTATCTTTCTGTCTACAAAGAGGTGATTTCACCAAGATATCTTGTTCCCAAGATGTCAACCAATTTGTTTTATGCTCATTATCACAACTTATTACAAAAAGTTTTAAACATACTTTTCAGTAGAACAACTAGTTTTTACACACTGAAAACAATTCTTACCAACCTAAAACTGAAAACTAAATTGTCTAATAAATAGCATGACCAACATGTCAATTTATGTATTTAAAAAAGCATTATTAGTAATAACCCATTTCAAACAATATTGAATACAATAAAAATTCTAATGAACAAAAACTTTGGGGTGTGTAGTTTTAGGACCTCCACTACAATTAAGGTACTAAGGAGATGCTTGCTCTATTTAAGTGGTTCTAATCCAGGAATGTTTACCAGAGCCACTTGAGAATCTGTTATGAAATATATACTCTCCATCCTCAGAAATGTAGATTTAATAGGTCAAGGATGGAGCAAGGCCTGTGGACTTTAAGTGTCTCCAGCATTCTCTGATGAACACTGGCTAAGAATTTTCTATGAAATATATTTAACATGACTTCAACTTATGGTTTTCTACTGTTTAAGCCTTTTCACTATGCTTTAATTATCTTAAGCAGTTTCACTATTTTGCTCAAAGTTACTAATAGGGCACCTTTTTGCAATAGGTGTACTCTAAGCTTTACGTTCTTTTGGTTTATTTAATTACCTCTCAAAGTCATTAAGTTTTAATCTACAGAAAATGTAATTTTCTTAAGTGATGCTTTCTTTAAATTGAGGTACAGAGTATAGACACCCTAGGTTCCCTAGATGAACATGCTGATTATGGAATTATTTGTATGTAATGCTATGTACTAACTATAGACTTTACAAAAATAATTGATGAAAACACCAATTAAGGAGTATACTTACACTAAGAAATATTATACTCATACATGATACTAATACTCTATAATTAGAAAAAAACTTTACAATAATTCTTCAAATAGTAAGTTTCCAGAGTATACTCAGAATTTTTTAAATACAAAAATAGAAATAATTTCCTAGGCTGACATTGAATACTAACTTTATTTGGTAAAGATTCAAAGTTTTCTGGTATATTCCTAGTGGGCACTCAAAATCTGAGAACTTATTTAAAAAATTCTCAACACTACTTTCTTCATTGTATTCATGTACTAAGAACTGATAAAATATGCTTAGACATCAGAAACACTTTATTAACTTACTGTAAATTTTCAATAGTATTTAAAAACATCTCTACTATCACACTCTAAAAAGCTTTTTAATCTCTTGACTTAAAGGGTATTTTGCTCAAGGAGCAATCTCTTCACATAATCCTCTTCACACATCCTAAGCAATAAAAATTACCTAAAAGGCGTTTGAAGACTCAAATTCTAATCCTTGTAATTTAAAAATAACTGTTATGTTCCACTGATTAATTTCTAAGCTTCCAAGCAATACTTCCTATTTCACAGCACAAACTCAAGAGTCACATTTAGAAAATCTTTGTGTTTATATGTGTATCCAGAGTTGCCCTATGCATTCAAAGATATTACTGAGAGTATCAGATTGGGCCTGGAAAGTAGACAATGGAAATCTTTACCCCCACTACATACATGTGGAAAGTAGCTGGATTAATTTTAAAAATATCTAAAATTCAGTCATAATAGTATTCTGTTAATTTTTCCTTTCCTCCTGCCCTGGCCTTTTCATGATTAGAAATACACATTTCAGAACATAACCTTTTCAAATAACTCTTGCCATAATTAACCAAAGACCATCTTATTTTATTATTTTCAAGAATCTTGAAATGTAAATTCAAGTTTTTTGATAAATCAAAATATTCTGCACTGCTTTAACAAGAAACAGAAAAAAGGTTTGCAAAATATATTGATAAAACTTATGAATCAGTGTGGGCTAAGAGTTAAAAAGATTTTTGTTTTATTTATTTAATAAGCTAATGCTTAGGTGAAAAATTAGTCATCTGCTGCTTCTATTCTTCCCTTTTTAATATACCTGTTCATTAATTTCAGTGTCTAAAATCAATAATCTGCAAATAAAAGGCTAAACTGAAGAAAACTAAACAACACACATCTTCTTACCCCATAACCACTGAAGTATTTTAAATGCATAGGAATACAACAAACTCAAAAGAAAAAAAAATAGTGTTTTATTAACTACCACACAGTTATGATACACTTTAAACGTACAATAAGGTAGCCTTTAAATTTGAGGTGGTCTTAAGAATAACAAATGAACAGAATTCCAAATTTTTGAAATAGGTGAACTGCTGCAGTTATAGGATACATTTATGAAAATTGTAGAGCTCTTACAAGACCAGCAATGAAACTTTATTTTATACATTTTTTAATAATTGAAAATATAAACAATTAAAAAATAAAAAGAAAATACAGAATAAAAAAACATACATTTCTCAATTAAATGTACTGGATACATATAAATTTTAAGGGAAGAAGCAAAAAAGGAAAATGGTTGATATTTAAGTGCAGACTGACTACCTAGACAAAAAAAAAAAAAAAAAAAAAGACTTAAAAAAATATCATAAAACCTCTAGTTTACTATGACTAACATCCATATAGTTGGAGTATCGTCACTATGGAAGTGATTTTGTTATGTTTGCATATGTTATACTTTACTGGTAATTTACATGATGGCTTTTAAGGCCCTGGCAGACATAATGGATTTTGGAAACAAGATTGGATAAAAAAAATCACTGCTAAGACGCAATACACCTTATGTTTTGGTCCTCCAATATTCAAGAAAAGGGATAATTCACTATAACATTTTCTTACCACCCAAATGCCTCAACCTATACATTTTAAACTTTTTTTTAAACATTGGTTATATTGCCCAACTTCATTATTGAAAGGATAGTAACAAGACATTATTTTGGCAAATTAAATCTTTAAACATGGCTTTTCAACAGGATTTAAAAGGTGACTATCCCTAGAGTTCCATGTTAAAATGTAGTTTTCAAAATCTTACAAGAGTAATGCTTAAAATATTGTACATAGTTAACCTAATTAAAATAATTAGCTTCAAAATGACAAATCGATAAAGCTAAGTAAAGCCTACACTATGTAACATTTGCTTGGAAACTTGATTTGTCAGTTATGCATAATAAAAATTCCAGTCATCAAGAAAATTACAAAAATTTTTTAATCATAACATGATTTCTTTCACCCACCAACTTTTTTTTATCTTACAATAGATAAATACCAACATGTTCTCATTTTTACACTAAACCACACAGGATTGATGCATTTGGTTAGACTACCATTCGCATTGTTAAATTCAATTTTCTCTTTATATAACTTGGTAAAATTTCATTTCTTCTAGATTCCAAAAGTACCTACAAAACCCATGCAATTTTACCATTTTTAATATACTATGGAATATCATACAAAGTAAGGCATTTCAGTGTCTGTATAACCAAGTTACTGTCAATCCAAAAAGTTTTGCACATCAATAAAAAGATACCTAAGAACTTAGGAACAATATTCTTCTCACTACTGTATAAAAATAACCACAATGAATAAGTATTTGTGTAATATTTACTCCATTGTCTCATTTCCAGAAACTGTGACAAGCTGTAAAGGTATTTCAGTGTTGGTAAGGATATCCTGATTGCTGGTGGTGGAAGTATTAACAGTTCCTATTCCTGAAACAGAACCTTGTTGAATATTTGCAAGGATAAGTGTCGTTCCTCCTGCAGTAATCAAAGTATCATCTCGTGTAGCTTCCACAGATGCCAGCACTGTACTGCTAGAGTGAATACCTTTTTTATTCTGATGTGTTTTAATATGTTTGGCAAGGTGGTCACTTCTCATGAAGCGTTTTGAACATTCTGGACAAACAAATTTCTTCTCACCTGTTAAGACAAAAATTCAGTTACTTAATTTTTTAAATCCAACATCATACATACACTGATAATTCACTGAAAAAGAAATAAGTCATCACTGATAGTTGGGACAGGGAGCAGAGTACAATAATCATATTGGTTTCATGAGCTGCCACTGAGAGACTTCTCTCAGAATATTTTCCCTCAAAATAAATGTCATCTTTATTTTTTGATGAAAAGCAAACTTCAAACTTAATAAATTACAGACTGATATTAAGATAATATTTTAAAACCTCAACTATGCTAATAGTTGACTTTGAAACATCTGTCACAAGATACCATTCAGCTAAAAAATGACCATCTGTAACATACCTCTTTAAAGAAAATACACTGTTTTAAGCTGTATTTAAGATAGTATTATGTCATATCCATGATACTAAACTTTCAACTCTTAAATCTGAATTCAACCACACAGAGTGTTTCTAGATTAAGCAAGGACACAAGCTTAGGTCCAATAAAATTGCATAACCCCAAGAATAATGGAGATAGCTAGCTCACTTGATTTCAGCTGGAACAATCAGTATCAAGAACAAGCCAAATATATCATGACATTAAAGTTAGTAAGACCCTGATGCCTAAAATTTACTTCCAGGCATGAACAAAATACTTTTTTTTTAGTACAAAAGACAGACTGACTTTCTATTATGTTAAAAACCTACTATGTAAGAGGATTACTTGGAAGATAAGGTAAAAAGTCAAGCTAAAAGGAATCCAGAGAAATCAATCAATAAACAAATCTGGTATTTTCTTAAATGTCTTATTTCTTATTCCAGCACCTCTAACTCTATACTGCAATGACACCCCAAGTCTTTCCCTCTCCAATCCAACAAATCAACATCAGACCATCTTCCTTAAATACCAAATTTTATTACAGTACTTCACCACTGTACTAAGTGGCATGGGAAGGCAAGAGCAATTCACAGATAACTAAACCGTTTATATTCTCATTCTCCACTGCCTAAATTGCAAGGACCTCCATAATGTGGCTTAATCCTACTTAACAGAAATGTGTTATATAAATCTCTTTACTCATGTCAAATGGCCTCTTACCTCTTCTATTCACATACTATTCTATTCTTTTAGGAAGATATTTCCCAAAGTTCCTCTTGGAAGAGAACTAGAGAATTAGTTCTGAGATGCTCCACAGCAAATGGTACAATTCGCTACACACACACTACCATCCCCCAACTTCTGAGATGCATGGTGCTAAGATTCAATTTTAAAAATTAAACATTCATTTAAAAAAAACCTAAAAGGTGCTGCCTTGAAAGTACTATAGTAACCCGCTTTAATCCAGAGTTTCCTACACTTATTTAATCATATAGACCTTTTCTTTCTTTTTACATTATTTTTACATCCTGCTAATGAAATTTCAAGGGAAAATTTTGTTATAGAGCCTTTAAGGTCTCCTAACCCACCCAGCTCATTGCCCCAAAATGTCTTACTATCCCAAGCAATCATGACCTTGCTTCTGAGCATACTTTATCTACTTTCTTGTATTGTTTGTTTTAGTTTCAAACCAGTTATGCTCACCTGACTACCTACCTGATGAGACAGAAACTAAAACAAGTAGAGCACCTATGTACTACTATGCACTTCAGTTTATTTTATACATTTAAAGCCAGTGTCAGAGGTGTAAAAGGAGAATCAGGTTATTTGCTTCATCTAACAGAGAACTTGGATTTGAATTCGGATCTAGAAGATTTAGAAATCCATACTGTCCTCCATTTCACCAACTTCTTTCTTCTAAGTTCTCTAGAGATTGTATATACATTATATATTTTTCAATTCTTCAGTGTTGGGCACAGACTGAACACTTTGATCATTACATGGTAGCAGGAGAAAACTAGCTCTAAGATATATTAAAAGGCTGGGTCATTCCAACCACACAACACCATGTAAAAATAATTAAATGCTATGGTATCAACAATGCCTTGGCTATTCCTCGATGAAAAGTCTTTTGCTTACCTCACAGATATCAAAACAAGAGAAAAGGTGAAATGCTTGAATTTATAAGAAAGGAATCACTCTTTATTATAGTGTTAAAGAGGAGGATAAATAAGACAGATCAAGAGTAGAAGCAGACAACTATTTAGAAGGTTAACACAGTAATAGCATAAATTTGGATTAAGAAATCCAGTAATGTCAAAACAAAACCGAAAAGGTAACCACCTAAACTAACTTAAAAAAAAAAAGCTAACTAAAGTCTGCATAAAATAAATCATTATTTTACAAGATAATCCATACCAGCTTGTCTGGAATTATTGTTTTTAAACTGATATTACTAAAGACAAAAATTCGATGTAATTGGTCATATTTTTAAGAGTCCTTTCAAGTAAGATGTGCTGAAAAAAACTTTCCAGGCAGTACGTAGCCCTATAATTACTTTTGTCTGTTAAAAGTAAGTATTAGTAACCTGTATGTGTTCTTCTGTGCCTCTGTAACTCATCACTTCGAGTAAATCTTTTACCACAGAACATCCAGTTACAAACAAAAGGACGCTCCCCAGAATGCCAACGCAGATGTGCTCTCAGATGTGAGGTCTTCCCATAGACTTTACCACATCCTGGTATATGACAAATGTGTTGCTTCTTCTTCCCAAGATTGGTACCTCTAAAAAACACACACAGAATATATACTTACATGAAAATACTCAAATGGATATTACCAGTTATATCATATATCCCCATGTTGAAATTTAAATAGAAGACATCACCATGAGGTCAATCAGAAACCAAGACCATGTAAAATCAATTTAAATAAAATTTTTATATTTGAAACTTTAAAGTCTTAAGTTATTAATTTTACTATAGGATTAATGGGATCAGTGTCCTAATATAAATATGCTCAAAAATTATATAATCTAAAAGGACATCAGAAAGAATATACAATAAGGCTATTTATCATTGTCAGAACTATTCACAAATTCTATACATAAGCCCCATCAGTTGAAATCAGTTGTATGAGAAACTAGTCTTCTCAGAGTCATGATGTCAGCCAATTTAAAAAGTAAATAAACCAAGAGTGAATGCCTAAATAATCACAGAATTAAAAGGTAGGTAAGCACCTTAAGCAGACTTCAACATGATTTAAGCATATTTATTCATATATTTGTATGTCCACACCCTGCACACACACTTGAAGAAATAAAAAAATCTAGACAAAGCTATTGTCTTAGTACTAAAGAAGCTATATATATAATATATATTATATATAATATAAATCAAACTTATCGTATTAAAATTCCCTTCATACTAACCATGCAAAGAAACCCAAAATTACACATGAGAGATATAATAAAATACAGTTTCTCCACAGCACAAAATTTAACATTTGCTCCATTTCAGTATTTGATACCAAGAACAGGGTTTGGGAGGTATGTGGCTTATTAGATGAGTTAACACAGGTATCTTAGCCTAAGCAAAAAGAAAACTCTTTGATTCTACAACTGATATTCAAATAGCATTAATACTACAGAAAATACTACAGACACCTGAAATGTTGACAGGAAAAAAAATGCATTATTTCCCCACATTTATATTTTAATGTACTCACACTCAGTAGCATGTGAAATTGCCATAGGACAAACAGTGCTAAACGGTGCAGTGCTGGCTGTAAGATGCCATAGGTGTTCTGAACAGGGAGACATCAATGTGGGCTCCAGTAGTTAGAGAAGGCTTCGTGGAGGAGGTGGGTAGGATTTAGATAGAAAGGAGGGAAGGCATTCCAGGCAGAGGAATAGCATAAGTAAAGACAAGGAGGAGTCATGCTGTTGTCTCAAGGGCAAGGACGTCATAATCTACACAATTCTAGTTTCTGCTCCAGTCCACCCCCAATTTCTACAACTCTCTTCAAAGAGCTGTGTTGAGTGAAACAGATTTTTCTGGCTCACCTGCAATGCCAAAAGTCTTAACCAAAGCCAATATTGTTTCCATTTAATGTAGCTTTTTAATTTAATTAGATTTTATTCTTAAATAGCCCAAAGATAAAAAGTAATGTTTGTGGCTACTGGTATACAAATCAATTTTACATACAGTGTTCACCATAGCAATTTCACAGAGACCCAATTCAGTTCACTCTTGTACTCATGATTTCTTACCTCTTTTCTAAGCCTACCACTCAGGTGAGTCAATGTTTTTTTTATAAACACAAAAGTGCTACTTTATTAACTTATTTACCTTGAGAGCACTAACAAAGCTCAAGATTGTGACAAATTACAACAAATCCATCTGGGTTCTCAAAGAACCAAGAAGCCAGGAATGGTATTTTCAACTAAATTATAGGAAAACAAGAAATACTGTTTGAAAATGGGACAGAAATCTAAGAAAGAAAAAAATGGGGACAGTGGCACACACAAATATATAATTTAAGGGAAAAACCCAATACCCAGGTCCAAGTTTTTATTTAAAAAGGATATTTTATTCAAGAAAAGACCTAGATATGCTAGATAGGGATTTATGATAATGTGATGTGAAGGAAGGAATGAAGAGAACCAAAGTAAATTTCTCAACAAACTTCAAGTAATAAAAGATTTAAGCCCCAAGTCTTTTTCTTGACTTTAATAATCAAACAACTAATAACTATTATATAACCTGGAAAAACTAATAATTTTAAGTTTCTATTCTGGAATGCCTAAACTTGTTCCCAACAATTTAATGTCAAGATAGAGTGACACAGAATAAATAAAGCTAAACTCTCAGTAAAGGGATTAAGAATAAAGTTAAGCAAATCAAGTTTTTCTTTTGCTTGGGGTGGGACAAACAGGACCCGAACTGAAATGTTGACAGGAAAGAAAATGGATTTTTCAGAGTAACTTATTAAAATATTGATTGATGTTTGACACAAAACCTACATAACACTAATGCCTTTAAGAACTAATTTTATTAAAATTATTTTTTTCTTCCACTACAGCAAAAGTTTCTGAAGGCTGATGGTTGGAACTGGCTAGATGCTCAAATGGATACAATTTTTGACACCTAATTATATTTTACACCTTCTCCAAGAAGGTAAACAAATGAAATTTAGTTCTCTAAAGACGCCACCTAACACAGATTCTTCTTTTTCATTTTAAGAATATGGTTGAGAAAAAAGTGCATTATTCTAAAATATTTTAAATACCACCTCTCTTACACCTTTGCAGAACATTTTGGAATATTTTGGGTTTACTCTATATGTTATGCTTCTATCAATTAGGCGTAGCGATTATCAATGATACAATTGTGCTTACCATGCATATACTGGTTGAATTTGGTTCAAATGAGCTCTAAGAAACAATGTATTTTTTTCCTTAAGAGTTTCAATTTTGATTGCCTAAAAAAAGTAAGTTTTTAAAAAATGAACTTATGGAAGTTCTAGGAAAAATAAATGTGAACACTTTTATAATCCTTGGGATAGAAAAGACATAATAGCATGATAAACAAGACATCCCATAAAGAATATCCAGCTAAAAATTCTGTGCTAAAAAAAAGTTTGCAAACTTGATGTAAATAATTCTTTCTTCACTTCTGTAACTGCATTTTGCAAACCACCTACAAAGCTGAAGGGCAATGTAAAAAACTGGGGGAAAAATACCTGTACATATGATAAACACAAATTAAGAGATTCACAAAAGAAATTTCAAAATGGTAAAATAACACACCAAAAAAACATTCAGTTTCACAAAGTAAAAAAATATACTAAATAAAAACATTATTGAGTATTGTTCTTCTGTCAGACTTTAAAGGTTTTAAAAAATTACAAAACCCGATACTAAAGAAGATAACCTTGAACCTTTGGTAACCACGAATCTAAAGCCTGCAATGGCAATAAGTGCGTATCTTTCAATAATCACCCTAAATGTAAATGGACTGAATGCACCAATCAAAAGACACAGAGTAATAGAATGGATAAAAAACCAAGACTCACCTATATGCTGCTTACAAGAAACTCACCTCAAACCCAAAGACATGCACAGACTAAAAGTCAAGAGATACAGAAAAACATACTTCATTCAAACAACAGGGAGAAAAAAGCAGGTGTTGCACTACTAGTATCAGACAAAATAGACTTCAAAACAAAGAAAGTAACAAGAGATAAAGAAGAACATTACATAACGATAAAGGGCTCAGCCCAACAAGAGGATATAACCAGTATAAATATGTATGCACCCAACACAGGAGCACCAGCATATGTGAAACAAATACTAACAGAACTAAAGGACGAAATAGAATGCAATGCATTCATTTTAGGAGGCTTAAACACTCCATTCACTCCAAAGGATAGATCCGCCGGACAGAAAATAAGTAAGGACACAGAGGCACTGAACAACACACTAGACCAGATGGACCTAATAAACACTGATAGAACTCTACATCCAAAAGCAACAGGATACACATTCTTTTCAAGTGCACATGGAACATTCTCCAGAATAGACCACATACTAGGCCACAAAAAGAGCCTCAGTAAATTCAAAAACACTGAAATTCTACCAACCAACTTTTCAGACCACAAAGGTACAAAACTAGAAATAAATTGTACAAAGAAAACAAAAAGGCTCACAAACACATGGAGGCTTAACAACATGCTCCTAAATAATCAATGGATCAACTAACAAATTAAAACAGAAATCAAGGAATATATGGAAACAAATGACAATAACAACACAAAGCCCCAACTTCTGTGGGACACAGCAAAAGCAGTCTTAAGAGGAAAGTATATAGCAATCCAGGCATACTTAAAGAAGGAAGAACAATCCCAAATGAATAGTCTAATGTCAAAATTATCAAAATTGGAAAAAGAAGAACAAATGAGGCCTAAAGTCAGCAGAAGGAGGGACATAATAAAGATCAGAGAAGAAATAAATAAAATTGAGAAGAATAAAACAATAGCAAAAATCAATGAAACCAAGAGCTGGTTCTTTGAGAAAATAAACAAAATAGATAAGCCTCTAGCCAGACTTATTAAGAGAAAAAGAGAATCAACACACATCAACAGAATCAAAAACGAGAAAGGAAAAATCATGACAGACTCCACAGAAATACAAAGAATTATTAGAGACTACTATGAAAACCTATATGCTAACAAGCTGGAAAACCTAGAAGAAATGGACAACTTCCTAGAAAAATACAACCTTCCAAGACTGACCAAGGAAGAAACACAAAAGTTAAACAAATCAATTACAAGCAAATAAATTGAAGCGGTAATCAAAAAACTACCAAAGAACAAAACCCCCGGGCCAGATGGATTCACCTCGGAATTTTATCAGACATACAGAGAAGCCATAATACCATTCTCCTTAAAGTTTTCCAAAACATAGCAGAGGAGGGAATACTCCCAAACTCATTCTATGAAGCCAACATCACCCTAATACCAAAACCAGGCAAAGACCCCACCAAAAAAGAAAATTACAGACCAATATCCCTGATGAATGTAGATGCAAAAATACTGAACAAAATATTAGCAAACTAAATTTAAAAATACATCAAGAGGATCATACACCATGACCAAGTGGGATTCATCCCAGGGATGCTAGGATGGTACAACATTCGAAAATCCATCAACATCATCCACCACATCAATAAAAAGAAAGACAAAAACCACATGATCATCTCCATAGATACTGAAAAAACAATCAACAAAATTCAACATGCATTCACGATAAAAACTCTCAGCAAAATGGGTATAGAGGGCAAGTACCTCAACATAATAAAGGCCATATATGAAAAACCCACAGCCAACATCATACTGAACAGCGAGAAGCTGAGAGCTTTTCCTCTGAGATCGGGAACAAGACAGCGATGCCCACTCTCCCCACTGTTATTTAACATAGTACTGGAGGTCCTAACCACAGCAATTAGACAAAACAAAGAAATACAAGGAATCCAAATTGGTAAAGAGGAAGTTAAACTGTCACTATATGCAGATGACATGATATTGTACATAAAAAACCCTAAAGACTCCACTCCAAAACTACTAGAACTGATATCAGGATATAGCAAGGTTGCAGGATACAAAATAACACACAGAAATCTGTGGCTTTCCTATACACTAACAATGAACCAATAGAAAGAGAATTCAGGAAAATAATTCCATTCACAATTGCATCAAAAAGAATAAAATACCTAGGAATAAACCTAACCAAAGAAGTGAAAGACCTATACCCTGAAAACTATAAGACACTCTTAAGAGAAATTAAAGAGGACACTAACAAATGGAAACTCATCCCATGCTCTTGGCTAGGAAGAATTAATAAGGTCAAAATGGCCATCCTGCCCAAAGCAATACACAGATTTGATGCAATCCCTATCAAATTACCACAACATTCTTCAACGAACTGGAACAAATAGTTCAAAAATTCATATAGAAACACCAAAGACCCCAAAGAGCCAAAACAATTCTGAGAAGGAAGAATAAAGTGGGGGGGATCTCACTCCCCGACTTCAAGCTCTACTACAAAGCCATAGTAATCAAGACAGTTTGGTACTGGCACAAGAACAGAGCCACAGACCAGTGGAACAGAATAGAGACTCCACACATTACCCAAACATATATGGCCAATTAATATATGATAAAGGAGCCATGGACATACAATGGGGAAATAACAGTCTCTTCCACAGATGGTGCTGGAAAAACTGGACAGCTACATGTAAGAGAATGAAACTGGATCACTGTCTAACCCCATACACAAGAGTAAATTCAAAATGGATCAAAGACCTGAATGTAAGTCATGAAACCATAAAACTCTTAGAAAAAAACATAAGGCAAAAATCTCTTGGACATAAACATGAGTGACTTCATGAACACATCTCCCCGGGCAAGGAAAACAAAAGCAAAAATGAACAAGTGGGACTATATCAAGCTGAAAAGCTTCTGTACAGCAAATGACACCATCAATAGAACAAAAAGGTACCCTACAGTATGGGAGAATATATTCATAAATGACAGATCCGATAAAGGGTTGACATCCAAAATATATAAAGAGCTCACGCACTTCAACAAACAAAAAGCAAATAATCCAATTAAGAAATGGGCAGAGGAGCAGAACAGACAGTTCTCCAAAGAAGAAATTCAGATGGCCAACAGACATATGAAAAGATGCTCCACATCGCTAGTTATCAGAGAAATGCAAATTAAAACCCCAATGAAATATCACCTTGTACCAGTAAGGATGGCTACCATCCAAAAGACTAACAACAAATGTTGGCGAGGTTGTGGAGAAAGGGGAACCCTCCTACACTGCTGGTGGGAATGTAAATTAGTTCAACCATTGTGAAAAGCAGTATGGAGGTTCCTCAAAATGCTCAAAATAGACATACCATTTGACCCAGGAATTCCACTTCTAGGAATTTACCCTAAGAATGCAGCAGCCCAGTTTGAAAAAGACAGATGCACCCCTATGTTTATCGCAGCACTATTTACAATAGCCAAGGAATGGAAGCAACCTAAGTGTCCATCAGTAGATGAATGGATAAAGAAGATGTGGTACATATACGCAATGGAATATTATTGAGCCATAAGAAGATAACAATCCTACCATTTGCAATAATATGGATGTAGCCAGAGGGTATTATGCTCAGTGAAATAAGCCAGGCGGAGAAAGACAAATACCAAATTATTTCACTCATATGTGGAGCATAAGAACAACGAAAAACTGAAGGAACAAAACAGCAGCACAATCACAGAACCCAAGAATGGACTAACAGTTACCAAAAGGAAAGGGACTGGGGAGAATGGGAGGGAAGGGAGCGATGGCAGGGAAGAAGAAAGGGGGGTATTACAGTTAGCATGTATAATGTGGGGGGGGAGGAATGGGGAGGGCTGTGCAACACAGAGAAGACAAGTAGTGATTCTACAACATCTTACTATGCTGATGGACAGTGACTGTAATGGGGTTTGTGGGGGGGACTTGGTGAAAGGGGGACCCTAGTAAACATAATGTTCTTCATGTAACTGTAGATTAATGATAACAAAATAAAATTTTAAAATTAAAAAAAAAAAAAAAACACCAATGCAAGACATAATAAAAAAAAATGGTAAAATCCAAGGATGTGGGAAAGAAGATATTCTCACATACCACTGGCGGAAGTATAAATTGATATAGCCTTTCTAGCAGCAACCCCCCTTTGATCCAATAATTCCACTTCTGCCAACATATACTGAAGAATAATCAGACAAATGTGTAAAGATGTGTAACGAATAGCATGACAACAATAAACTTCCCATGAAGATGTTAAATTCTTATACATCAGTACAGTAAAAATACTCTACAGCCATAAAAAACTGATGCAGACTCTATACAGACTTGGAAATATGGTCACAAAATTTTTCAAAATAAGAGCAGACATGTAAAACAGTGAAAATAAGATGACTCTACTTAAAAATATATGTAAAGTCTGGAAGGACAAATACAAAAATGTTACAATGATTATCATGAAGTGGGCCAGGACTGTGGTACTCTTTTAATACTCTTCTGTATTTTTGAATTTTTACAAGCATATGTTAGTTCAATAAAGAGAAATTCAAAAGATTTCATTTTAAAGGAAAGAATAAATAAAACAAAAGGCCAGGTCTTGACCCTCAATTAGACATGATTTTCAAGAACAATTGTCTTGAAAGTTCTCCTAAAAATGAGAATTTCAGAAAAGTTATTGCCTAACCAGAACTCCATACTTATTTAAAAAGACCAAAACATTTCAAAGAATAGATAAAATTTCAAACAAGTGAATAATTACCAGTAAATACAAATATCAAAGGATCAGATACAGAAGCAGATCAGCAGTACAGCCATAGTGATTAAGGCTCTGGAGTAAGAAACTGGGTACAAATTCTAGTTGTGTATGCCCTTAAGAGTCATTCAACCTCTCTATTCCTCACTTACAAGAGTCTGGAACACAGTAAGCTCAGTGTCAGCAGTTATTAGTCATTATTATTACTGCAAACAGGCTGGCCAATGTGCAAAATCAGTAAGACCAACTCAAAGACAGAAAGCCTCTACTAGATGAAGCTCATTAACTGTACTAATAGTATTTTTTATGTTTCAACAGTGTATTTCTGAGAGAAGTACATTAAAGTCTTTTATTATGACTAGAGATTTGGTTAATACATCTTTAGAGTTCTATCAGTCTTTATTCTATGTATTTCAAAGTTGTGGGGAAAAGGCATCAAGACTATTCAATCTTCCTGGTGAAAACTTCATATTCTTGAGAAATATATCCCTATCTATCTATTTGATGATTTCACCTTAATCCTACCTTGCCTGATAGTTAACATTTGCTATCCAGGTTTTCTTTAACATTTGCTTAATAAATCTTTCCCATTCCTCTATCTTCAAAATTCCTGTGCCAATTTATTTGAGATGCCCCTTATAATCAATGTAAGGCTGGATTTTATGTTTCTGAAATATGATCTGAATCTCAATCTCTTAGTTACTAAGTTTAACCCATCCATGTTTAATATAATTCACTGGTCTGTTTTGAGTTTACTCCTATAGTGCTGTTTTGTCTTAATGTTTATTTTTAACACTGAATCAAAATATTAGTTCTATTTCTTTTAAAAATTACATTATTAAGGCTTATTACTCTTATCAGTGACTTCTGAACTTATTTTTATATAATTGCTATTCTCAAGCTAAGAATCAACTTTTGATTTTAAGCAAACTAATTTTAGATTTTAAAAAGTCACTTAGATCTGAGAATTCTATTTCATATATTTTGTTCTCTAACTTTTTCTGCCACATACATATAGACACACAAAATGATCATGTAATGAATAATTTCCCATGATTAAGTGACATGGCATGCAATAATTTCAAAAATTAGGATAATGATATATTAGCAGTCTTAAAAGAAAAAAAAAAGGATGTTTTCATGTGTGCATACCTCCCACCACCTTCTTTACAGTTGGGACAGGTGCAAGCCACCCTCCGAAGTCTTTTTCCTTCTTGATGTTGTTGGTCCCCTTCTTCATCTACCACCTGTACTCTTAAGTGTGTTAGATCATTGGTATTCAATGTAGAATCACCACTGAGCTGCCACTCTTCAGGATCAGGCTCTTCTTCCTTGATCCTAATATCTAAAGAAAAAACAAATGCAAATGAGAAGCAGCCCACTGGCCCAAAAAGATAGTATGAGATCTGAGCATCTCTAAGGTAAAGTAAATACTATGTATAAAAGTCAAAAATCATTTTTGTAGAGCAAAATCATTGCTCCTTATTGCTTATGCTTCTGAAACAATCTATTTTATTCTAAATATCAGATTAAGCCAAAAAGAGAACAAAGCCAGCATGAGAACTTGCTTGTTAAAAGTTCACTAAAAAAATTTTTTTGGGTAAAAAGTCATAATAATCTGCAACTTCAATTATAATTTTTCAATTAGTCAATAAATTCAGTAGTCAATTCATAAGAACAAATTCTACTGCCTTAAACCTGTCATAACTTGTTAAACTATGCCTTTCTGTAGGTATTATGTGAATGCAAAAGAAGATGTCATTCACTTGAATCTGTTACTCACAGACTTAAGCTTTAAAGTCAATTATTACTACATTAACCAACCACAATGGCCACACCACCAGGTGGATGGAAGTATGGAAGTATGAGAGAGTTTCTATTTTTAAAGCAGACTGAGAAATAAAATGAGCATGTGATGGTGAAGAAGAGTGGATATGGCAAGAAGTTACATCATTTTCTCAACAGAGCCAAACATATTTATTTATATCAATAATGATACATCACTTTCTATGTGGAACTATGAGGTTTTTTTCATTTCAGAGAACTGATTATTGTTTAAAGAAATAATACATGATTTACAAGAAATACTGAATATAACCATCTTTGGTAAAACATAAATTTCCACAAATTTTTATTTTGAATCATGTAAACTAAAATCTTATTCTTTTATTATTTTAGGTTGATATTAATCAGTAATTGGTACAAAAATAGCCTAAAAAAATCAAATGTGCTCAGTAACTCCTGAATTTATACTAATGAAAACTGTAATGTACAACCAACAATTAAGAGAAATGCTCAAAGAGTTGAAAACTAGTTTATTAGAATAATCACAACAAAGAATGGCAGGTAGGGGGGGTGGGGGGTGGGAATGGGAAGAAGAGGGAACTCTGGCTGGAGGAACAGAATTATATGGTGATGCCATTCACTGAGATAAGAAAAAATGGATGAAGTTCAGGTGGAGGTAAAGAAAGATAGTTAATGAGTTGAAGGTGAGGAGTTCACAGGTGAACTGTTTGTGAGACACAGAAGTAAAGAAGCCGGACCTATAGGTCTGGAGCTCAGAAAAACAGGCATGTGCTGGAGATACACAGGTAATCAGTATATACACAGTGATAGCGTCAATCTAAAGGAGGAGTTTAGACCACTCAGGGATTATGAGTAGAATGAGAACAGTGGCCTCTGAGGAATACAAACATTTAAGGAACAGGCAGAAGAGGGAGAACCTGCAAAGTTAAGGAGTACCCAGAAAAATGTGCTACATTAAAGAAAGAAAAGACAGGAAGTGGTCAACATCAAATACGGCAGATTCAAGAAGCTAAGAAAGTGAACAAGAACTGAGAAAGTATTTAATAACACAAATAAGTTTATCAAGAAATCTGGCTCGAGAGAGACAAAAACATGTCAGTAAAAGCTTAAGGGGATCAAACAAAAGAGAGAGGAAAGAGTGTTTAGTTTTGTTTTTAAAGAGAGGAAAGACTTGAACATGTTTAAATGCTTGCGAGACAGATTCATTACAGGGGGAGAGACTGAAAACAGGAGTTAAGTCCCTAAGAAGTCATGAGGAGATGATCCAGAACTCTTACAGGTTTAGCTGATGGAGCACAGCCACCTCTTCCTGTATTACATGGAAGAGACACAGGCACATTCATTCATCCAATAACTACCTACTACGTGCTACCAAAAGTGCTAAACCCCAGATACAGAGAGAATTCGATAGTTGGAAATTAAAGGGAAATTGCTTTCTTATTTCCTCAGTGACAGGATGAAGAGTATAAAATTCCTCCAAATACACAAAATAAATGAGTATTGACCTTGTTCTTTTATCATCAGGTGTATACCTTGCATCATATGACATTTAAGTTCTTGCACAAACATTGCACAGTACTAGCTTTCACAAGTTAGATAAAAGATGTAGCATATGGATTTCCCATATCCAGAGCTGGATAAAATTTAAGCCCATAAAATGAGGAATTTTATCAGATGTTTTTAAAGCTGCTGGCCTTATACTATTTGTGACAAGACAGCAGGAAAAAAGGAGGACAAAAATACTACCAGCAAGAATGGATAATCTAGTCTCAAGAGGCAGAAGATTTAAAGACAGCATAGAAATCAACAACAACAAAAAACTAATGAGAAAGGGTAAGAATGAAATGCAACCTAAGGGGATAAAGATATTATAGGAAGTTCCTGCTCCTATTGCTAATTCTCTTACTACCTACAAAATATGTTTAAATAATGTGGCATGGACATGGGTACCTACAACTTAGCTTTCTTATTTAACCTAAATACAACACAGACATATCCAAATTGAACACATCTTGTCCACACAAGTCTCCTTGCATCCCCTTTAGTTAATATTATAAGCCACTTAACTGCTCAAACTATCAACTTCAGGTGAGTCCTGTCAGTCCATTCCCAGTCCCTCATTTCCCTCTCTCTTTTTACCAATCCATCTTCTACACAGCTTCCATAATTTTCTTATTTAATAAAAGTCTAATGGCATCACTTTCCTCACTCAATCCTTGCACTAAGTCTCTATTTTTTTAAAATATAAAGTCCAAATTCATTAACTTGGTATTCAAGAACATTCTCAATCCGGCCCCAACCTTTGCAAATTTCAGTATTAAAACAGACATTCTCATTTTCAGAACACGGCCTTTCTCAATGTCACACACTTGTATGTGCCTCTTGCCTGGACTGTTTTCTAGCTTTTTCATCTAACTAACCTCTAATTATCCTTCAAGACTAGTTTAAACGCACCTCCTTTCTACATGCATATGGTAGAACTAACTCTATTTATTGGTTTATACATCCCTTTAGATAGTGAATGCTTCACTCAAAAGTGCTCAGAAAATACAATCTGACTAAATGAATAAACCTTCCCTAAGGAGGAACCTCCAATATAAGTAATAATCTACCTGGAAATGCTTTGCCCTCTATTTTTCTATGCTCATTCTGCAAATAACACATAAAGAGAAGATTTTTATAAAATTAAGAGTCAGTTCGTATGTACAAGACTATAAAGTGTTCACTGAAGAGAACAAATTAAATGTCCAACAAGTGTCATACTCATTGTTTAATCATTTCACTTGCTCATACACATCTGGGATGCTTTTTAGAATCTTAAATTATACAATTAATCTAGTAAATCCTAAATAATAATTCCCCTTTGCCAACTACATAGCAATTTAATACAAACACTTTAAAAAGAAGTCTTCAGTACCAGGCAGTCAAGTTTACATCTTCCTCAGTATCTTTGTGTAGATAGGAAAACATTTTTAGTGTTTTATATTAGTATCCTACATGGTACCTAGTTATTCTTCGAAATTTCTTCGTTCATAAGGCTCAGAAGAAGGGGAAGTAATAATCAATAAAAAATGGCCCATAAAGCATGAAAAGAGACTCAACATTTATCATTAATCAGAAAAATAAAAATTACAATCACAATGAGATATCCTACACACCCACCAAAATGGCAAAGTAGTAGAGCAACTGAAACTCCCCCACATTGTTAGTGGGTGTGTAAACCTATGTAGCAACTTTGAACAATCTTCTGACCACATTTTCTAAAGCTGAACCTATGTATACTCTATAACCCAGGCAATTCTACTCCAACAGAAATGCATACACATGACACCAAAAATACACCCTAAATTGTAGACAAGTCATATATCCACTAATATAGTAATGGAAAATAATTCATGATCCAGTCATACAATGGTGTATGTAATAATGAAAATTAACAATTTATATGCAACAGGAATGAATGCCACAAATATAATTTTAAACAAAAGAAGCCACACACATACACAGAGACTTTCTCTTTATATATATGTACATGAATTTCATTTATATAAAGCTCAAAACAATGGGCAAAACTACTCTAAGGTGATTGCCTACCTTTAAGAAGGGTAAGGACAGGGTACAGGGAGATTGCTCAGTTGCTGGTAATATCTTATTTCTTGATCTGGGTTGTAATTTTTCCTATGTGACATTTTATAAAAATCCATCAAGTTATACACATATGGTACATATTTTACATCAACATAAAGATTATTCCAAATAAAAATTTTAAAAGTAATCTACAGGAGATTATTTAGGAACTCTGTTAAAAAAAATCAACTTATTTTGTTGTGGCTTCATCTCTAGTTCCTATGTTATCAACTAGTCCCTTCCCTCAACATAAGAATTAAAATTAAAAAACCTTAAGATGAGGGTGCTCCAAAAAAATTCAGTCCACAGTTTGAAGTTTAGAATATAATGTTAGATACTCAACAAATACTTGACAATAATGTGCCAGTCACTGTTTTAGGATGTAAGGACAAAACAGTTAAATGTGTTAAGTTCATGCCTTTAACTAACTTTAGTCTTTAGCTGCGAGAAGACAGAACAAACAAGTAAATTTATAGTATTTTAGGAAGTGGTGAAGTGTTATGGGAAAAAAGTAAGGTAAGGAGGGACAGGAAGTAAGTGAAGTACTGCTGTTTTAAATAGAGTGGTCAGATAAAGCTTTGCTGATACAGTGACATTTGACCCTGAAGGAGTCAAAGGAGAAAGCAAGGTGGGGGAAAGTACTCCAGGCAGAAGGAAAAGCAAGATGGATGTATGCTTGGTGTGTTCAGGAAAAAGCAAGAAGACCTGTGAGGCTAGAATGGAATGCATATGGAGTAAGAGCACTAAGTGATTAAGATCTCAGAGGTAAAAATGTGTGAACGTGGGGAGAGAATAAGATCATATATTATGTTATACACTCTGTATTACCTCACAGACCATTTAAGGACTTTATGTTTTATTCAAAGTGAGGGAAGTCAGTGAGGGATTAAGAGTAGAGGAGTGACATAATTTAAATTACACTTTATTAAAATAAATCCAGCATCACTCTGGATGCTGTGTTAAGGAGACCTGATGGGAGACAAGAGCAGAAGTAGAAGACTAATTAAATTAGAAGGCTGCTGTGATTACCAATCAAATGATGGCAGTGGCCTAAAACTAGGTTGATAAGGCAGTGGTAAGAATTGGTCAGAGTCAATAAGTATTATGTAGGTAACTTCAAAGACATTTACTAACAGATTTGATAATGCAGTTTTATGTAAAGTGTGAGAACCATAAAGGAGTTAAAAACAACTCTTAGGTGTATATCCTGAGCAACTAGAAAGATGGAGTTGCCACTAACTGTGATAGGGTAGAATGGAGGTAGGAAAGATTGTGGCAGAGGGGGCCAATAAGGGGCCTATTTCTGGATATGAAAGTTTTGAGGTGCCTATGAAATATGCAAATGATGGTGGTGATGAGGCAGTTGATGGATGAGTCCCAAGTTCAGGTAGGAAGTATGCCTGTAGATACAAATTTGGGCATCATGCACATAGTTGGTTAAGAGTCGCCTGGAATGGAATGTAGATAGGAAACCCTGGGTCTCTTCAAAGTTAACAAGTAGAGGAGATTAAAAAAAAAAGCCAACGAGACAGGAGGAAACTGGTGTCTAGAAACCGAGAGAAGAAATCATTTCAAGACCATAATCTTATGTGTCAAAACGCTTGATAAGTAAAATGAGGACTAAAATGAATTTTGCATGTAACAATGTGGTAACCACTGGCGATTTTGACAACAGCTGTTTTAGGAGAGCAGTGAGGACACAATCCTGCAGACAGGAGCTTCAAGATGCACGCAAAGAGATGAACTGGAAAACAGGTACATATAACTCTGTCAAAGAGTTCCGTTGGGAAATCAAGCATTATAAACATGGCACTAAATTCCTAAGCTAGCCCACAAAGATAAGATTTAACACGTAAGAGTACCTAAAATAACATAAATTAGCCTTTATATTCAGCAGCAATACCTGCGTAACATACACTAGCAATATAAAAAATGAATATGCCTATTTATACTTGACTTTCTGTACTTGAGGAAAAACAAGTTTAAATGCCAAAAATATAAGCAATAGAAATAGAAATTCTCAAGGAGATCTACATACACATTTAACTTTATGAACTAACACTTAACAGTGCTTTTTCTTATTACGTCTACTCTTTATCTCAGAATGATTTTAGCTGTTTTCAAGGCCTACCCCAATAAAACAAGTTTGTGAAAGGGATATATAAATGAAAAAAAACTTCCTGGACAAGAGTTGAAGAAAAAGAGAGGGAATTGGACTTGACATGATGAAACACACACACACAAACAACATAGTTATGAAGACTAATTTTCTTTTATTAGCCAATGCACAAACACAAAATTATAGTAAGATATAGCTTAACATATTAGCACTTTTTAAGTAGAGAAATACCAAAACAGGAAAGAATGTGATAGAAATACAATCTCCTGGGGTACAGGAGTGTGGTGGTGAGGGTTCAGAAGGAACCAGCTTCCCATAGCCACTACTATGAAGCATTGCTGACTTTCAAAGAGTTTGGCAGCTTTTGTGGATTAGGAAGAGGATGAAGCCAGCAGTCTCCAAATCTTACTGATGATTTGACACTATTAGTAAAGTTGTGAACATGCATTTCATAAATGTGTTTATTAAGCAAGCATACACATGTACTATCACTCTAATTGACTATGAAATAATATATAACACAAATAGATATATGATAGACAATTTTAATTGTTTTATTGAGCAAATTAAACAAGTTTGTGAAATTGCTTAATTGTTCAATATCAGACAGTACATCACAACGAAATATTTAGGGTGAGGATCCACATTATTAATAGCAGATGCAGAGTGTTTACCCTGTCATTTTCTTGTTTTTCAGCAGTATTTTCTTTTCTACTCAATCCCTAGTTTCTTTTATGAACACTAAAGCCACTTGTCCACTTTGAAGTTTATTCAGTTAAAACCAGAAAGTATAAATCCATTTAATCTGAGCACATATATGAACAGTAATACACAGCAGCACACTGAAAGCACATGAAGACCAAGCATATCACATATAAACACAAACACGGCTGACATGGAATCAGTGAAGGCACCAATGGCAATCTGTGTAATCAATATTAGTTAGGTGTTATAAAACTCAGGATATGTCTAGCTTTCTATTAAAAATACTGCCAGAAGAAAATGCTAAATGCTTCCTCCTAAGACTAAGTTGCTAATTATTTATCAATAGCGCTAAAAGAATATTTAAGATAAATTCTTATCAAGTCTGGAATGTGCGTATTTAATTGAAATAACTAACACTAGATAAATATGAATTACAGTACTGTTGATAAAATGAGACATTCTCCTTTATCAATAGCATATCATTAGGATTTTGTTGTTCTTATTAAAGGCTTTCATACTCTGCCTTCAATTTTTTGAGCACTGATGAAATTACTTCATTTGAGTCTAAGTTTATTTTATTTACATTTTCCCTTTAATCAGTTTCACCTGCAATAAGAAAAAAAACCCACCTAAACAGAATTACAGGATAATCCTATAAGATCCAATGTATTATTTTAATTAGATCTGCATATTCATAACTATTTTGATTCCTATGGATATTTCAGAGGTACAAAAGACGTTTTTTTCTAATTGTTCTTTCAAGGGCACAGTTTTATATTATAAACATAGATTCCTAAAAAATATAACCTTGCTAGTTTAATCAAACTAAGTTAACACTTTAGAGGAGGATTTTAAAACCAACTTTTATTCCTTTACCACATATAAAAAATATACATGTATTACCTCTGCTTTTAACATGAAGCAATCTTTCCCACAAACCCTATCTCCTTACATTTGGATCATTACTCTTCTATGATTGCTATCACTCCCCCACTTAAAATTAACCTTTAATTTCATATCTACTTATCTTTTTAAAATCCCCATTTTTTTAATAGCAGTTTTTCGAGTTAACTTCAAAGCTTTTCTACCCAACTGGAGATTATTCATTATAGTATTATTCTTCCAAGTAAGTCTAAATAATATGAGCTTTTATAATATACACACATGAACTAAAAAAGAATTTTTTAATATGCCTTGTAGAAAACATCAGTCATACCACAAATAAATTAGAAAAGACCATGTGATTTACAATTAATACACTGTAAAGAGTGAAATATTAACTTCACTTTATTTAATCTGAAGTATTAAATAAGTCCCTGTTAAGGTAACACTGTTCTACTCAGGTGGTGGTGATGATAACTAGCATATAAGATTTACTACTTGTAGGCATTATTATAAGCACTTAGCATACATTAACTTACTTCATGTTCCCAAATGACTTAAGGTATTTTTGCCCTGCTTTTCTGAAGAGAAAACAAAGAGGTTAAGCAGTTTGCCTCCAGTCACACAGTTGAAAATGGACGGCATGAGAACAGAAGACAAAGATAATTATTCAAAATCATGTTACAAGTACTACTGAAGACCAGTTCCCCATCATTGCTACTTCCCAGGAATAGCAGCTTTAGGTTATCCTCCTTACATATGAATATATCATTTTAATTGTAGTTTGATCATATGAAATTAATGTGACTTTAAAACTCTGGGAAGGATTTTCTAAAATGTTATATGTATATAGAATGGAATATTGTGCAGCATTAAAAAAGAATGAAATCCTGTTACCTGCTACAATAGGGATGAACCTTGAGAGTATTATGCTAAGTGAAATATGCCAGCCACAAAAGGTTAAATTATGATTCTACTACTATGAAGTATATAAAGTAATCAAAATCACAGAAACAGAAAACAGAAAGGTTGTTGCTTAAGGGGCAGGGAGAAGGAAGAGGGGAATAGGTACAGAGTTTCAGTTTTGAGAGATGAAAAGTTCTAGAGATCTGTTGCACAAGTTTGAATATACCTAACACAACTGAATTGTACACTTAAAAAATGGTTAAGATAGTAAATTTAATGTTATGTTTTTTAGCATGATTTTAAATCTGGGAAAATCTCCCTTGTTGCTTCCCACTCTCACAAAGGACTTATTTTAGGAACCTCACAGATAAAATCTTCCATGTCACAGATAAGAAGTTCAGAATAACTATGAAAGATAAACATCAATATATAAGATATTACGGCAGGGAGTACTCTTTCCTAAGGCTCCTCCTTTCCCTCACAAACTAGTTGAGAGACAACTTTTCCTCTCTTCTTCAGATTAAAAAAAGATTAAAGTTACTCTAAAGTTAACAAAAAAAGAAAAAAGAAAACACTGTTTTCTTTCATCACTTCCTAGGTTAAAATAATACCAAAAAGGATACTGCTAAGTAAGAAAAGTCATTTGTTAAAAGCAGCTATCTCTACTCTCCCTGTTCAAATCCTAACAGTACCACACATTCATCCTAAGAGTAGATCCACTTTTATAGACAACTGAAGATGAACTGAAGTAACATATTCATGAAAAATGGTAAGCATTTAACTGGGAACTGTTATATAAATATAAACTGGATACTACAGTAGTTTACATTGTTATCACCTAATCCTCTAAATATTCTATCACTACAATAAGTAAACACCTTCCCAGTCTAAACATTTAGGGACAAAACAGTTTTTGTTTTTTAAATCTTCTTTAGTAAGAAGGGGGGTAAATACACAACATGTATGATTTTAACCTCCCACCCAGTAGATAAAACCATCTTCTTGGCGGGGAGCAGGAGGGGAGAGGCTGTGTGTGTTGTGTTGTGTTGTGTGTCTCTAAGAATGTAAATAATAGCTCTACAATAATTCTATTACTAATTCTTTCTAATTTCATGTTGCAAGAAAACTCTTTTAAATTGGTTTGCAGTCATCTCTTAAAATACCCTTTAAAAAAACAGCCACTAAGAACAGATTTCAGTTATGCTTCTTAGATACTTTATGTTATCATAACTCAATGAAATACATGGCAAAGGCATATAGCATTATATAAAATTATTTTCACAAGTTCAAATATCCTGGAGTTTTTTTCATTACATTTTAATTGTAAAAAACTTTTAAAACGTAAACATCTACTATTTCAGTGTGTTTTAATCAAGTGTATATCACTTAAAAAATACGTTGTAAACTCCTAAAATTCAAAACCTCAGGACATGAGTTTTTTAGGATGGCAGCACACTAAGTAACTACAATTTATCACACAATGGAAATCTCTCTAGAATTAGTTACACATTTTCCAACTTTCTTTTAGCAGGAATCTCAAAATATTATTTAACCTAATGACTCTGAATTCATTATTACAAATAATTTTTGGTATTAAGCAAGCCCTAGGAAATCCTATTAAAAAGCCCAGAATTCTAGTTCTTTTTAATTATTTCATCTTTTTTTTTTTTGCCTTCTTCCTAACTGATAGTAAAAACTCTCCCCCCATTCCCATATCCAAGTCACCAAATCCATCTTCCCTTCTAATGTGTATCTTCCAAGTCATTTCTAAACTTGGCAGTCAGCCACAATTGTTAAAACTGTATATAAAAATTAGATAAAATAGGCCTTAAGAAAGTACCTGAAGCTTTTCTTAAGAAATACAAACCCCCAAAAATGAAGATGGCCATAGTGACTATACCTGTTTCAGCAGGGACTTTCAACTGTTTCCTTAAAGGGCACTGTCAGTGTCAGTGGAAAAGGACCCAGGACCATAAGATGAGCTATACACTGGAGTTCTACCTAAGACTTATTCAGGAAAGGCTTCTACGCCAGGACTGGAGTAAAACCGATGGTACTGCCCCTGCCGCTATGGCTACAATAATGGTTTTAGGGTTTTTCCCTAGCCCGTGAAGTAAAAAGATTTTTAAAAAAATTATTCCCTTTAAAACAAAAGATTCCCTTCTCTCAATCCTGTTTCAGAGGTGCCTATTATTTTTTTTCCTAAGGATTATTCCTAACACTTCCATAGATTCTCAGCAATCTTAATCAGATTCACCAAAAATAGAACACAATGCTTTAAATGATCCAGTAAACCACACCTATATATAGCTTTGAACAGTTATTTCTAGTTATTAGTTTTAAGTTCCACTGCTATTTTTTCCTGTGTTTTCTGCCTAAGTAATCTCTTGCCATATTACCTATGAAGACATGCTTAGTCAATGTATGGGCTTGGCTATCACAAGGATTGTACTTTTGCCCTCAAATTTCAATGTATTCAATTCAAACATTGATTGAGCACCTACTGTGACTAAAAGTATAACCTAACACATCAATCAGGGCTAGTAAGGTTGTGCTACAGTAACAATTCATCCCCAAATCTCAACACACCAAAAGCTTTCCTCACTAGTTTTATATGTCCAGTTGTGTTAGCAAGAGAGATCTCTCATCAGTCCCTCCAGAACCTAGGCTCCACTTGACACATACTTCCAAGATTGCCTTGCCAAGGAAGATTAAATAGAATGTGGTATATCAAATCCTGCTCTTAAACTTCCATTCATATTTTATTGGCCAGAGTAGGTCACATGGCCATGCCTGACTTCAAAAATGACAGGAAAGGGTAATCCTATAATGTGCTTAGAAGAGAAGTGACTATCAACAATCCTGATTCCTAAACCCCCTGCTGGTCAAATATTCACTTTACTCTTCTCCCCTTACAAGGAACATATTTGTTCCCTCCCTGCATAAGATAATATGAAAACCCTGTTCCAATGTCAAGTTCAAAGTCAAAGGATGATATGGAAATAACCTCTCTTTCAGGTTCAGGTGTGGCCCCTCTTCAGAGAGGCTTATTTACTAAAACAAGTTATCTACTTCCTTTCACATACACACAATACACAATGAAAGAACAAGGTTAAGTATAACCGCAAAAACACTTCCACTCAAAAGAGGAGAAAGAAACAGGAGACCCAAGGGGTCAGTGGTTAGTAAGACTGTCAGTGGTTCAGAGTAATTCACTGCATAGATAGTTCAAGTGCTCTCTGCCCTGGGGGCAGGGGATGCTCTGACTGATCACTGGGAGGAGTTTCACATCCAAGAGTTCTCTGTGTCTCTTTAGTTCTACCTTCCAGTAGGTCTTTCCTTGTCTGTTACCCTCCTCCATCACAGCGGAAGTGGACAAGGTGTGCCTCCTCCTCCAAGAATTCTCAGCCTGCTGGTCAGAGGTTAGTGAGTGGGGACTAACATAAAATCTCCCACAGTTAAAACTTTTTGCACACTTTTTCTATGTTTGTAGTTCCTTTAGCTGTACAACTCCCTGAAAACTAGGCTTATCTGTTAGATTCTAGCCATGTCTAAGTGCCAATATCTAAAAACACGGCTTTTTTTCTACATATGCCTCTCAGACTTACTACATTTTCTTTGCTTTCGTGCTCCGTAAGATTGTGGGTCTATTTATTTCTATTTAATTGTGGCTACCTTGGGCTTACCTGACTTTAGTAGGGAATTGTTTTTAGTCTCTTTTCCCTAACTCAATTAAAAGGCACCACCCTCTTAGACCTTTACTCTGAGTCACCTTAATCTATTCAGATATTTTAACAAAGATGGTCATAACTTTGATTGGATCCTTGCCATAGACAGTTCTAATTATCTGTTCACGTCTTACTGATTAAAGGAGGGAAGCAATTAACTTCTTCCAATTCTACAAATCCCCAAATTTCTGCACTCACTTTACTGTTTCTCATTCCTACTTGCAAACAAGCCAATCATTTCCTAGCTCCCCTGTGGGTAAAACTGTAATATTCCCAAACTATTTCGCCTGGCTTTAGTACATCTGCATATCAACAGGCGCTCAAGGGTGGAGAGAAGTATGGCTTTAGTGCATTTGCATCATTCCTCAGGGGTGTAGAGAAGTTCATCTCCACATCAATGGGTATAACCTAACACACCTGGGCAACCGAGGGCGTGTCTGAACCTGAGAGGTTAAGGAGATGGGGCTGGCTGGCTTGTTGGCTTCTTCAGGAGCAGAGGAGGGAGAGTCGGCCCTAGACTACAGTTTGTAAGCAATAAGCAATAAACAGGTTTTAAATTTTTTCTCCCTTTGACTGATTTAGGTTTGTAGAGGTATTTTGCCCTGGGATTTCCTTTCCCTGGACTTACATCCCTCCTCTGTATCTTGTCAAATGGAGCCAACAACAGCTAAAATACAACTTGTTTTCCAACCTCCTCCCCTAAAGCTACAAATTCATCAGGTATGTTACACTTGTCTTCCCAGTTGTTTCAGGCAAGTTTTACCCAAATGTTTCTCTGTATTGGTCTTCCCAGCCTCTAACATTGTTTCCTTGCTGCCCGCCTGATCCTTGAGCCAATGCCACATATGAGGATTTTTGTCACAGCACCCTTTTGCTTGTATTAATTTCGATTTTAGTCAGGATGGCTACACAGATGCTGCCCAATAAAAATACAGCCTAAATCACATGTAATTTTAAATTTTCTAGCAGCCACATTAGAAGGGTAAAAAGAAAGTGAAATTTTAATATTTCATTTAACCCAATATACCCAAAATAATTAAATTTCAACCCTGCAAGCAATACCGAATTTCAGATTTTACATTTCCTTCCATACTAAATCTTCAAAATTTAGTTTGTATTTTACACTCAATCACATCTCAATTCAAATCTAGCCACATTTCAAGTGTTTAGTAGCACCACACAGCTCATAGCTCCGTGTGAGATCACAGGGGGCAGGGTAAGGCAGCAGCAAACGGACCAAATCTTAATGGCTTAAAACAGGTTTTTTTTCCATTCATGTCCATCAGAAGTCAGCTGAGGGTACTGCACACTCTCCTCACCCAAGGATCAAGGCTGGACAGCAGTCATTATGGCATATTTCATTGGCCAAAGCAAGCTACATAGCTACATCCAACTTGGATGTGGCCAGAAAGAAAAACAGAAACATTAGGTAGACAGCACTAATGACTACCATGACCATTTTTTTAAAGATTTTTTTTCATTAAGGTATTGATATATACTCTTATGAAGGTTTCACAAGAACAACAATGTGGTTACTTCATTCACCCATATTATCAAGTTCCACCCCACCATACCCCATTTGCAGTCACTGCCCATCAGTGTAGTAAGGTGACACAGAGTCACTACTTGTACCATGACCATTTTTTAAATCATAACTTAAAACTTCTGATTACGTCTTTAAGGAGTTTCATCCTTTAAATTTTCCTTTTTTTTTGCCAATAATTACCCACATCAAAAGGCAAAATGATGAAATTACATACTTCTACTACTGGCTAGTTGTTAAAATAGGAACTCTAGAACAAGTAAAGTTTTTTTACTATGGAACATGATTTTTTCTTCAACAAAGTTCCTGAAGATTTGGTAAAAGCAATTAAAAAGATGTGAAAAGACCTCAAATTTTACTTCCTTTTACTTTTTCTTTTATTCCTTTTACTTCATTTTGGCAAACAAGTACTTAAAATCTTTAACCTCTTGCCAAGCCTTTCTATGGCTGAAACAAGAAAAGACTGAAGGAAAATTAAATGGGAGGGGAAAAGGCCATGTTTATTCCTTAAAAGTGGAGTGAAAGAGAAAAAAAAATATTCTTACCATTTTTCATAAAGATTTCTTTCTTGACTTTGTAACTTTCTGCCATTTAACACTGCAGCATGAAAATCAGTTGCCTGTTAATCCAAAATTTATTACATCAAAGCCTAAAGCTTTACTTTCACAGGTTTAAGGCTGAAACCCCCTTTCTTCTAAAAACAAATGTTTATTACATTCTATTCTACCTTCACTTAAGCATCCAAAGAAAGAATTTTAGCATATTAGAGAAACCCAAGATAATGGCTGGATACATTAAAATACTGGGGATTAAAGAATATCCCCAGGTAAGGTATAAGTGGTAGGATATAAAAAGCATCACAAGGAGATTATGTAAAAAACATAGCAAATTTTGCTTAGGGAATAAATGTACTAGTATACACGTGAACTGGTTTCATATAGCAGTTAATGTCTCCCTACAAAAATCTTTGTTTTGAAGTTGGGTGTTCTAACTTATTAATTAGGAATCCAGGATAAAATAAGCTCTTTTAAATAAAGTAGCCCAACCAACAAAACAACCAAAACCCAAACTCTACTTAGTCCAAACTAAACTTTCTGATACTAGCTATCAGGAAATAGAAATAACCTGTTCCTCCTACCCAAAGAAATATATTACCCACTAAAACTTCATAATCCTAAAAGACTATCTGAGAAATGGTGGAAAATATTCACATTTTTCTGATTGTTTTATTGATGTCAACAGGGTAGCTAATTAAGTTTCCAATCCCAAAAGATTTTCCAAAGCATTTTCCTTTTATAACTCTCTTATGCAGTGTATCTACCATTATTCTACAGAATTTCATGTAGATTAGCTCTATTGTACACAATTTCAGTCCTCTCTCTCTACTACCTACCAACAGTCATTTCAACCCAGCACCACAAATTCAATCCATGAATGCTGGTATCCCTTTGCTTCCCCAAGGTCAATTTCCCTTCTCAACTCTGCCAATGACACAACCTTTTTAAAAACAAAGGACTCATCTTTTATTCCTGATAGCAAATCACCACATACTATAGGTCCATCTTTTGAAATGTCTGGCATTCTCACTTCCTTATTTTATCTCTGTGTAACTGAAATAGCTTCCTACCTTCTTTAGTGATAGTTTCTGCCCATTCCAATCTATTCTTGAAGTGCATATTTCAAAAAATGATTTTTTTCACTATCTGTTCAAAACCTTAGCCTCCTAAGTTAAAAACATGAAAATCCTCACTGACAGTATTCACACTGCTCTCCACTCTTAACCCAAGTGTGTCCTATCCACAACTAGCTCACAAACATCCAAGCCTTCTCTTCATGTTATTATATAGCATTTTCCAACGTGTTCTTCAAAATTAACTAAATGAAATACTAATCCCTCAAGACGTATAATCTAAAATTTAAAGAAAAGGGATATTGTTTCCTTTCCCTAAACAGTCATAGGTTTATTTCCCACAGGATTTCTCAGAAACCTTAACATGCTAGTGATAATTTTCATAGCATATTTAATAATACCTGTTGATATCCAAAAGATGGCAGCATGAGAGGAGAGACAGAGGCTTCCTCCTAAAACTGGATACAATTAGAAAATTTAATTGGCGCAACTAATCCTGAGAGAGCAACAGGAAAGAGGATGGCGTCAGACTGCACACAGCTGGAGAAAAGAGCAGACCTCACCGAACGGGGTAACGTAACAGAGCTCTGGCTCCACGGGACCTGAGCCCTTCCCCAACCCCAGCTCACCAGCGGGAGGAAGAGAAACAGAGCAGGGAGGGAGTGGAAGGCTTGGGACTGCTGAATACCTAGCTCCGGAGATCTGCGCTGGGAGCACAAACCTACATTTCACGGTGCTTTCATGAGACTCGCATGACTACTGGGTTGGAAAGTTAATACAGGCAGAGTTCCTGGGGAGACTGGGATTCTGGCTGCTTGTGGAAAGCAGGGATCCATATCCAGCTGCTCTGGGACAAAAACTTACACCTGTGTGCCCAGCCCACTGGCTCAGGCAGTGGAGACAGGCATAGCAGCCGGGAGGCGGGGAACAGCTCTTTCCTCCCCCCAGGCACCAATACTGCTCCACTGCGACCCACAACATTGCTTCAGGGGCTGAGCAGCTCCAGAATAGAGCTTCTGGACACCAGAGGGTGCCATATACAAACATGAAATGCCAAAGGAACCTTGTCCAGAGTAAAATTATTAATACAACTCCCGAGAAAGATTTAAATGATATGGACCTCGTGACTCTTCCTGAAAGGGAGTTCAAAATAAAAATCATCAACATTCTAATGGAGGTACGGAAAGACATCCAAGAACTCAGGAATGAATACAGGTCGGAGATCCAATCGTTGAAAAGCACGATGGAGGGTATTAAAAGCAGGCTGGATACAGTGGAGGAGACAATAAATGAAATAGAAACTAGAGAAGAAGAATACAAAGAAGGGGAGGCACAGAGAGAAAAAAAGTATCTCTAAGAATGAAAGAATATTGAGAGAACTGTGACCAATCCAAGCGGAACAATATTCGCATCATAGGGATACCAGAAGAGAGAGAGAGAGAAAGGGATAGAAGGTGTCTTTGAGGAAGTAATTGCTGAAAACTTCCCCAATCTGGGGAAGGACATAGACTCTCAGGACATGGAGATCCACAGGTCTCCCAATACAAGGGACCCAAGGAAGACAACACCAAGACACATAGTAATTAAAATGGGAAAGATCAAGGATAAGGACAGACTGCTAAAAGCAGCCAGAGAGAGAAATAAGATCACATACAAAGGAAAGCCCATCAGGCTAACATCAGACTTCTCAGCAGAAACCTTACAGGCCAGAAGGGAGTGGCATGATTATTTAATACCATTAAACAGAAGGGCCTGGAACCAAGATTACTTTATCCAGCAAGATTATCATTTAAATTTGAAGGAGGGAATAAACAATTTCCAGATAAGCAAAAGCTGAGAGAATTCACCTCCCACAAACCATCTCTACAGTCTACTTTGGAGGAACTCCTATACATGGAAGTGTTCCTAAGGTTGAATAGCTGTGACCAGAGGTAATAAAACCACAGTGAAGAAAGTAGAGCACCTAATTACTAAGCAAATGCAAAATTAAATTAACTATCCCCAAAGTCAATAAAGGGATAGACAAAAAGTACAGAATTTGATACCTAATATATAAAGAATGAAGGAGGAAAAAAAGGAGGAGAAACAGGAAAGAACCTTTAGATTGTGCTTGTAACAGCATACTAATTGAGTTAAGTTAGACTCTTAGATAGTAAGAAAATTACCCTTGAACCTTTGGTAACCATGAATCTAAGGCCTGCAATGGCAATAAGTACTTACCTATCGACAATCACCCTAAATGTAAATGGACTGAATGCACCAATCAAAACACAGAGACACTGAATGAATAAAAAAGGAAGACCCATCTATATGCTGCCTACAAGAGGCTCACCTCAAACCCAAAGACATGCACAGGCTAAAGTCAAGGGATGGAAAAATATATTTCATGAAAACAACAGGGACAAAAAAGCAGGTGTTGCACTACTAGTATCAGACAAAATAGACTTCAAAACAAAGAAAGTAACAAGAGATTAAAGAAGAACAGTACATAATGATAAAGGGCTCAGCCCAACAAGAGGATATAACCAGTATAAATATGTATGCACCCAACACAGGAGCACCAGCATATGTGAAACAAATACTAACAAAAGGACAAAATAGAATGCAATGCATTCATTTTAGGAGACTTAAACACTCCATTCACTCCAAAGGATAGATCCGCCGGACAGAAAATAAGTAAGGACACAGAGGCACTGAACAACACACTAGACCAGATGGACCTAATAAACACTGATAGAACTCTACATCCAAAAGCAACAGGATACACATTCTTTTCAAGTGCACACGGAACATTCTCCAGAATAGACCACATACTAGGCCACAAAAAGAGCCTCAGTAAATTCAAAAACACTGAAATTCTACCAACCAATTTTTCAGACCACAAAGGTACAAAACTAGAAATAAATTGTACAAAGAAAACAAAAAGGCTCACAAACACATGGAGGCTTAACAACATGCTCCTAAATAATCAGTGGATCAACTAACAAATTAAAATAGAAATCAAGGAATATATGGAAACAAATGACAATAACAACACAAAGCCCCAACTTCTGTGGGACGCAGCAAAAGCAGTCTTAAGAGGAAAGTATATAGCAATCCAGGCATACTTAAAGAAGGAAGAACAATCCCAAATGAATAGTCTAACGTCACAATAATCGAAATTGGAAAAGAAGAACAAATGGGGCCTAAAGTCAGCAGAAGGAGGGACATAATAAAGAACAGAGAAGAAATAAACAAAATTGAGAAGAATAAAACAATAGATAAAAAAATCAATGAAACCAAGAGATGGTTCTTCGAGAAAATAAACAAAATAGATAAGCTTCTAGCCAGACTTATTAAGAGAAATAGATAATCAACACACATCAACAGAATCAGAAAGGAGAAAGGAAACATCACGACGGACCCCAGAAATACAAAGAATTATTAGAGAATACTATGAAAACCTATATGCCAACAAGCTGGAAAACCTAGAAGAAATGGACAACTTCCTAGAAAAATACAACCTTCCAAGACTGACCCAGAAAGAAACAGAAAATCTAAACAGACCAATTACCAGCAACGAAATTGAAGTGGTAATCAAAAAACTACCAAAGAACAAAACCCCCGGGCCAGATGGATTTACATCGGAATTTTATCAGACATACAGGGAAGACATAATACCCATTCTCCTTAAAGTTTTCCAAAAAATAGAGGAGGAGGGGATACTCCCAAACTCATTCTATGAAGACAACATCACCCTAATACCAAAACCAGGCAAAGACCCCACCAGAAAAAAAAACTACAGACCAATATCCCTGATGAACGTAGATGCAAAAATACTCAACAAAATATTAGCAAACCGAATTCAAAAACACATCAAAAGGATCATACACCATGACCAAGTGGGATTCATCCCAGGGATGCAAGGATGGTACAACATTCGAAAGTCCATCAACATCATCCACCACATCAACAAAAAGAAAGACAAAAACCACATGATCATCTCCATAGATGCTGAAAAAGCGTTCAACAAAATTCAACATCCATTCATGATAAAAACTCTCAACAAAATGTGTATAGAGGGCAGGTACCTCAACATAATAAAGACCATATATGATAAACCCACTGCTAGCATCATACTGAACAGCAAGAGGCTGAACGCTTTTCCTCTGAGATAGGGAACAAGACAGGGATGCCCACTCTCCCCACTATTATTCAACATAATACTGGAGGTCCTAGCCACGGCAATTAGACAAAACAAAGAAATACAAGGAATCCAAATTGGTAAAGAAGAAGTCAAACTGTCACTATTTGCAGATGACATGATATTATACATAAAAAACCCTAAAGACTCCACTCCAAAACTACTAGAACTGATATCTTATTACAGCAAAGTTGCAGGATACAAAATTAACACACAGAAATCTGTGGCTTTCCTATACACTTACAATGAACTAATAGAAAGAGAAATCAGGAAAATAATTCCATTCACAATTGCATCAAAAAGAATAAAATACCTAGGAATAAACCTTACCAAGGAAGTGAAAGACCTATACCCTGAAAACTACAAGGCACTCTTAAGAAAAATTAAAGAGGACACTAAAAAAATGGGAACTCATTCCATGCTCTTGGCTAGGAAGAATTAATATCGTCAAAATGACCATCCTGCCCAAAGCAATATACAGATTTGATCCAATCCCTATCAAATTACCAACAACATTCTTCAACAAACTGTAACAAATAGTTCAAAAATTCATATGGAAACACCAAAGACCCCAAAGAGCCAAAACAATTCTGAGAAGGAAGAATAAAGTGGGGGGGATCTCACTCCCCAACTTCAAGCTCTACTACAAAGCCACAGTAATCAAGACAGTTTGGTACTAGCACAAGAACAGAGCCACAGACTAGTGGAACAGAATAGAGACCCCAGATATTAACCCAAACATTTATGGTCAATTAATATATGATAAAGGAGCCATGGACATACAATGGGGAAATGACAGTCTCTTCCACAGATGGTGCTGGAAAAACTGGACAGCTACATGTAAGAGAATGAAACTGGATCACTGTCTAACCCCATACACAAAAGTAAATTCCAAATGGATCAAAGACCTGAACGTAAGTCATGAAATCATAAAACTCTTAGAAAAAAACTTAGGCAAAAATCTTTTGGACATAAACATGAGTGACTTCTTCATGAACATACCTCCCCAGACAAGGGAAACAAAAGCAAAAATGAACAAGTGGGACTATATCAAGCTGAAAAGCTTCTGTACAGCAAAGGACACCATCAATAGAACAAAAAGGTACCCTACAGTATGGGAGAATATATTCATAAATGACAGATCCGATAAAAGGTTGACATCCAAAATATATAAAGAGCTCACACACCTCAACAAACAAAAAGCAAATAATCCAATTACGAAATGGGCAGAGGAGCTGAACAGACAGTTCAGCAAAGAAGAAATTCAGATGGCCAACAGGCACATGAAAAGATGCTCCATATCACTTGTCATCAGAGAAATGCAAATTAAAACCACAATGAGATATCACCTCAAACCAGTAAGGATCGTCACCATCCAAAAGACAAACAACAACATATGTTGGTGAGGTTGCGGAGAAAGGGGAACCCTCCTACACTGCTGGTGGGAATGCAAATTAGTTCAACCATTGTGGAAAGCAGTATGGAGGTTCCTCAAAAAGCTCAAAATAGAAATACCATTTGACCCAGGAATTCCACTTCTAGGAATTTACCCTAAGAATGCAGCACTCCTGTTTGAAAAAGACAGGTGCACCCCTATGTTTATAGCAGCACTGTTTACAATAGCCAAGGAATGGAAGCAACCTAAATGTCCATTAGTAGATGAATGGATAAAGAAGATGTAGTACACATACACAATGGAATATTACTCAGTCGTAAGAAAAAAACAGATCCTACCATTTGCAACAACATGGATGGAGCTAGAGAGTATTATGCCCAGTGAAATAAGCCAGGCGGAGAAAGACAAGTACCAAATGATTTCACTCATATGTGGAGTATAAGAACAAAGGAAAACTGAAGGAACAAAACAGCAGCAGAATCACAGAACCCAAGAATGGACTAATAGTTACCAAAGGGAAAGGGACTGGGCAGGAGGGGTGGGTAGGGAGGGATAAGGGCAGGGAAAAAGAAAGGGGGCCTTACAATTAGCATGTATAATGTGAGGGGGGGCATAGGGAGGGATGTGCAACATAGAGAAGACAAGTAGTGAGTCTACAGCATCTTACTACGCTGATGGACGGTGACTGTAATGGGGTTTGTGGGGGGGGACTTGGTGATTGGGGGAGTCTAGTAACCATAATGTTCTTCATGTAATTGTAGATTAATGATAATAAAATGAATAAAAAATAATAATAATACCTGTTAATATCTTACAAACCATCTTTTCGGAAATGGTGCACTACTGAACTGTCTTCTTGATAGGCTGCCTCTATTCTCATTTATATTCCTTTTCGCCTTGTTGGTAAACATCTTCCCCTCATTTCTTTACTTATACAAATCTAGATTTCCTCCACTGAGGTTTCCCTTCTCTATGAAATCTTCTCTGACAATTGTGGCTCTCTTTGATCTTCAATCTCTGAACTTCTCTACCATTACCTGTATCATGCAATTAGTAACATTATATTAATTTATATTGTCAATTACACATTGGTTTATATTACTGATTACTGCTCCATGTGTCTGCTTTAAATACCTCTACCAAATCCATAAGCTACTGGAAACTTGAAAATGTACATACCTCTCTTACAGACCACAGTCTGAAAACAGAGCTAATTATCTGACTTACTTGACTAAGTAAGTACAGTTCCACTCTAAGAAACATGGTTCAACTTCTCTTTTCTCTCAATCTCTTGAGCCTATATTATACCTATGCCCCAACAAGGCTGCCAAAATGTAAGCACCAAAAGATTTATTTTAAAAATGTATCTACAAAACTAATACACAGAAAACCTGTTACATTCCTATACACTAACGATGAAAAGAGAAATCAGGAAAACAATTCCATTCACAATTGCATCAAAAATAATAAAATACCTAGGAATAAACCTAACAAAGGAAGTGAAAGACCTATACTCTGAAAACTACAAGACACTCATGAGAGAAATTAAAGATGGAATAATAAATGGAAACACATCCCATGCTCATGGACAGGAAGAATTAATATTGTAAAAATGGCTATCCTGACTAAAGCAATCTACAGACTTAATGCATTCCCTATTAAAATACCAACAGTATTCCTCAACGAACTAGAGCACACAGTTCTAAAATTCATATGGAAGCATAAAAGACCCTGAACAGCCAAAGCAATCCTGAGAAGGAAGAATAAAGCTGGGGGGAATACGCTCCCTGATTTCAAGCTCTACTACAAAGCCACAGTAATCAAGACAATTTGGTACTGGCACAAGAACACAGCCATAGACCAATGGAACAGACTAGAGAGGCCAGATATAAACCCAACCATATATGGTCAATTAATATATGATAAAGGAGCCATGGACATACAATGGGGAAATCACAGCCTCTTCAACAGCTCGTGTTGACAAAACTGGACAGCTACATGCAAGAGAATGAAACTGAATTATTGCCTAACTCCATACACAAAAGTAAACTTGAAATGGATCAAAGACCTGAATGTAAGTCATTAAACCATAAAACTATTAGAAGACAACATAGGCAAAAAACCTCATGAATATAAACATGAGCAACTTTTCCTGAATGCATCTCCTCAGACAGGGGAAACAAAAGCAAAAATGAACACATGGGACTACATCAAACTAAAAAGCTTCGGTACAGCAAAAGACACCATCAGCAGAACAAAAAGGCATTCTACAGTATGGGAGAATATATGTGTAAATGACATATCTGACAAGGGGTTCACATTCAAAACATATAAAGAACTCACACGCTTCAACACCAAAAGAGCAAATAACCCAATTAAAAAATGGGCAGAGGATCTGAACAGACAATTCTCCAAAGAAGAAAGTCAGATAGCCAACAGGCACATGAAAAGATGTTCCACATCACTAATTATCAGGGAAATGCAAATTAAAACCACAATGAGGTATCATCTCACATCAGTTTCGATGGCCAGCATCCAAAAGAGTAAGAACAATAAATGCTGGCGAGGATGCGGACAAAGGGGAACTCTCCTACACTGCTGGTGGGAATATAAGCTAGTTCAACCATTGTGGAAAGCAATATGAAGGTTCCTCAAAAAACTAAAAAAAGAAATACCATTTGACCCAGGAATTTCACTCCTTGGAATTTACCCAAAGAATACAACTTCTCAGATTCAGAAAGACATATGCACCCCTATGTTTATTGCAGCATGTTTACAACAGCCAAGATATGGAAGCAACCTAAGTGTCCATCAGTAGATGAATGGATAAAGAAGATGTAGTACACATACACAATGGAATACTATATAGCCATTAGAAAGAAACAAATCCTACCATTTGCAACAACATGGATGGAGCTAGAGGATATATGCTCAGTGAAATAAGCCAGGCAGAGGACAAGTACCAAATGATTTCCCTCATTTGTGGAGTGTAACAACGAAGCAAAACTTAAGGAACAAAACAGCAGCAGACTCACAGACTCCAAGAAGGGACCAGCGGTTACCAAACGGGAGGGGTGAGGGAGGAGGGAGAAGGGAATTGAGGGGTATTATGATTGGCACACATGGTGTGGGGCGGGTCACGGGGAAGACAATGTAGCACAGAGAAGGCAAATAGTGCCTCTGTGGCATCTTACTACACTGATGGACAGTGACTGCAATAGGGTATGGGGAGGGACTCGATAATATGGATGAATCTAGTAACCACACAGTTTTTCATGTGAAGCCTTCATAAGAGTGTCTATCAATAATACCTTAATAAAAACAATTGTAACTTTCCCCTTCATACACATGAAAAAACAAGAATACTTTGCTGTAGTTTAGTGTGACTGGCTATTCTATTATCAACTACTTTCTTCATATTAAAGGCAATAGGGCAGGGAGAAAGAGTGTCAACAGCCAAAATCCATCTTTAATGTTGTCATAGAAACATAAAGTCCTCTTGACTCTTGTGAAAAAGTACTCACACCCTGTCCAAGCTGTTACTACGAACAAGGCTCACTAACCCCAACATCACAGAGGACTTTTCACACCAAAATTAAAGTCCAATCTTACTTGTACATTAGATTTCTTCTTTAAAAATTTAATAATTCAAAATGTCCACTAATAAAAACAGGAGAGAATGAAACCTACATTTTTCAAAAGTTTTTATTATAGGAAACCTCAAATATATACAAAAGTAGAATAAAATAACAGATCTCAAAGGACCCACCCATCATCCAGGTTCAACAATCAACTCTGGGACCATTCTGTTTCATCTAAACCCCACACTGCCTCCACATTATTTTGAAACAAATCCCAGACAATATTTCACCTACAAATATTTCAGTATGCACTGCTCAAAAATGAATAACTTAAACATTTAAAAAATCTCTCTTTATGGTATTCTTAGAATACACAACACCTGTAGTATTAAAAAAAAAACAACACTGTGGGAAATCGTTTAATTCTTCTAAATTCCTTCACATGCAGGCAAGATTAAATCTGAATTCCTCTTGGATTTTTTCCCCCCAGTTTTACAGGTTGGCTTCTGAAACAATTCTAAATGTCAAGAGTCTTTAAAGGTGACAAACAACACAACTGTACAACTGGCAGTGGTATGAAATAAACAGTACCACGTATATCATACATCTGGACAAAGTTAGCATTTCTGAAGCAAAGAGGTAAAAATTACATTTTAACGTTACCACACAGATCTCTATCTCTTCTGTATCTATTACTGATATGTCTTCATTTATTTATTGTCAAAAAAAAACAGACAAGAAAGATGAATAAGAAATGATTGCTGAATTCCAAAAGGAGACAAACATGTTAACTAAAATACAAAACAAAGGAAATGGATGTACATAAACACTATCCCAAGAGTTTTGCTTCTAGATACATATCCTTGAGATACACATACTCTAAGGGGGGAAAAATACACATGTATAAGAGTATTCACTGCAGCATTATGTGAAGCAAAATTGAAAACAAATACCTATCAATAAGGATCTTATTAAGTAAGTGACAAGACACTTGTCCAAGAGGATACTGTTATTGCCAATGCTAAGAATGAGATAGCTGTATACCTGCAATATTAAGATCAAACACAAATTTTTTGTTCACTGACATATAGTTGATACACAGTATGATGTTGGTTCCAGGTGTACAACAGAGTGATATAACAACAGCTCACCAAGATAAGCAAGCATAATTACCATCCTTAAACATACAAAGATATTACGATATTAACTCTGTTCCCATGTCATCCTGTGACTAATTATTGTATAATTGGACTTATTTTATAATTGCTATTTTGTACCCTTTATCTCCTTCACCTATTTCATCTATCCTCCTCCCTCCTCCTCTAAGGCAATCACCAGTTTGTTCTCCTAACATAAAAATTGTAAATGCAGAAGAATGAGTACAGTAAGGTACAATTTCAGAGAATGGCAGAGAATATGTAAGTATGGTAATGTTTGTAAATGTACCCTTCCACCAGGCATATTCCATACATTAAAAAAAAAACAACATAACAATGGCTACCCTAGGGAAAGGAACTACAGGGGTTAAGATGAAGAAGAGAAACTATTTGTTTAATTATTGTTAGACTTAGTGAATCTGTGCCTTATGCAGGCATTGCTTATTCTATTCAAGAAATAAATGCATTTTCTGAAAAAGAATTTTAAATGCACTGGGAAGAGGAAAGATTAAAGGCACAGAAAACAGGTTAAATGTTAACAATCGCCTAGGAGAACAGTAAAAGCCATACTGACAAACAAGAATGGAGAGGGATCACTAAAACATGGCAGAGATAAAATCAGACTCAAGAACTTTCTACTAGGGAACAGACAAGAGTTAACCCTGCATCTGTAACCAAGTAACTAAAGGACAACTAGAGAAAAAACACAATTGTGCTAATTACTCAAGTGGGCACCACAAAAACCCCTGCAACTCTACATTTCACCAACAACATCATTTTCCAGCTCTCGTATGACCATGTTCTATCTTTTTCCTTCTTAAATATCTAACCCCTGACCTCCTCACCCATCTCAGCCTGTTGCTTATTACAAAAGGAAATCAGAGGAATATGACAAGAATTACCTTATCTTTCTACCAACAAATGTGCACCTGCAAAGCTCTACCCTCTGCCCTTCCCATTAAAACATGATTATCCCCACTCCTATCTGTGGCCAACCCCTATGCTTATGTCCTGTGTTTCATTTTGCTTGCCTTCTTAAAAACTTTCCTCTATTATACCTTTCTCCTGAATCAATTTCTCACTTATGTTACTAATGTTACTGGGACAATCCCAGAAAAACCCTCCTTTGACCTCAAGGTCCACCTCCAGCTACCATCTCCTTTTTCAAAGTTCCTCTTCTTAACAGAAGAAAACCTTTAAAATGTGCCTGTAATTACTATCTCCACTTCCTTTCCCTTAATCTCCTTTTTGATCATTCTATTCAGGCTTTCCTCCCTCACACTCCACTGAAACTACCCATCACCAAGAACCAGAACTCCCATTCTCTACCATCTTATATACCCTCTACCATATCTCAAGGGTAAGAACTTTCTTAAGAAGCTGGCTCCAGGATATCACTCTCTCCTGTTAGTGCTTTCTGTCTCTTCTACTTCTTGCCCTCTTCATATTGAAAATGTCCTAAGCTTCAGCGTCTCAGATGAATCTTGGTTATTTTAAGTTTCAGATATTCAATTTCTATTTAGTTCTTTTACAAATTGGTGTGTCATTTTTGTTATACTCTTCAACTCTGATAAAATGTTTCAACCTTCAAGCTTTTATCTCCTAGACCATAGTAAACAATTTTTTTAGTCTATGTTTCATAATTCTAGTATCCAGAGTTCCCATAAATCTTCTTTCTGTTGTCCTCTTTGTTGTTCGGTTTTTGTTTCTTCTGTTTCTCACACATGTTCTCTCATCTCTTCATATATGCCTGGTTACCTTTGATTCTATGCTAAACAGGGCTTTTGAAAAATCTAGAAAAACAATTTGAGGCTCAGAATATTAACTAGCTTCCAATCTCATCGCCATCTATACTCCCTCCCTACTAAGTGACCAATTTTTTTAAAAGCAGCTGCACTTCAAGATCACTTGAGGACTTTAAAAATACATCTTCGCTAGGACTCATGCAGAGCAAATTTAATTATTAGAATTTAATTATTAGAATTTGGGAGGAAGGTGAACACAAGTTGTTGGCATCTTTTTTATCTTCCCTGTGAGATTCTACTGTGTAGCCAAATGTTGAAAAGCTATGACTCAAATGATTTCATCTAGTCACAGCTGTCTACATTAATGATTCCCAAAATTTTCTCTCTAAATATCCCAATCTGAGCTCCAGATTCTGAAAGCCACCTGTCTGCTCGAACCATCCACTTGAATATCTACAGGCATTTTAAAATTAACAACGCCAAAACAGGAGTCTTAATTCTCCCTTCACTCCAACTTTCCCCAGACTTTATTATTAGCCTAACCAAGCTCATTGTCCTCTTTTGCCTCTGTTACTGCATTACATAGTACTTACTTTTGCCATTTCAACCCCCACCCTCCAGGCCCACCTGCTACAGGGATCTGCCAGAGGGATCTTTTTTTAAACCTAAGAAAATGACATTATTTCCCTACTCAAAACCCTCCAATGTCTTCCTATTTTAAAAAATAATCCAAATTCCTTACCATGCCTACATTATCTGGCCCCTGTCAACTTCCAGTCTCATCTTCTAACAACTCATTTGCTGATCTCCAGCCACCTTAGCTCATTCCCCCTTCATGGATACTCTTTTCCTCGAGATCTCAATGATAGGTTCCTTTCTCAATGGTCAGATTTGTACTTTAATTTGCTTATATGGAGGTCTTTCCTAATCACCCTATCTAAAGTAACAACCATCCTCCACTGGTTTTTCCATATTGCCTATTATTCCACAAAAATATTTTCGTTATTAACACTAATTTTCTAAAATTAATTTAGATAATTAACACTAATCATCTAAATGTTTGCTCATTTGTCTTTATCCACTACAACACAAAATTCTTAAGAGTGAGGACTTTGCCTCTTTCACTGTTACAAAGAACCTAAAAATCATTATTACCTGAAATACTGTAGGAGGCCCTCAAACATTTGTTGACTGAATGAATGATGACTGACTCCTCTAATCGAGGTTGCTGGCAGGATGATGGTACTATTCATTGGAGAATTTATGAAAAGTGTCACATATCAAGCATCCTCACATAATAAAGCTGGACACAAAAACTGTCCCTAATAACCACTAAAATGAACAAGTAGTTTTTAGACTGGCTTTTAATAAAGTTATTCTCTTAAAATAATACAACACTATAGAACAATATATCAAAGAAAGCAAATTAATAAAAACCATACATTAGACAATTTCCACTCAATTGTGTTTATCCAGAATTCTAACTTGCATTATTACTGGCTATATTATGGAATAAATTTGGTTAATCACTAATTTAATATACCACTTCAGAAAATAAAAAGGTACTTAAAAAAAAAACACTGAGCAGCTACATGTTGAAGATAAATCTAATGAGTTGAATTAGTTTACCTCTAAGATTCCATGGTTTATATCACATAATACTGTTTATTATACTTACCAATTTTAGAGATTTGAAAAGGTAAAGCAAAAAATGAAAAAGGGAAACAAAAAAACTAAATAGATATTTGAGGCTGCTGTATCACTGTGAAGTAATTGATCATAAATCTGTGAGCACTTTTCCACAGAATACTAAGAAAATAACGTGACCAAAATACACATAAAAAATTATTTTATTTTAAAAGGCACATAACGTATCCTAGATATTTTTCTAGTCATCAGGTTTATAATTTCAAATTCCCAGTTTCTTGCACAAACTGTTGAATTGCATTAGGTGACTTGTAAATCAATACAACTTAAACTCCAAAACTATGCTTCAAAGTTTCTGAATTACTCTGCTAAACAAAAAGGTCTATTAAGAATTTATATGTGCTAAAACTCACCATGACCAAACTTAATGACTAACAAGTGGTGAAAATATATGTGGTATATGACAGAAGATTAACATCCTTAATACATAAAGATGCCTTTAAAATTTTTTATTTTTTTAAAGATGTACTACAAATTATTAGTGGGGGGAAAACAAGCAAAAAATATGAAAGTCAACTGACCAAACACAAATAGCCAATAAACACACAAAACTGCCCACAAGTTTACTAGTAATAAATAAACACATTAGATACTATTTATGTCCCCCACCAAAACTCTGCCCTTTTGATAAACTGAGATATCTCAGTATGGATGAAGTATGCAAACCCTATATTCTGATACAATGCTGGTTAAAGAGCATTTTGCAATATATGTCAAACCCTTAAATGACAACATTCTTTAACTGAGAAATTCCTCTTTTTGTACTTCTGCATAAGGAAATAATTGGAAATTTGAGAAAAGATTTCTATGCAACAGGAAAAAATGAGTAATAACCTAAACACCTAACAATAGAAGATTACTTAAGTAATGCAACAGCCATACAAAAATACTTAGTAATGAAACCAAATAACCACGTTGTAGTTTTCTACAGACATGAGAAAATGCACACAATGTATTGTTTGAAAAAATGTTTTAAGATGTTGCGTATGTAACCCTCCCTAACTTTATAAAGACATTTACAGTATATAATATGCACAGAAAAAGCACTAGAATATTATATAGCAGAATACCAGAAGACAATTTACCAACTTTATTGGCTATGGAATTACTAGTATTTTTTTTCCTGCTTCCTTTTCAGGGCTGTCGTGAATTTCTGTATCTACTACTACTCTTTTTCTTTGCTACATTGCTTCTTCCTTCCCCATTTTCTTTTGGATTGATAATTTTCTACCTCCTACCCAGTTTAGAAGTTAAAAATTGCATTTTTATACTCTATTTATATTTAAACCCAAATTATAAATTTCTGTAAAAAGGGCAACTATTCTTGGGATTATTCTTCTAAAAATGACAAGAACCTTTTACCCACAGATAAACCACTACAGTCCCAGCACCCCTATTTCTTTGTTTACATGCTTAGCATTCCACTTTTTTTAAAACACTAACTACCAAGAATAATGATATACATGCATTAAAACACAATTGATAAAAAATGAGATCATAATGATACTCCAAAAGAAAAGAGAATCTCTGATGGCAGCTAACGTGGCACCAACTCATTCTGAAAATAAAAGGAACGAATAGTTTATCCTGCATTTCTTGTAATAACTGTGCTTTTGGGTAACCAAATAGCAAATGAGGGAGAGGTTCTTTATGGTAGAATCATAGCCATAAAAACAAAAAGATTAAGAAAATTAGAAAAATCACCATTTTACAAACCTTAGTAAGGAATTCAAATGACAATGAAAACCTGTTAAAACCATTACTTGAAAAGCTAAAACTTGGAGGCATTATCAACCAATAAAACACAGTCCTTATTTGAATCCTAATTCAAATCAATTCTAGAAAGAAATTTTTAATCAACTGGGAAGATATTAAGTCATATTAAAGGATTACTATAAATTTAAGGTATTGTAAATAATGTACTGTGCTTATGCTTTTAAAAATCCTTACTCATTAGAGCAGTTCTCAAACTTTTTGGTATCACGATCTCTTTAACTCTTAAAAATCAATGAGGATTTCAAGGAGCTTTAGTTCATATTAGTTACACCTATGTACGAAAGAATGGGATAAGGGTGAACGGCTGACTATGAAGTAGAACATGGGAATGAGGAGTGGTGAGATGATACTCTATCTTGATTATGGTGATTACACATTTGTGTGCAATTGTCAATGTGCAGAATTGTGAACTTTACTGCATTTAATTATATCTTTATAAAAAAAATTTGTTTCCATAATTTGAGGATCTCAAAGGGCCTTTGTTTACATAAGTATTATCAATATTTGCCATATTAAGAATAAAAAGTGGGAAAATTTTAAAGGTATATTTATTGATTTTAAAATAACTCATTAAATATGAACATAAGTAATATTTTTATTTAAAAAAATTTTAAGTGAGAATAATTTGACATTTTTGCAAATCTTTTTAGTATCTGGCTTATTAGAAAACAGCTTGATCTCCACACCTGTTTGTGTTCAACCTGTTGTCACATCACATAGCCTCTGGAAAACTCCGCTGTACACTACTTATGAAGTCAAAGTGAAACAGGCAAATAAAATCTTAGTGTTATTACAAGAATAGCTTTGACCTCATGGTCCCCCATGAAAAGGGTCTCAGGGTATACACATTGAGAATCATTCCATTAGTATTCTGGGGTAAAATCATACCATGATTGGGATTTACTTTATTCCAGCAAGAATAAAATGTTAAGTAATGGAAATAGAGGAAACAGGAGCTGTTAAAGCTAGGAAGTGGTACTATTATGTATGGCTCATTACATTTCTCTGCTTTTGTGTATTTTTGAAATTTTCTCTATTTTTTAAAGTTGTAATAGTTTACTAGTAAAATTTATTTTTTATCCATTTCTGTGATCACTAGTATTTCCTCTTTAACTCAGTCCTTGAATATTTTAAATGTCTTCATTATATGCTATTTTTTGAGTAAGAGTTTAATTGCATATAGAATTCTTGGCTACTGGTTGTTTTCTCTCAGTACTATGAGGATATTACTGTATGATCTTTCAGCATCTATGTGGCTGATGAGAAGTTTGTAGGTCTGTAATTTGTTAGTAATATGACTTTTCTGTCTGTTAAAATTTGTATTATCTCTTTCTCCATAATTTTACTGTATGTCAAGAGTGGACTTAATTTTTATTTATGTTAATATTTGAAGTAAAATTTTCATCTGTAGACTGTACTTCTTTAACACAAGAACATTCTCACCTACTATCTCATCAAATATTACTTCTCCTGCCATTCACTCTATTCTCTTTTTCTGGAAGTCCTATGTTGATGGCTCTCAATTTATCTCTCAAGTCTCTCAACTGATCATTCATTATTTCTATGTTATAAATTCTGGGTAAATTCCTTAGTATAATACTATTCATTCTTTCTTTTGCTATGTTCAGCCGAAGAGCTGTCCTTGTTCTAACTCACTCCAAATTTTTCTATTTCATCTAATCTAAGACAATGTTGACAGGACACACCACCAATCAAAAAGAAAAAGCACCATTAAACATTAACATGTCATGGATTTTAAAGATAGACCCTGATTTCAGAAATATTAAAATCTTAAAAGTAATGTGTCTTTGAATCAATGAAAAATGTTTCTCATTTCTAGAGTTTATTTTTTACCTTTTTTGTTTCACAATTTTTCTAAAGATGCTATAGCTTCCTTTATTTCAGACAATTATAGTGATTTTAGAAATTTAACATATTGTCCTATTGTCTTTTCTTTAATTTGACATGAATTCATTTCCAAAGTGTTTATTTTATTGGCTATCTTTCATAGATTTTGCCTCCACCATTTTGCTTTTCAGACTTGAGCAGTTTTTCTCTACATATTATTCCTCCACACCTGCTATTTTTTCACATGCCTCCACCAAGTCTCTCTGGCCCCAGTGCAGACCTAGGTCTTATATAGTCTTTAGAGGTAATACTGAAGATATCACAGATCTAAATACTGAACTAACAATTCAGTGATCCAGGTTGGTTCAGATGCTGATCACAAGACTGTGTTGACATCCTCCTATTTGTGTCCCCATCTCTATAAGTGTACTGCCTTATTTAACCCATACCTTAAAGTAACAACAGTTTTTTTTCATCTCCCCTTTAACAAAAAGGGGACTACTCCAACCCCCATTTTAAGCAGTGAATCTGACTCTTGGCTCTTCCTCATGCGGGTGCTTTTATCTTTATTAATAGATAATTAAGTAGGATATAATTCCTGACCTAAATAATTAGCAGGTATGTTCAACCAATTTTTAAAAAGTAACTAAAAATTAAGCAGGATTAAAAAGCTGTACAGTATAATTATGACAATACTGAAAAATGTATATGACACCAAGTTTTATTCCTGAGATGAGATTAGACTTTCATTTTCCACATTAAAATTTCCATGTTTTGTTTGCCACATCAAACTTGTATTACTTTTGTAAGCAAACTTTAATAAAATTCAGAAAACACATATTTACATTAAGACTGAAAATGAGTAAACCAAAAAAAATATTTTTGGGAAGTCAGAATACAAATTATTTTTCTCAAGCTTTAAAATAAAAATTTTAGAAATTCCAAAATATTCAGTGAAAGACTATGGCCTGCATATGCTGTTACCCAAATAAAGAGTTCAGAATGAAAACAAAGCTGAGTACACTGTGTAATACCTAACTAAAATGTCCTCAGGTTGTGTTAATAATGAACTGTTGTGCAGTCTATATAAAACAATAGCTAGGTTGATCTATTTGTGCAACAAGATCTAACAATTATTTTAAATCCATATGGACCATAGTCACATATTTTTCTCCATTCTTTCCACTATACTCTGCTGTTCAAGCAACAGGTTTAGCCTTTAGCAGTATAATTAGACAGTTCTGACATGTGATTTCTTGAGTAAAACCAATAAAAATTATTTAAAAATTTTTAGAAGACATTTCCTCCACTTACCAGGGGGAAAAAATACATAAGGCTAGTACTTTCCCTCCAAAAATGGAAAAAAACTAAAGCAAAACAGCCCCCCAAAAGGTACATTATTGATGTAAATTAAATGGTAGAACACCAAGTCAGCACAGTATATTGGAGATTAAAAAAAAGGCTAGTTATGAAGACGTGGAGACAGTTTCCTTCCCCCAAATGTCAGAATAGTAACAGGATTATTCTGAGAAAGAATTATATGAGATAATATACCTAAAAATATCTAAATAGCACCTGGCACAACGGAAGTCCATAAGTGATCTCTCCCTTTTGCCCTTCAATACTTATTAAATAATTAACTGTAAAATTTTAAAAATCCAACTTTTTGTAGTGTTTCCACTCTCTCACTACTAGTTTTAAAAGCGCAGTTACCAATTAATCCACCACTATGTAGTTTTCCATGGATAATGGAGAATTTTAAGCATTAGGTTTTCTGCTTTAAAGTAATGACTTGTATAAACCTTTCTACCTCAAACATCTGACTGCATTTTAAACATACACAGTCTTTAAATCTGTATTTAGGTAAAACAAAATCTGGCAAAGGACTATAAATCTTCAGAAACTGAGTAAGTATTAGCTTAAGTTTTGGGGAAATTCCCTCAGTAGAAAAGACACTGGGAAAGTAAGTAAATTCTAACTGCCTCCTCATCCAGTTTCAGATACATTAGATAGCAATGGTAGACAAAGTGAAACTTCAAAAACACAAGTCCTCTAAAACAGCATGCATCTCTCTGCGAGGAAGAACAGAACAGAAATATACCAGTGAGTGGGGCTGCAGCTTGGGGCCTGATGAGCTCTATGCTCCAAGGAAGACAGGGGTTTGTGGTTTCCAAGGAGTTAAAAGGCACTAAACATACCCTTCAGTAGAAGGGGTCCAGAGTCAGAATCACTGCTTAAAACAGGATGGAGTAGAGGTTATTTTTGTTAAATGAGAGAGTGAAAAAAAAAAAAAAAAAAGCAAAGAAAGAAAAATCGAAGAAATTCCAGAGCCCTGGTAAAGAACTGCTTTCTTATTTGTTTTGGAAAATCATCACATTATTTCCATACTTACCAAACATAAAAATGAAAACCAATGAAGTCAAAGTTTTAAGCATTTCATCTGGGCATTCTATGCCCTAACACAGATAAAAATGTTTTTGTCTAATTTTCTCAGGCGAGACACATCCTGTAATAATTATCTTCCTTCTCGTCATTAAGACAGTACACCAAGGGACAGTTTTCCTATTACCAAATATCCCCCAAATTAAAATTTCCCATGTTTATTGCTAAATATGCTACTATATACTATGCATTTTTATTCTCTCTTTAACTTCTAATTTTCTTCAAATTCTTTGTCTATTCCTTTAAAAGGGGCACAATTCAAATTTAATGGTCCTTTTGAGTGCTTGTTTCCTTGCCACCATTCAATAAACTAAGCTACCACTTCAAAAATCCCGTTTTCTATTTACTTCATACAATATTGCTATTTTGGAAATAAATTTTATTGTATTTTGGAGATAAATTACTGCCCTGAAGCACTTAGTCCTTATACCAATCTAATTTCATAACCAACATAAATCCACAAAAATCACAAATAAATTCTCTACAGAGATGTTTTTCTAGAATGTATAGATCTCCATAATCTTAACTTTGTACAAGCTTTAAAAGCCTCTAAAAACTATCTTCTAAATATCCAGAAGTCTGTCATTCTATGAGTATTGTCAACTTTTTGGTCTCAGAACTCCTCCTGAACTCTTAAATATTGCTGAGGTCCCCAAAAGGTTTTGTTCACTATTTCGATATTACCATAAAAGAGAAATTTTACATTTTTTAGTTCAAGATTAATAAACCTGTTTTATGTTAGCACAAATCAACACTTTATGAAAACTTTTTCCAAAAATATATAAAAGTTTAATGTAAAGAGAGTCCTTATTTTATATTTTTGCAAATCTCTTTATAAATACCTAGGTTAAAAGATGACAACTAGTCCCATATTTGCTTCTACATTCTATCTGTTACATGTGGGTTTGGGCTGGAGCATATCAAGAATATCTAGCCTCACAAAGATACACGGCTAGAAAAGGAGGAGTAATTTAATGCCTTTCAGCCATTTGTGGGTTTTTTTTGATAGTATACCAAAGCTGACAAGTGGCAGTTTCTTAAAGGTCAGTTGAAATGTACGATCTAAAACTATATTGGTAAACCTTCCATATGCTTGTTATTGGTCTACAGAGAACTCTGAATGGATCTTTTACCATGATTTTTGAAACATGAGATGGTTACTTGAAAACTACTGGGTCACTGACTTACCATACAGATCTTCTAAATGTTAGAACATTTCATTATAATAGTATCCACAAGAATCCTATTTACTCATATCAGTATCCATCTAATCAGGAAATATTTAATTATTAAAAAGCTACCAAGTTCATAGTAGATCTGAGTGTTTTAAAATTCTAATTTTTACAGGAGAGCCCAAATTTTATTACTGATAGCAAATATTTTTGTTTTTTACCTTTAAGCAACAAGATCACTCAATTCATTTTTGAAAGAAAATATGTGTCACTTAAATATGAGTCTCTCAATAACCAGTTTGTCAGTCATTCTTTTAAAAACAGTGATGAAAACAGCTTGTAATTCAGCTTGCAACTCATACAACTGCACAATTTTTAAAAATTTCTTTTCAAAGACAATCATCTTACGGTATGCAGCATAAGTGCTTTATTAAAGCATACTTCCCATTTTGTCACAGAATATTACAAGGACATACAGCAGGAACTGCAAATCAGAAATACAAGATACCACTTCACACACATTAGGATGGCTATAATAAAAAAGAAGGACAATGGTAAGAGTTAATGGAGATGCAGAGAATTTAGAACCAACCCTCAAACATCGCTGGTGAGAATGTAAAATAGTGCACTTTGGAAAAACGTTTCCCAGTTCTTCAAAATGTTAAACATACAGTTACATACAACCCAACCACTCAAAATACATCCACACACAAAGCTGTACACAAATATTCATAGTAGCATCATTCATAATAGCCAAAAAGGGGAAAAGCTGTCCATCAACAGATAAACAAAATATGGTACATCCATACATGAAATATTATTCAACCACAAAAAAGGAATGGAATACAGATACAAGCTAATACCAAGTTAAAACTAATAATCTTGAAGATATTATGGTAAATGAAAGAAGTCAGATACAAAGGACATGTATGGTATGGTTCCAACTGATAGGAAATAATAAGCAAATACAGAATAGGCAAATCCAAAGAGCCAGAAAGTAGTTTAGTGGTTGCCAGGGGATCAGGAGAGGGGAGGGGAGGAGATGAGGAATGATTTTAATGGGCATGAGATGTTATGGGAGGGGTGCAGGGTTATGAAAATACTCTAAATTCAGATAGTGGTGATATTTGCACAAGTCTGTGAATATATTAGAAACCACTGTGTTGTATACTTTAAGAGGTGAATTTTATGGTTCATAAATTATTATTTCAATAAAGCTATTATTTTTAAAAGGATATACAGCACTCAAGGGTCAAGAGTTAGTAAAAATTACTTTTGCCTGGTTTATCAAGATCAGTCTTCAGTGAAACTGCCATTTTTCTTTAACTACCAGCACAAGACCATGAAGCATACAACTACTAGTACAGTGTAGTGACACTGCTTTACCTTGTACTAAAATACAAGCCATTTTAGCCACCATCAGTGAAAAAGGCAAGTAACTTTAGTATTAGAAAGGTAGTTTGACATCAAGGACTTCTAGATGGTGTCAGGGATCCCCCTGGGGTCCACAGACCACTCTTTGAGAACTGCCGCTCTAAACCCCAGCTTCAGAAGGCTCAAATGCAATGAAAGGCTTTCCAAGTACAGATATGAGGCTTCAGGACAATTCCTATTTTCTAAGTAGATAACATAAACTTCTCAAAAGAAAAAAGGAATCTTTATGGTGATGGGAATTACTTGAATAAATTAAATTCAAGTTTCCCAATTCAAGAGTTTGGAACCACTGACTCAGTAGTGGGTTGTGACAATAATACAATCTCCATAAGAAGCCAAACACTTTAAGTAGAAATGTAAAAGTAAGGATTCAGTGCACAAGAAAACATTTTATAAAATGTCATCTAAATAAAAATGATACTATCTCTTAAAACTTTACTATTTAATTATTGCACAACATTCAAAGAGCGCACTTCTGAAATTCCTACCCATATTGTCAGTACTAATGTATCTATCTAGCAGAGCTAAGTTTAATGCCCACTACATACTTGTAAGAATAAACTATCGCACAGAATCAAAGAATTTTAAGTCTGGAAGTTACCCTAGATGCAGTTACCTAGTCAAACAATCCCATTTTACATGATGAAAGAACTGAACTTAGGGAAGAAAAAGGAACTTGACCAAAACCACATAGCTAGTGGGTGAACAACATAAGACTCCCAGGTACCATGCTTTCACTATGCCAATCGGATTCCCCAACAAAATATAAGGCATGCAACATTTCATTTACACCACACCTAGGACAACCAAGACACCTTACCTGAGAAATAAAAATTTTTATGTTTGACAATACCAACCAGATGTGAAAACAAATGCAAGGTAAAACTACAAAATGTAAGCTACAAAAATATAAGCAAAAAAAAATTAGAAGTAAGCAAAAATTACAAATGTTTGCCTAATAGAGAAATGAATCCTTGACTTCAAAAACTACAAACTTTCAATGAAGGACAATTTGGAAGACATTTTGATGTCTACTTTTTACACAGACACAGGGAAATTTACCATCACCTTTAAAGATAGCCACATGCCATTAAAAACCTAAAGCAAAAAACTTCCCCACATATTAACAAATCACTGAACTTAATCTATCTACAGTATGGCATGACTTAAGACTCACCTGCAGGACTGTCGGCATTCTCTCCTGGGTGTAGCTGTATACCAGTAGAATCTATAGAGTTTACTGTAACTGTCTGTAGATTTGGCAATTGACCAGTGCTTAGACTAACTGGAGCTGAAGTCAAGGCTCCACCTGTTGCAACTTGACCAAGTGTGAGGGTCTGAACAGGCGTCAGAGTTATCTGTTGGGCAGCAGTATTCTGTATTTGCAAATTCTGCAAGTTCTGGACCCCTTGTACTTGAAATGTTTGCCAAGTTATCTGTCCAGAAGGGGTCACTGTCTGTGCCTGAATTAAAAAGGTTCCAGGATTCAGCTGCAACTGAAGATTTTGCAAAGCCTGTTGTGATATATTTTGACCACTGGCTTGCACACCATGGATTGTCTGTGGTGTAATACCTTGCACAATTTGGGCTTGACTGGTTGGCTGCTGAGACTCTTGAAGTTGTAGATGTTGTACGACAGGCTGCGCTGTAGAAACCTGAATATTTTGAGCCTGTGTCTCTTCAGAAACAGGCGACTGGATAAAATTTCCCTGAAGATCTGAAGAATGGACTTGCCCACTAGAAGTAGTCAAGCTATTTGTGTTTTGTTGTAATATACCTGTACTATCTATAGTAACAGGCAACTGTGATGAAGAGGATGTTGGCACAAATAAATCTGTATCAGTATTAGTTTCATTAATATCAGGAGACACCCGCTCACCAGTTCTTTCTGAATTGTCTGAACTATCCATAGCTTGTCCTGTGTTTATCAAATGTCCATCGGCATTAATGCCTGCAGTCATTGTCTGAGAACTGCCTGAGAGTCCCAAAGAATCTAGATCGACACTATTGATTGGTACAAAGGTAATATTTCCTGGCAGACCAAGAGGCACATTAGCAACTACTTGGGCTTGGCCAGGAAAAGATGAACCACCAATTGCAACTCCCTGAACCTGGACTTGACCAGTCTGTGGTATGAGATTCTGGATATTAGCAGGAGGTGTTCCAGAGGCAAGCAAGGTTTGATTAGAGGCAGGAATGATCTGAATTTGACCACTTTCTTGATTTATACCCCCATTATCTGAAGAGCCTGTGAAACCAATCTGAACCTGCTGAGCATCTGTTGACTGAATCTGCGGTATTACTTGATATTGAACACTGGACACTGTACCATTTGATGAATCTGATCCTGGTGCAACTGAAAATATTTGTTGATTCTGCAAATTCTGAAGGGGAAGAACATACTGCCCACTCGAAGTAGCAGCACTTGGAATCTGTACTAGATTACCAGCTTCATCTTTTATAGTTGTAGGTGTGGCTGATAAAACCTCCCATCGGTTTGGAGCTCCTCCTAACTGTGCAGAAGCCAAATCACCTGTCTGGATGAAGAAAACAAAAAACATTGTGATATGTATTTGTGGTATATTTAAACCAATCCTCAAAAAACTCTAAAAACTGATACAAATCCTACTACCTGAAAATAAAAGTCTCTTAATAACACAACAGAGTTCAAATACAGAGGTATTACTGAAGAAACCATAATAATAATAATTATCATTTCCAATTTTATTAGTTATTGCAAAGATAATCCATGCTACTTGAGCAGGAAAAAAACTTTAGTATATTCTTTGTTTTACAACTACAAACTTATCTAATCCTTCATCTATGATCTCTGATGCAGTACAGTTAAAAATAAATAAAGGAGAAGTGGCTAAAAGAGATTATGGACAGCTCAAACCAAACAGGCCTTAAACACTGCAAAGAACATGAAAAGTATACAACCCACTAAAAATATATCACTAAGTCAAGTGCATATTTGTGTACAAAAAAGAAACATTAGTGCTGTGTTGTCAACTCATCTGAGTTAGAAAAATTAAGATTAAGATTTGTATATTACTGCTATAAAACCTTAAAGCAAACAATTAAAGCTACCCTTTTATGGCATGTACTAATGTACCCCAGAGTAAACTTGACTAGGGCTATTCCATTAGCAAGCCATCAAATTCTTTAAGTTTCCCCATGAACCAGTAAAGAAAAAAAAAAAATCTTAAAAATATTTAATGAGGAAAGGTTATTGCTCTGTGACCACATGATAAAGTCATTCCATCTGAAAGGTTTTTCTAGAATCTAAAACCTGGAGGATATATAGATTATGGCTTTATCTACTACTCTATTTAAAATTCTGCAATAGAATGCCAAACATACATATCTGTATTGTGACTTGCTAGAATCTCAAGTATCATCCCCATATTTTTTGGATTAGGCAACACTGGAAAAATACCAATGTACAAAAACAGAAAGCCATAGAATACTACATAGCATTGTCAAAGGGTAAATTTTTTCAAGGGAATAACAACAGTAATGTCTAACATTTGAGAGCCATTCTCTTATATGTCAAGTACTATGACAAGGGTTTGGAGGATTCTATCATCTCCTTAAAACAATCCTATGAGGCAGGTGTTCTTATTATCATCCCATTTTATAAATGAGAAAATTGAGGGGCAAAAATCACATGACCACCAAATGGCCAAGGCAGGATTGAAAAATGGGCAAAGTCTAACTCCAGCATCCTGGCCCTTAAATACTACACCACACTTGTCTTCTAAAGACATGGGAAATGAGACCATATATAAATTAACATAAAAAAAAAAATTCCTATCCCACTTTCTTCAAAATTCGTATGTGATTTCCTTTAACTCCACGTATCACTAGACAATGGGAACACAAACACACCTAGCCCAGCATCCTCAACCTAGGATCCATGCCCAGGCTTCCAGAGTTCTTTGACTGGTCATGAGATAGCATACCAGCTTCATGAGAAATTGCAATTAGGGGGTTGAAGGCATAACCTAGGATTTCAACATATTCTCAAAGGGAGTCTATGACCACAAAAAAAGGTTAAGACAAACACTGTTCTTTCAACGTAAACCATTCTACAGAATTTAATAAAAATACTAGAGAACCAGAAGATCTTACAAGTCTCTTAAAATCACTACCTAATTTTCATCTAAGTGCACACCTGAAAAGTATACATTTCAATGAATGAACCAGTTTCATGACTCAGTTCAAGACCTTTGAGCTTATCTACCAAGATGAAATAAGCATAGGAGTAAGCCCATGAGATACACAATCTTTATAATCAAATGGTTCAGTCTATCCAAGCAGACATACACATACGTGCTACTACTATGTGAATAGTGGTGTACACTAGCCATGAGATCAAAACACTTTTCAGGAACAGAGAAGATTGAGAAAATAATATTTCAATTAAGAGGTATTTAAAGTAATCAGAATAAAATTCAAGATTTCACTGTAGGCAGCTAGGAAGTAGACATAAACCGAGGCACTAATAAAGGTATAAGAAAAATGAAGCCACAGACCAAACAAAACTCTAAAGTGTGTACTTTTAAGTTCAAGACAGGATCCAGAAAAGCCTTATATTCACAGAGAAAAGTAATGGGGAAGAGGACCAGACATTTTTATCAGGGCCTGGAGTAAATGGCTTCATAGAGCCTGCTAAGGAGTTTGGGTTTTATCCTGCAGATAGTTAATGAAAGCTACACAAGGTATAGCTTTTAAGCAAGTGACTGGTGAAATCATATGTTTTATAAAGATAAACTAAGACCTAGAGTAGGAGACAGAAAGAAAGGCAAAAGAAACTTAAAGGCAGAGAAACTGTGGGAGCCAGTACAAATGTCTAGACCTGAACAAAAATAATGATCTATATTTTAAATGCAAACATCTGAAATTATCAAATTTAAATTATTAAAATGTAGACAAAATCAAATAGTATTCTTAGTTTTCTATCTGGTATAGAAATTACAAGCTTAAGTCACCTTTCCCAATATTAGAATAGCAATTCATGTTTCATTTCAGTCTCCTGGAATTTTAAATAAAGATATTTAAATCCACACCTTATGCTGAAATCTACACTAAAGAACACTATCTAAAATCCAATCCTTAAGGTTACTGTTCTCTTTGGAGAATCAATTGTTGAATTTTCTGACTACTACTAAGTTTATAATTATTCAACTTGCATCAAAGCATACAGTATCTCAGGTACAAATTAATTCTGCACTAGTGGTATTTTGCCCCTTTTTCATCCTTAAAGAATAGTCAAATTATGGCATCTAGAGTATTTTTTTTAATCTCAAAATAGAAATAACAGATATTCAATTATAAGTGAACAGCATTCTAGTCAAGAAAATTCCTTGAAAATAAATACTACTCAAATGGCAAGTCTCAGAATACTACCCCAAGCACACCCCTCTAGAAACTAAATAAAAAAAAACTGTAGTAGCACTTTCCCAACAATGCAGGCTATTAATTGAAAGGAAATCCCCAAACCCAGGACAAAATGATGTATTTGAACTTTTTGAATAAATCTAAGGTGAAACGCATACACAAAAAACATTTATGAAGCCAATGCCTGGGGGAGGCTGGGAACAGCAACAGATAATTTAAACAAAAAAAGGCAACAAAAATGATTTTTTAATGATAAATGGTACAGTTTTTTTTAATTTATCAAGTTTTTTAATAGAATTGAGGAAAAAATCTGAAAAGAAAAACTGAATCAGAAAAGTACTAGTCTCTCATGATTTAAGCTAAGACTATCTTGGGGGAGGGGAGTTTTATTACACTAAAAGAAGTCAGAAATGTGTCGTCCCAGGTAGAACTAGGGAACCGTGTGTGATTTAGAGCAGCAAGCACTCAATTTACGTTAAAAATGGGAACTATATTACCTTGCAAGGTCATAAGAACTAAAAGCAAGCGTTAAACTTCATAAACTATAAAGCACTATGCAGTCCTAACATATTACTATAGTTACTAAGATTATAAGGACAAATTTGAGAAACATCCATTAGATGCCTAGCACAATTCCTGGCACAAAAATCTGTATTCATTGAACAAATAAAGGTATATATATATATATATATATATATATATATACTTTTAAATCATTGCAAAGAAAATGATAGAAAAATAGATCAATAAAGCTACCCTTGAGACATCAGTCTTCTATGAAAAAACGCTATACCAATTTTAAACCTATTTCCATAATTCCACTAAGGATTTCATCAGCAGCATACCACTAAAAGATAAATTAGAAAATCATCCAACACCAAAAAAAAGTTGTAAAAATGTTTGATTGTAGACTACTGGAAACACCATAGAAATAAAGGGAGAGAGACATAAAAACATATAACCCAAGCAAGAACTAGTTTTAAGTTTAAGTTAAGATAACCCTCTCCATTAAGCTTACACACTAAAAGGAAAATCTACCAGTTTCTATCAGTAACTCTTAATATTTTTATTAGACAACTACCACCACCTAACATGGACTTCGGCATTATTGTAAAAAGTTGTAATTGCAGGTACTCTAAGCCTCTCTCTGAACATAAACACATAATCACAGGGTAGAAAGGACCACAACCAGAGTAGCCCTGGGATGTTGCCATAGCAATTCATTACAAGGGCATTCTCCAGTGCAACCAGGCATAAAAATGGAGGGGGAAGGGGAAGCTAAGAGAGGGAAAAAAAGAGGCTATCCTCTCAAATAATACCTGTGGAAAGGAAAAAAGGAGAAATTCCTATCACTTATTGCACAGCAGTTACAAAGGATTATTAACTTCTCAGCTCCCAGAAATGGCTTTATGAAAGCCAGAAACAGGCAAGGACGGAGTTGTAACTGGAAACAAGAACCAGTGTGAAGCTAAGGTGGAAACAAACTAAGAACCATTCTTAGATAAGTATGTTTCTTAAAATCTTCAAGGAACACTAAAAAACTCAAAACAGACTTAAAACAATTCCCCAATGAATTCACTGCAATGACAGTATAGGTCTTGTTTTAATCGTGAAAATAAGCTTTTTTTGAAATAATCTTTCATTTTTTGGCTAATCAACATTTACGTAATAAATTAATGGACACTAAATTTACAACCTAAACTGATGGTAAGGAAATGACATTTGTAATGTTTACTTCTGCAGTTTATTAAAAAGTACCATGAAATGAGCAAACTAATAATCTATAAGTGCACACAAGTTAATATTGCATAAAGGTTTACTTTTCCTATATCCTGATTTGTCACTGTAATCAACTACACAACTTCTAATAATGAAGTACAAAAGAGTCCTGTCATCAAACCAACTTTAGAAGTCCATGCTGTGGGACATTACAGGTGAGATTACTTAGTAATTAGACCTATTCAGCATTGTACTAAGGGTAACCAAACATTCTTGGCCAGGCTCCAGGAAAAATCTGTACCATATTATAACAAATTCTAAATTCAAAGTATTTAAAGCAAATCTTGAGTGCAGCTGATTGGCTTTTCAATGCCCTTTTAATCTTAAAATACCAAACTGAACTAGAATAAAGCTGAACTGTATGTGTGAATATGCACTTGGTTTTAAACACAATACTATATGCAATGTGGCATCTTGGACTGGATTCTAATATAGAGAATGTGCATTAGTGAAAAAACTGATGAAATCAGATTAAGTCTGTAGTTTATTTAATAACAATGTATTATTGTTAGGCTTCTAGTTGACAAATGTACCATGTTTATATTAACCTTAGGGGGAGCTGCGTGAAGAGTATAACTCTTACTTCTACCTTTGCAACTTTTCTATAAAGTTACTCCAAAATAAAATTTTTCAAAAGCACAGCTACAAAAGCTTTTATAGACCTCTTATGATTCCCAGTAATTTGAGTAAAGTACCATTATCTAAGCACACTGTTAAGTTGGAAAAGAAATCCCAGTGTCACTTATATTCTTTCATTTTCTGAGATGTACATGTCTGAAATTTCTTTTTAAACTGGAAAAATAATTTTCCCACTTGCTTAAACAAACATATTCAAGCTAGTCTTACTGATTTTACTCAGTGAAAATTTTCAGGCAAAAGTACCATACATACAAAAAAGTGCTCTGATTCTAAATCACGTTCATCTGGAGGGAAATGTGACATCAGTAAAGATTTGGTAGTTAAGAGGAAGAGCTGAAGAGGCACTGAAAGACCTTCCTTCCAAGTACATAGGCACAATAGGCTGAGACTGGAGATAGTGATTTATTCCTAGGGCTGAGACTCACATATACACATTTTTCATCCATAACTTCCTCCTTCACATGTTCCCTCTCCCACAGGTGAGCTGGTATCTAAACTTGGTAAATTGCAATTAGTTATTTATTCTAATTTCAACTATTGAAAAAGATAAATAGAAGCAATCTACTTTGCAATTTTAACAAAGCACTGGGTTTTTTTTTTTTTAGATAAACAATTTGTTTAGGCATTGTGGGGGTAGACGGATATAGTATCATACTTTTAATAAGACACTAAACTATTCACATCCCTCTGGAGTATAATTTGAAGCACTAAAATTACACATACAGTATTTAACAATATGGTCTAACATTAACTTCACTTGTAAATCCTAGACACACTAAGAATACCCTTCGGACTATACCAAATATCAAACTTTTGTGTCTATGGTGACTATTTACAGTATCACTACACAAATCTATTCCTATAACACACTTCAAAAACACCCAAACATGACGGCGAGGTTTCAATTACTTTAGTAAGTGGACACATCTACCTGTTAGAAACTAATGCAACATCAATGAGTCAAATATAAAATTCAAACTAAGTCTAAAATATTGTTTCTAACTAAATTGTATTAAACTCTCATACACACTGGCCAGCTCCTCCCCCTGCTCCAAACTGCGAACAGTACAAAAAGAATCCCACCACATCCTATCAGAAGAGCAATCAAAAAAAAATGAAAATACAGCTTTTACCAACCAAACAAGCATGGTATTCATTAGCATTCATGTAAATACAGTTCCTTACATGTAATTGTGTTTGTAACTGTATTCATATTCAATTTCAAAAGCCAAAGTGCTAACTTTGCTGACTTCAATGGTCACTAATTGTTCCACTTCATCCACTTATGAAAAATTACTGCCAATTTGAGTAGTCTGCAAAAACTAAAACTGAACAGTTTGCAATGGCCCCTAAATGAGCACTCAAAGTGTCACTCCTGCACACAAAAGAGTGATTCAAAGGGTAAACTTCATTCCTTTTTTTTTTAACGTTTATGATTTAAATCAGTGAGGTTCATTAAGTTCCAGCAAAAAAAAGCTCCAGGTTCAAAAATACGAGAAACTAAAGACACTGCCTCTGTAGTTGATACTATCTATGGCCGATAGGCTGTGCTTGAAAATTTTGTAGTGCTCAACGAAGGAGTTTTCGGCACAGATGTGAATCGCTCTAACATCCATTTTGGAGTCGTCTCCCCCCGCCCTCTCAGACTTCATTTTGTAGTGAATTTGGATCGAGGTGCCGCATGACAATTCAGAGAAAGCCTGGGCTTGCTTCTGGTCCACGCAGGCCTGCGAGAAGGCAGGAAAGGGCGCCCTGGCTGCGCGATCCGCCGCCCCGCCAACGGCGCGGGCGCCCGGGAGGCCTCTGGGAGGGAGGGCCGCCTCAGGCCCGGGATGGCGGGCGCAGGGCCTCGGCGGGGGCGGGCCGCGCGCGCGAGACTCACCGCTCCGGCGGCGGCGGCGGGGGCCCCGGCGGCGGCCGCCTCCTCCTCGTCGTCGCCCGGCGATGGCGGCCCTATCTTGCTGCAGGTAGCGGCCAGCAGAGCGAGCGGTGACGGCTGAGTGTCCTACCCCCGGTGGGCGGGTTCAGAGAGAGAGACAGGGAGGGAGTGGCGGTTAGGGCCGGGCCGCCGCTCGCACAGGAAGTGCGACTCGGTCCTCGCCGCCGCCGCCGCCGCCGCCGCCTCCCGGCCTCCGGCTCGCGTCCTCCCGCTCGTGCGCAGCCCCGCTCCCCGTCCGCGGGAAGACGGGCAGCGCGCCGAGCCCCCTCCTTCCGCCCGGAATGCACCCCGGGAGGGCACACACACTCACACGCGCACATACACGCACACACGCTCACGCTCACAAAAAGGCGGCGGGAGGGGAGCGCGGGCGGGGTCGGAGCGTTGGCGCCTCGGGCGGGCAGCTCCCGGGGCGGGGGGAGGGGAGGAGAGAGGCGCGGAGGGAGGGGAGCGGCGAGGGGAGGAGAAAGCGGCGCGAGGGGAGCCGGGCCGCGGCTCTGCCGCTCCTCACCTGTGCCGCCGCCGCCGCTACCGCGCCGTTTCCGTGCTGCTGCTGCTGCTGCTGCAGATACTCGCCGTGGCCGCCGCCGCCGCTGTCCACGTCCAAGGCAGCCATTTCCTCTTGTTTCACGGGCTTTTCGGGAGCTGCAGGCACAGCGCGGGGGGGTTGGGGTGGGGAGGAAGGCGGGTGGAGGAGAGGGAGGGGGCCCCGCGGGCCGAGGCGAAATCACTCGGAAAGCTCGGGCCGCGGCCCCTTCCCCTCCCCCACCCGCCCCCCGGCGGCGCGGCGGCGGCAGCTCCCTCCTTCCTCCCGCTGCTGCCCCCGCCCGCCGCGGACTGTAACCCTCCTCCTCCTCCCCTTTCCCTCCTCCTCCTCCTCCCCGCGCTGCCCCTGCCCCCTCTCCTCTCCTCCCCTTTCCCTTCGCGCCGCTCGCTCGCTCGCACTCGCGCTCGCTCCTCTCGCACCGTCAGTCACTCACACGCCCTCCCGCCGCCCGCGCCCGCGCGCAGGGGGATGCGCTCCCGGAGGACCGGGCCGCAAGCCCCGGGGCCCGACGGGGACACGACGTTGCTGGGGCTTGACGGGGGACGGTGGCCGGCGGGGAGGGGACGGAGGCGGCGGGGAGTGCGGCTTTCTGCTCTCACAGACACTCCGTCGCACACACGGGGCCGGGAGCCGGCTGCGGCGGCCCCGGGCTGGCTGTGGGCGGCGGCGGCGGCGGCAGCAAGGGTTGCTCTCTCGGCTTTACGTACCGGTCATAGTGTGTTTAGGGCACCTCAGGCGGGGCTCCCCGCCGCCTTACACATGGTAAGGAGCGAAGGCAGCGGCGGCGGGAGAGGATGCGGGAAGCGGCGGCGGACACGGCCGGAGCGGTCCGGGGATTTTTTTTTCCTATTTTGATTGACTGTGCGGGAAACACAAAAGGTGGAGCCTCCAGCCCAAAAGGGGGGAAGAGGGTGACAGCCCGCCCGGAAGTCCCGCCCCTCTTCTCCGTCCTTATTCGCCGCCACGCTCTCCGTCGACAGTACTCATTGGCTCAGACGGCCGTCCGTCGCTCGGTTAGGCAGCGCGCTTCCTGTTTGCCCCCGGGTGGAAGGGGAGAAACAATGAGCGGCAGTGGCGGCGTAGATGCCTGAGAGCGGCTAGGGCTCGGATGTTGTCCCGCTGTGCCCGCCTCGCTCGCGGGCTGCCACTGCCAGACCAGAGGCGCAGGCCTCTCCCACCTCGCAGGCGCTCTGTGCTGGCCCCGGCAAGCTGTAGGGGACCTGAGCTGGGGAAGAAATCCGTCCCCCGTGCCTCCGGCTCCGCTCGACGCTTTCTCCATCCCGGCGGCATCCCCTGCCGAATCTCCCCAGGGCCTCGAGGTCTCGGAGCCGCTGTTTCCCCGTGCTGCTAGGAGGCCACCGCCGCCGCTCAGCCCCGGGGCTGGTGCTGCGGCCGCTGCTGCTTCTGAGCAAAGCAGACCCGCCCCACGAGCCCGGGGGAGGGAGCTGGTATTGGGGGAGACACCCCCTCCGAGGCTGGAGGAGGATTTTCTCTTACACACATTCAGCTCTTAGATTCAGTCAGAGCCATCTCTTTCCCATCCCCCTTAGCCCCAGGTTTCCCACCCGTCTCCCACTCTTACCCTGGAGCCAGGCATGTAAAAGGAAAAAAAAAAAGTAATTTCACCTCACATACCGGAGAAGAGCTTGCATTCCGTCCACTGGCACCAAGACTGGCAATTAACGTATATTTCATTTAATAACGTGGTGTGACACACACATACATATTCAGAAGGGCAGAATCCTTTTTTTAAAAAAGGTAATATAATTTTGCTGTACAAACATGGTATTCCCTGCTTCTTAATCGTCTTGATAACAAGGCAAACATCTGAAAAAGGTCATCAACAATTGCTAACATTTAAAAAATGATTCTCAGCGAAGTATTTTTTTCTCTTGGAACATTTTAGTCACACTTTAAAATATCCTTTCACTTACTGGGTTAGGTTAACACTTTAGCTCTTTGGCATCCTTGATATCTAGCTGTCATCCTGGGGGCGGAGAGGTAGGAGCAGGGGAATGCTCAGGGTGTGTGTGTGTGTGTGTGTTGCCAACTAAGAGACATCTCTGCCTCTTACCTTTAGATCTAATTGCCAAGAAACAAGTCAAATTCAAGCAGTGGAAATAATATGTCTACAATACCCTTTTTATTAGAAATCGGACAATAATCTGATGATTATATTTTGTGTGATAAAGTTGTGCTGGAGGATGGTATTGTACAGTCCAAGCAGGTGAACTAGATTTTGCCCACACTAACAAAAAAAATTCCAACCCATCCGTGAAAGACTCAGTTGCCTCTCAGTTCTAAAGCACTTACACTTGCCACCTATGCTCATAGAATCAGAAACATTGTATGGTTACTTGACACCTAATTGCGCAAAAGAGAACTTCCAGGGAAATGACCTAAAAACCACAAACATGAAGAAAAAGGATTTGAAATTCTGAATCCAAGAATAGGCTTGATCTCTTCAAATAGTAAGACCTTTGGTCTCATATTTAATCACTTTAAAAGGTAAATACTATAAACACTGTACTCTTAAAGAAAAAGTGTGGAAAAAGCTGATTTTTGAAAGAAAAAATAGAGGGAAGACTTGAAGAGGACAGAAGTGAAAACGAATGGGAGAGAGGGAGGTAAGTCACAGCACTGTCACTCTTTTCTTAAATGGATGCATCACAGGAGGATAGCACTTACCCAAAGAGAGAAAATTCAGGCATCTGCAGATGTTTTTTCAGGAGTGGAGATGTGTTTTATGGGTCTACACACATAGTATCTCCATGCCCCTTTAACAAAGTCCAGCCACGCAGAGAGAGCAAAACACTTGGACACAGGAGTTCATTCCCTCATTGAAAAAAAGAATGAAATCATTTTCAAACTTGTTTTCTTCATAGGCCATTTTGACAAGATGACAACACTTCATATCATCTTTCTGAAAAGAGAAAATATCCTACCAGAGCTAACTGTTCTGCTTTTAATGAAATATTTTTAAGAGATACATATACCAAAAGTATTAATACTACAGATCAGATTCAGAAGACCCTCTCAGACCACACATAAAAAAGAGTGATTATCAGGGACTATCTTAAGATGGCTGGAAATGAAGATAGTCTCTAGAATGAACACCTTCCCTTAACTATTCAAGTACTATAGTCAAATCTTAAAAATACAGTTTATGTTCATTAAAAGAGATCTGTTTTCTCAGAAAGCAGCGAGTGGCACCCGCTTTTCTAAATACTTACGAGTACAGAATTGCAGTTGCTTATCAGGAAGCGAAACACTGTGCTGGATATTATGTATACTTTGTCCATTCCAAAGATGATTTGAGGAAGCTCTGTGCTAGCCACTGTTTACATCAAAGTAGATCAGTAAGTTTTCTTTAATCCTTTGGAAACCGTGATGAATGTCAAAGGGCCTGAATGACTATTATAAACCCACTGGCATGAATTTTCACCCTCTTCAACCCCCTTATTCTCTACAGAGATGAGACCTCTAAATGATGCTTGATTCAAAGCTGCAGGAGACTAGCTGTTCTATATTAAAAACAGGAACAGCTCTGGTTAACGGCATTGCACCTAAAGGACTCTGCTCTTTCCCTCACAGCCCCTACTGCCTTTCTTCCCTTTTGAGCGTCTATTAAGCAGACTATATGAAATTGCCAATATTCAACCATTTTTTTAATCTAAACAGGTAGCAATTTTGTATCATTTTGCCTAAATCAGTGTCTCTTTAACATAATCTTTGCTGCCATGATTGTGGACAGTCCTTTTACTCACCCCTGGATCTCTTTAATTTTCACATTGGATTTCAAGAATCTTCAAGACTGTTTTACACATAATCACTATCATATTTAGGAAGTATTCTAGTTGACATTGACAAGATATACTAAACTCCTTCCATATTTCTTCCCTACTTACTCAAAATATGCCTCAAAAGCCATATTGCTTGTCTTCTTCTTAATCTACCAAAAGGAGAGGTAACATTTTTGAATTTTTGCTATGTGCCAACTCCTTCACATCTTTAAAATCTTCAGGGCCCTAAAAGATAAGAATTATAGGCTTATCATTTTATAGATGAGGAGACTGAGGCTCAACAAGAGTATAAGATTGTAAGAATTGCTCAGTATCATTTTTCAAATAAGCGGAAGAGTCAGGATTCCAACCCACATGCTTCAGTCTCACCATTTAACAAGTCTTCTAACATGATCAGTTTGAGATTCACCCATCCATTATGCAAAAACAAAGAAAATATAAAACAATGAACTAGATAAAATAGGTACATATTTATAAGGAAGATCATTTTTAAAGCAAGTCTTGGAATGTGAGTTTCTTATGTTAGGAGTCATCTATTTTGAATGCTCTAACCAATACCTAATATGTTATGGATGTTTAATATTAAGCAGAAAGATTGTCAAGATAATTATCTTGTGATAAAATAAATAATGAATAAAAATTACAATTGACCAATAAATACTGTACAATAAGAAAATTAAAAATGAAGCTCCCAGGTGATCTGTTGATCTATCAATTTATGAACTTCTGGCTTAGAAAAATTGATTATCAGTTGAAACATGAAGCAATATGGTTTCCATATCTATAGCAAGTGTTATTAATATAGGATTTATGGGTAGAGTTGAGGTTATCTCTGGCTTTACATGGAAAATAAAACATGATTATATCTTTAGTTTTATTAGCCTTTAACTGAAAGTTTGAATTTCCTTCAAATAGAAATTTGGACGGTAAATATTAGCAAGCCATGGTATAATCAAACAGTATTTGTGATTTTGTCACTAATAAAAATCACAGATATTTCCATATCTGTATTCTTCCCTATTAAATTGCAGTTGTATAAATATCTATAAATGTCATTGTCATCACTTTTGAAATTATTGCTACTATACTACAGTGAGACCAGATTATTTAATATTTCAATTAAAAACTTACATATGACTACAAAAATAATAAAAATAAGTAAATACCATACAATAAAATTTCTTCAACCTTATTAATAGTTCACCTCGCCAAGAGCACCTTTCCCAAATGAGTTAGACCCTCATTTTCATTCAGGCTCCACACCAACAATATCACCATGATACAAGAGGACTGATGTTTTTATAACTCAAGGACTCCCATTCTCTTTCCCCAGGCTATCAACATCCCCGGGTATTCTAAATTTTCTAATTATCCATAATACTTCTGAAGACATCTCCATGTCAGTCCAGGAAGCTTAGTTCACTGACAGATTTCTGAATCACTTCAATTTTCTGAGAAAAGATGGTTTATGTATTTCTACCTTCTTAATAATCTGTCTTCGAAGAATATGGAATGCTAGAAAATGTCTTGTTAACTATCTCAGAATCATACAGATGCTAGAAATTCTGTTGGTTGCAAATTAGCAAACTTACTAGGTAACTTAACAAATAATGTTGATAAATAAATAACCTAATGCCACTAAAGGGTGGTGTCCTTAAATGATATATATACAAAAACTTTCAGCATGAACTGTATGCATACTTTATTTCACGATTCAATCTCTACCTTATAATGGAATTTTTGTCTATCCTTTAATCCTTTAAGCCAGACATATCCTTCAACTGTTCTCAAAAAAGCCAACCAGATGCAAGGCCTAGTTACAGAAGGTAAGATGAAGTGTCAAGTGGCAGGGATATAGTTGGATAGAACTGTAGAAAATATTGAAAATAATTTTTTCTGCCTTGATACAATTTTTTCAATTATCCCTAAAATGTAACATATCATCACCCCATTTCAATGCAAGAGGTAGAGTAAAAAAAAAATACAATTGTACATGTACACATACATATGGATACATATATATGTATATATATTCACACACATACTGTATATAGTATAATCCACAATGATTATTAACATTGTATATTCATTAAATAACATTTAAAATAAAGGAAAGATGATTTATCATGGATAAGTCTCAAAAAATAATACTGAGTGAAAAAAGCTGGTTATAGCATGATGAACAATATAATATAATTTATATAAAGTTTAAAAACATACCAACTTACATTCTATACAATATGTGAATGCATAGATGTGAAGTAACTATAAAATCTTGCATGGGAATGAGAAATGCTAAATTAAATAGTGATTATCCTTGGTATGGAGAAGAGAATGGGATTTGAATGGGCTTTCCAGGAGCTTTGTATTTGCAAGTTTTACTTAAGCTAGGCTGAGTATATTATTATTATTATTATTATTATTATATTGTTTCTGTTAGTAGTCTGTTTGCCTGAAAAAACTTCATAATCATTATTTTAAACAAACTGAAATAATAAATTAATAAATGAGTCTATGGCAAAGGTAGTAATAGCATCCCTGGGCAACTGATTGACTGAAGGGGTGGAGGGTAGGAAGAAAATAATTCTCATATGACCAAGTTTTCTAGTTAGTTAGTTAGTTTAGTAAGTTAGTTAGTTTAGTAAGTTAAGTGGAAAGATGAGCTGGAATAAGGAATATAGAAAACAGGAATGGATATGGGATGGTTAATCATGAATTCAGTTTTAGATGTGTTGAGCTGGAGGTGCTAGCAGGATATCGATGAGGATATATATCCACAGACTATTGTAAATTTGAACCCAGAGCTGAAAAGAGAAGCAAGTGCAGGGCGTGGATTTAGGGGCCTGTGAAATAACATAAAAATTGGTCTCTGCCCCTGGTTCCTGGCACAGAGCTCCTAAAACTCTTGTGATTTCCCAAGTGATAAGAGCATTAGGTGCATCTTTTGTTCAAATATTTAGTCTTTGACCCTGGATCTTGACACAGAGCTCCTAAATCCCTTGGAATTTCTTGGATAATAGGAGCATCCTTTGTTCTTATGAGGTGACGTTCCTGAATGGGCTCCTCGATGGGGGTTGGTCACTAGAAAGAGCAATCCATGATTTGAACTTTGGAACTTTCAGTCCCAACCCCCATCCTCCAGGGAAGGCTGCAAAATGAGTTAATCATCGGTCATGCCTACATAATAAAGTCTCCATAAAATTCCCTAAAATACAGAGTTCAAAGAGCTTCCCAGTTGCTGTACATGTGCAAGTGCTAACAAGGTAGCATATGCACAGAAAGAAAATGGAAGCTCCACGCCCCTTCCCCAAACTTCGCCTGTGTGTCTCTTCCAGCTATTCATCTAGATCCTTTACGGTAAACTGGTGAACATAAACTTTTTCAGGTTTTCTCAGCATTTGGTACTGTAAACATTTCCTCCTTTTAAACTCTCTCCTTCCTTGAAAGGTCACCTGGTTTTCTCTCAGATGAGCATTTCTCCATGTCTTTGCAAAGCTATCCAACAAAACTATTTGTGATGATGGAAATAATCTGTTGGCACTGTTCCTTACAGGAGCCACTAACCATGTGGGCCCATGGAGCACTTGCAGTGTGGCTAATGTGACCAAGGAACTGAATTTTTAATTGTATCTCATTTTAATTAATTTAGATTTAATTGGCCACACGTGGCTAGTGACCACTAATATTGAACAGTATAGTTTTTGGGGTTTCTTTTCCTCCATCTAGTCCCTAAATATGAACATTACTCCAGACTCAGGTTTTGATTCCCTGAGTTTTTCCCAAGCTCATCCCCTGGAAGCTCAGCTATTCCTATAACATCAGCCATGTCTCTAAATTCAATCCCAAATCTTATCTTTAGTTGTCCCATGTCATCTGAGTTCCTCAAGCACTGTAAATTCCTCTTGAATGGCTCACTTTTACTCAAACTCAGAAAGTTCAAAGCTGAACCCATAGCTTTCTCTACAGAAACAGAAACATCTCCCTTCTGACATTCCTGTTTCTGACAGCAATGTTCTCACCGTTTTCCCATATGGCTGTGCATGAATTTACCTTTGACGCATCTCTCTCTTCTCCCATTAGCAGGCAGTTATCAGGCCCCAATATGTTTTCCTGCAGAGTCTCTCTCGGCTACACGTTTATTGAAACCACAGAATTGCTTGAAACCCACCCTGCAAGATGCAGCATGGCTCCTAACCTCAAGAAGCAGATAGTCCAAGTAAGAGACCAAATGTAAACATACCCAAATTCAAATAGTACAGAAGAGAAAGAACAAAAGCCAAAAACGCCCAAGATATGTTGCCCAAGGAGTTTCCTCCAAATTCAGAAATGACTGAGAGTCAGTCCACTGCTTCTGAAAGAGATCAAGGCAAGCTTTGCCTTGGCTGCATTTCTAAGGCCATAGCCAGTATTCCAGACTCTCTTGCTCCTTTTTGTTCTGCACCTGCCACCAAATTAACCTCCCTTTACCTTACTCAAAAATCATTAGTGATGCCCCAGATCTAACGCATTCAAGGGTCTCTCTCTTAACTCCTCACTGCCCTGTGTTTAATCCCCTTTACCCCTGAGTGTTTCCTTAGTCTGCCACAAGGACTGTCCTTCCCTCTCCCCGGTGCTCATGCAAATTCTAGCAAGCCTTTAAGCCTCCATTCAGTCTTAACCTCTTTCCTTAAAGCCATTGCTTCCAGCAAGTAGTGTTTCCCTTGACTTTAACTTTTCATTATATAGAGCCTGTATCCTTAATATTACACCTAATTCATGAGAGTGCTGTCACCAGAGTTTAAATCATAAGCATTTGTGCACAAGCAGGCTGTCTCACCCTTCTGTGACCCTCAGGGAAGGAGACAGGTATGGTTTGAAAATAAAACAGCTCTTCTTTTGTCCTACTGAGACTTTGCTTTTAAGCTACGACATTAACTTATTTGAATATCAAATTTAAAGGAAAACCTTACATTTTTATGCATTATCAAAAAAGACATGTTGTTTTAATAAAATAATTCAAGAAACAATTCTACAGTGTTGAGCAATAAAAGATAATCAACAAATATCTATTGAATGATTCCTTGATTTCATTAACCACGGATTTGGACTCCATTAGGATTAAAGTTTCAGACTTATTTTAAGGGAAAAACTGCCAGTAATATAGGGGCCACAAAACTAGTATTCATAGGCTGAACAAATAAATCATCAAAAACTTATAAGGAAATATTTAAGTGTTTTTGTTACATAGCATTGGATACATAAAATTATGTGAATTAGAAAGTGTGGTAAATAATAAATTGGTTGACCCTATCACTTAATTTAAGATATTTCTGGTGTGAATAGACCACCCATAATTTAAGTAAGGATTCTATCATCCTTCACAGACAAGTGTCACTATTTTTGCTCTACTTGTATATATTCCAGTGAGTTATTTTCTTAATTTAATACATTAAAAATATAATTAATTTTTATATTTAAAATAGTAATATTTAAATTAATATTTAAATTCTAGTCACCATTCCTGTCTTACTCAAAGCATTTGAATTCCTTCATTTCTAACATGCTTACTCATCTCGTGAGTTTTTACTTTTATAGTCCAGTTTGAGCGTTCTGATTTCACATTACTATAAGATTATCTTCCTACTTCCTATTTCTCCACACGGAACTGAGTAAGCCGCTTACCTGCTCATGTTCCTCGTCTACGTAAGTCATTCCGTTCCTTCGTTGTACTGACTGTCCCTCCCTCTGGTTTTGTATAACAAACTTATGGCGCGTTCCGTCTTCTAAGTCACTGACATATAAAATGAATAAAATTGGTCCTAATATTGATTCCTGGGGCTTTGTAATCCATCCATTCCAAACTATTCCACACTTCGATACCAAATCGATGTCTAATCCCCTTGAAGCAGTTCATCCCTGCCCCACACTCCTCTAACTTCTGAATCAGCTGTTTGTGTGCTGCTCTTGTCATGGTGCTTTACCCCCAAGCACTGCCTCCAGGCTTCCCTCAGCTGATGTCTGTCATCAGGCACAGAGGTCACTTCACATGATTGAGGCAGATGAGATGTGGCTCCACGGTGACTCTTTAAATTAAATCATGACTTTCTGATACCTCCAGTCATTGATTTTCTACAAAATGTACCAATGTCTTGTCCACCGTGGAAATCAGTCATTCTGAATCTTGTACTCAGGACAAAAAGAATATTTAGGGAACAAACAATAATTTAATTAAGATTTTATCATAACTGGTACAGACATAGTCTATAAGTATTTCTAGTCACCTTTATCTTTATTGATGAATTCAAGCATCTGTTAAGAAGGAAATATTTTAATTAAAATAGTCAAAATCTAATAGAGTAGTCAAAAATTCATAGAATTGTGCCTGAAAAGGGTGAATTTTACTGTGTGTAAGTTATCCTGTAATTTTTTAAATGAAAGAAAAAAGTAAATAGAATCTTCACATTAAAAAATCTAGAATACTGAAAGTGAAAGGAAGCATAAGAACAACACAGGGACCTGTACACAGAGGGGTAGCTAATCATGGCAACTTGTTGAGGAGGAAACAGGAGCATATGAACAAAGGCTTAGAAACAACTATTTTGGGAGTAGGTACAATCCATGGATAAGCAATGGAATGCAAGCAAGCACAGACTATTTAAAGCTTACTTGATGTATGCTAAAAGTGAATGCGTAAAAAGGCCCGATGAACAAACCCGTAGAATTGCCCACGAACACATACATATCTCTGAAAACATATCAGCAAGATAATAAAGAGCAGAGCCCTGAATCCTTGGATGTATCTGCCTTGTCCACTTGAAAGCAGAGTCCAGCAGAAAACTTGACACACAGGCTATTGTCCTTCTTTAGCCTATGATCTCACTTTTAGTCAGCTATCCCCAATTTGTTTCATGTTTTGTTTTTAATTTATTTAGTTATTTTTTAATACTTTCTATTTTGGAATACTTTTAGACTTATGAAAAAGTTACAAAGATAATACAAAGTTCCCATCTACCTCTAACCCAGTTTCCCCTACTGTGAGTTTACCAAAGGTCCTAGTTTTCTTGGGCTTGTCATGGTTTCAGGACCAAAAGTCCCACATCCCAAGGAACTCTCCCAGGCAAACCTGGATGGTTGATCACCTTACACGTGATGTGAACATCTTATATTACTGTGGTACATCTGTGAAAACCAAGAAACCAACACTGGTGAGTTACTACCAACTAAACAACAAACTTTATTTGAATTTCACCAGTTTTATCACTAATGTCCTTCTGTTCCAGAATCTAATTCAGGATACCATACATGTGTGGCTGTCATATCTTAGTGCCCCCTGGGCTGTGATAGTTCCTTAGGTTTTCTTTGCTTCCCTGACTCTTTAGAGGAGTCATTGTAAAGTATGTTGTAGAATGTCACTCCGTTTGGGTTTGTCTGATGTTCTTCTCATAACTGGTATTATGGGCTTTGGGGCCTTTATTTTTAACACTGCCAATATCAATGCTTATTTGCATGGTTGCATTAGCCATTGTGGACTTGAAATTCCTCAGAACATCGTTTCAATTTTTCAAAGGGGATTAAATCATAGAATGAATTTTTTACTCTAGATACAGTTCTCACATAACTATCCCACAAACGGCAAAATCAAATTACTTCAAATTCAAAGAATTCTTATTTAAACTTTGGAAGTGACAGAGTTCATTGGCCAGTTACCTTTGAAGCCATAAAGCTTCTCCACTGGCACCAGCCTCAGAAGATAAATATATACTACCATTTGGCTAAATAGATAAAGCTATGGAGCTTTATTTTTCTAGTTATGAAAAGAACATACATTCTTTGCATAAAATTTAGAAAATAGAGATAATGAAAAGGAAGAAAATTAAATTACCTATAATTCCATTACCCTAGAAAACCTTTGGTTATAACTGAACCTTTTTTTGTATCCATAAAGTCTTTTATTCTTTGTAAAAATTAGGTTATCCTGTTATATGCTAATTTTAATTAACTTTTAAAATTTGATATATCATGACTATCCTGTACACAAATACCCGTGACATCATTTTTAATACCTGCATATTTCATAGTGTAAACATACTATTTAACATCCTTGTAGCTAAATATTTACACAGACTTATTAAAATTTCCTAAGGTTACATTCCTTTAAGTGGACTTGCTGTTCCAAAGGGTGTCCACAATTGTAAGGCTTCTGACTTGCACTGTCAAATTGCCCTCCAGAGTGGTTTTACCAATATGTACACGCATTAGTAACTTACAAAAGTGAGCAGCCATATAGTCACCAACTCAGATTTTATTTTTATTTTTAATCTGCCAATTTAATAATCAGAAAGATCACTTTTTTTGTTTTGTTTTCAGTTGTACTTCTTTGATTACAAGTGAGGGTTTTTCTATGGTTAGTGCCATTTGTATCGCTTGTACTGTGCATTACTTGTTTATATCCTTTATCCAACTTTTTATCAAGGTATTCACATTTTCTTATTGATTTGTAAGTGCACATTAATGACATTAAACTCCTCTCCTATATACTTCAAACATCTTTTTCCCAGCTTTTCATTTGCCTTTTAATGATATTTAGATATTCAGAGGTGTGGAATTCATTTTGTTTTCTGCCTTTGGTAGCTGTTTTGGTTTTGGTTGTTTGGTTTGTTTTTAAGATTGAACTCAGTCCCGAGTCCTGGTTGTTCCTGTTTGGGCAGCTCATGTGCGTCTCGGAATCCTGTAGCACGACAGTTTCAGCCCAGGTTGACATGCGCCCTTTCCTTATGTGAATTCCCTGAGTCTTTTTCACAGTCCTACGTTTTAAGAGAGAAAAAAGAAATGAAAGCAAATTCAAAAGCACACTGCCCTGAAAACTGCCAAAATCAGGCTGCTGCTGCCTTCTGAGAAAATAAATTCCATGGATAATAACTCTCAGTAGGAGAAAAATACATCCTTCCTTTTAAGACAACTCAGTCCCCATACCTCAAAAGCGTCTCTTTAATAGTGTTAGTGTTGTGCAGAGTAGGGATGCCCAGCCCGTGTTTGTGGGCAGCCCTGCCCCCAGGCCCTCCCTGGCCTCCTCCCCCTTGCTTCCATTCTGTCATGTCTAAAGTCACAACAATTAGAGGGCAAATGTAAGGATGGAAAGTTATTAGAAAGACTTAAAAGCTTTCTTCTTTCTCTTTTTCTTTTAAATGAAATCATTTAAGACAGCAAAACTTTTACATTAAATTTAAACCAAGAAAAAATAAGTGAAGAAAAAAGAGAAGCTGAAGAAGGCCTGGTTAGCAAACAATAAACACAGTCACTCTTATGAGTCAAGGGGTCTGGGGAAGGCCTCCTCCTCACACTCTCCCCAGACTATCTTCCTGTCACAAACTCACCATAAATAGTTCCTTTCTGATGTGCCTGACCCAATATCCAGATAGAGTATTTGTGAGTAACTGTTGGGAATATCATAAGTTTTGGGAAGTACTAGGGTCTGAACTAGCTGTTTGTCTTCAAGTCTTCAGAGATTGCCATCCAGAAATCAAAGGGTACCTACAGTTCTGCCTTATTTGTGCTCTCCAGTTGAGAAGGGAATCCTGATGGAGACAAGAGCCCACCTGGCCTTGCTTAAGGTGGGAGTGGAAACTGGGAGGGGCTGCTGCTGAAGTGCAAGCATGTGCTGACTGTGCCCTCTGGGTAACCTGCTGTAGTCCTGAGGGAGATACCACATTGATGTTAAATGGCATAAAAAATAGGAAAAAGGATATGATTGTCACTTCAGCCTATTCACACCCCTCAGAGGCTGGTCCAGTTCTGAAGCTGCAGATCAGAACAGCTCAAAATTCAGCCAGCAACCCCAGGTCACAGTCCTGATTCTTAAAGGCTCCAGTCCCACTCCTGCTCAATGAAGCTGTGTTACAGAAGTGTTTTCTTCAATATTTGTAAACTGCCTGCTTTCTAGAGTTCCCTTTTTGGTGACATTATTTTGACATTCAGCCTCAATATTACTTCAGCATGGAAGGGGAGTGGAGGAATCACCTAGCCTGAGCCTAAGCTGGTCTCAGAGCCAGGATTCAGATTAGTCTGGGCATGTCAGATGGACTTGCCAGGAGTCTGTCTGCATGCGGGATGAAAGAGGCTCATAGAAAATAGCATCCTAAGGCAACGAATGGGTGTGGGGAGGACACATCACAGATATCAGAATCACCAGGGAAACTATAAAAAATATGGATACCCTGAACAAATGCATCCCCCATTCTGACTGTGTGTGTACCCATGGGTGCAACTAGCAAGTTGCACTGCTTTAACACCCAAATTAGCCCTCAGTGTTATGCAGATCAGCCTGCATTGGGGGGTGGGGAGGTGAGCACTGAGGACTCCAGAGAACACAGTGTGGCTTCTGCACAGTAGCGTTCCCAAGGCTCTGGCAGTGTGGCCCTGCTGAACACTGAGCACGGATGGCGTTCACACTTCAGGGACAGACTGCATCAGGAATTCTTAAACTGGAGACCATGGATACCTGGGAGTCTGAAAAGAAGCTGCAGGGGTCCATGAATTCCTGAAAACTGTATGCAGCTTACTGGGAGTCTATGTTTTATTTTTCTGAAAATAAGTTCTATAAATTTCTCAGGTTCTGAAAAGAGAATGCAATCTCAAAAAGTTAAGGTCATCAGGGCAAGCAGAATTGGTAAGATTTGAGAATATTACTATTGTAGATATGGGCCAAAGCTGAAAAACTATTATTTTTTCAGTTAATGTGACTTATTTTTACCTCAATGCATCAGTACCATGGTGAAACACTGGTTATGTGAAAATATAAAATCCCACCTATACCTCAGGTTCACCTCAAATGCCTCCACCCCAGCCAAAAATCATTGTGCTTGCCTACGTTTTGTTTGTGTACCTCTTGTAACACTTAACACCTTTTATCTCGTGTTTTAGATATGTGTGTAAAACACCAACCTCTCTTTTACAAACTATAACCCTGGAGAGTAGGAATCATGTCTTATTCATCTTCTTTCTCTTACCAACATAGCACACTGACTTACTTTTCTTGTGTGAGAGAAAGAACAAACCATAAATCCATCCTATCTGCCAGGTCTTTGTATTCTCTCTACTAAAAGCAACTAGTCTTACTTCATTGTGAATTATGCGTTTTAAATGTATTTCTTATAATTTGTATTGTAGTCAGTTGACTTACTTGTTTACACATCACCCAATATTTACCTGCCTTATCTGTTTACTTGCTTGTAAACTGCTTGGAGGGCAAGGATCACATATAACCCAAACTATGTAAACCTACATGCTTCTTGGGAGGAACACACAGGCACATGGATGCATTCAGCGCTCTGACCAGCACACCTGCGAGGAAATCTTTCCTAAGGAGACACAAACCCGGGCAGGACCGAGGTTGGTAGAAAAGAAAAAAGCAACCCCTAGTAGGAACTAAGGAGAATAGCAAAACTGTGAGCTCAAAAAACTAAACTCTTTAGGGGAGATACACCCAGGAGAGAGCAGCCTGAACCCGCCTGAAGAGAGAGTGCAGACCGGAGGCGCCCGGCCCGGGGGAGGCGTGGCCTGGCGGCAGCTCGGGACTCTGGCTTCAGCCCCAAGCAGGTTGCTTCTCGCCCTGTTACCCTGTCACCTTGTTTGGTTTGTTCCTTTTTTGTGTCAGGCTTTTGTTGTGTTCAAAAATCCTGACTGCTGTCATTATATGTAAAGTGATGTTAATGAACCGTTTTACGCGCTTAGTCTATTTTCTGAGGAGAACACAGGCAGAGCAGGGTATTTTTAAACGGGTCTGAGCGCGTCCCTGATTACCAGAGAGGCGCGCACAGACTTGGCGGCTTGCTCATCCGTTTCTCCTTTTCGCAGTTTAGTATTTACTACTTCCTCACATATCTACCCACACATCAACACACCCTTAGTTCTGTATAAAGGCTCTAGAGGCCTGCATGACCTTACCATTTCAGCGTAATGAACTGAATCGTTAAGGTTTGATTAGTCTGGAGATGTCTATTAACTGACAATGGGCAGAGTCATAACTGTCAGACCAACCATCCACAGGCAAGAGTCAAACTGGAGAAAGTGCAAGTTGTAAAACGGAAGGCTATAGGTAGGCTGCAAGGAGAGTAGTGATTAGTTAGTGACCTAACCTAACCGCCACTACAGAGACTGGCCCTGGAATACAGGGTGAACGTAGTTAGATAAATTAGATAACCTCACACTGTTCATTTAGTTTATCACAAGTCTGAAGTATTCATTCATCATTCAATAGTATTTATTGAGTGCCTATGTGTGGCATCCATCATTAAACAGAGTAAAAACCACTGCCCTGGTGAGGTTAGCATCCAGGCAGCATGGAGTCCCATCCGGGCATCATCACCTATCAGTCCTTGTGGTAGTTGCCTCTTGTCTAGGTCTGAACTCCTAGAGGTCATTATCTTGTTTCTGTTATTTACATCTCTGGGCCCCGAATTAGTTTGTTTTCAGCTTACTGAAGTCTTTGGAGAAGCAGGGGTTCTGCATCTCTGGGTCCCAGGCTTAAGCCACCCCCTCTCCCATAGGCTCAGGCACTGGTCAAATACAACATTTTCCTTACCACCTTAGCCTGTATCTTCTTAGGCTCTGGCCACTGGGCATCTGTGACTTCTGAGAGAAACTTCCAGGACAGAGGGTGAGAAAAATATGAGAGATTGTCTAGTTTACCCCACTACCTCCCAGAGGTGGAGGCCAGGACCCAGGAGAGCAGAGTGACTTGCCGGTGTCACACAGGGGAACCCAGGTTTACCCCCTCGTCCCGGCCTGGAGCCTTTCCATCACATCATAAGGAACAGCCCCTGTGGCATCATCAGGCCCAAAGAGCTAAAAGGGGCTGCAAAGCAGAGGTGCAGCAGGGTGCATGGGCAGAGAGAGCTCACACCCGAGAATGACCCCAGTGAGCGCAGAATACCATCGCCACCTGAAATCCACCCCAGGCGAGGTGTTTGAGGACTCCCATGTCATCTCCTCTCTATCATCCCAGATGATTAAAACAGGCAAAGGAACTGGAGGTAGGTGTCCTGAAGGTTAATGCCAAACTAGCCAGACTATGATTAAATTAGAATTTAGAAACCTCTGTTCCACACACTAATCCATTTATAGATTTTTATAATTGTTTACTCATTTTACTAGAATAAGCTTGTTTTGAAAGTGTCCAGTGTTGTCAAAGCTGGGCTGGACTATGTTAAGAGGAAAGAGAATTTTTCTAGAACTTATTCAATATTGGTATTAGGAGCAACAGTTGCCTGACCCAATAAGGCTGATGATTTGGGACAGAGAGAATGGAAATCATAGGAAGTTTGAGCTTGCTTACCATCTGAGATTCTTCTCTTAAAGCACCCTGACAAAACTTAAAGCTAATAAGAAACCATGAGGTCCAAGACACAAATACATAATTCATTAGCTTTTAAGTCCTTCCCAACTAATCAATCAGCACTTAAGTATGAGCATGGCTTTGGAATCAGAAGACTTACATTCTTCATGTACCAGTTTTATGAGTTGGGCCAAGATCTTTAACTTCTTGGAGTCTTGGCCTCTCCATCTATAAAGCAGAGATGATAAAACCTGTCTCATCTTCCTCTCTACATTGTGAAAATTACATGAGCAAGCATGTGAATACTTTTTTTAACTGTAAAATCTTAATCATTGTCAATTAACATTCAACTTGAAAACTTTCCTAATTGAGCTCAATCTTAAATGTAGTAACAATACAAACTTAAAACTCTGCTTTGGGGGAGTTCCTACAGGCATAATCATAGGAATAAATATATTTCTTTCTTTTTAAATAAAAAATACAATTTATTTTCTTTATTAAGGAAAAAAGTTGAAAGAAAGAAGAAAAAGGAGCCCCTGGGGTGAGTTTTTTGCTACACACTACCACCCACTTTATAGAGCAGATATTGTTTACTCAATTGCTGAGTGCTGGAGCAGAACGAGATTCAGTATTAGCCACCCGTCTTTCAAAAGGGCTCACATTAGGACTGCTGGTAAAATTTTGTTTCTTCAGATCCTCTGTTTTCATTTTCCACCACGGAAATGTTTGTTATTTGATCCTAAATTGTATGAAGACCTTCTTTGCTGAGATAAGCAAGGCTTTGCCACTTTTGGTATCTTTGATCCCAAACTGATTCTACGGACTTGACTGCCCAGACAAGGCGACTGATTGTTGGGCAGATACTTACGAGAATGCACGTAACTGAGGGACAACCTTGCAATGCAGTCATTCTTAAGTCCACATCTGTCGACCTCTAGGGCATAATTAACATTATTTTTTAAATTGTACCTTGTGTAACACAGCCCTTGGGCACTTGTAGAGAAAATGAGCACATTATAACAAATAAAATATTACAGAACAACAACTAATAGCTTATTAATTAAAAATAAGGACGCATGAAATAGTCTTACTGCTTGGCCACTGGGGAGAAGAAAAGTCCTTTAACCACTAAGACTGGGATGCCTTAGAATGAAGAGACTTTTGCTAGGCAATGCAGGAGAAGCAGGCAGTGGTCGACGGAAGGACTGGAGGAGAAAAAGAGCCAGCTTTTCTAGGAGGGCATTACTTCCTCCTAGTAAATTATGATAATGGACCAGTACCACCCTGAGGACCATGGATAGGAAGGGTGCTGTTTGGTTTCTTGACATGTATCCAACTTTAAATCACTAACTGAAACCTTTCCTGTTTCACTTTCCTACCAGAATTAGATCTGATGTCATCTCCCTCATTTTCCCAAATAGAAAAAGTTCTATGTTATTTTAAAACTTAAATAGACCTTATCTATTCCATATATACAAATCATGATACTAACTAAAAATATGTAAGTAAGTATGCACATGGTACACTACACACATGTAGACACATACCTTCCCACATCTGTGAACTTGCAGGCCCTTCCACAGAGGACAACGCAGGAAAACATGATAAATCTACTAGCCCAAATACAAAGCCAGTCCACTAGGTGTTCTTAAAATAAGAGTATACTCCAATTTTTCTTCAAACCTCCCCAAAGTTTTGCATTGCTATCAAAATATTTTTGGAAATTCTGTAATGTTTCTCCTTTTCCCTTGGCTTATTTCTGGCAAGGACTAAACCCCAAAATATCTTTCCTCTGGGACACTGAAATAACTGTCCCAAAGCAGCTGCCAGAGCTATAGCTATTCAAGAGATTTGGGACAGATTTCCAAGGAAGGCCGCTGGCTGTTTTAATTGTTTGAGGCAAAAGCACCCCCTTCTGAGATTCTCAAAGAACAGGTGTGGGGGGGGGGCCGGAGTAACCTTCCTGGATTCTCTCGTTTTCATTCACCACTCTATCTGCAGTTTCACTTCTGTTTCTTCCCTCCTTTTGTCTCTGCCCCACCCCCTACTCTAGGTTTTCTATTAGATGTAAAAAAAAAAAACCCTACAAACTGCTCCCTCTCCCCACAGTGCCCTGAGGTTGTATTTCTCCTCTGCTGCTTTTCCAAAGCTCCCTTACTATAACGGTGCTACAGAGCTGGGTTCTTCTTACTCAGGAGCACCTCCCTCAAGTTTGAAGCTATGTAGAAGGTGCATCTGGTAGAGAAAGAGAGAAAGAAAGAGGTCTCCACCTTCAAGCGCAGCTGCCTGACAGGCCCAGCCTGAGGGGAGCTTACTGCAGACCAGTCGGGTGCAGAACCATGATGTACCATGCGGGGAGCTTGTCTGTGCTCCTGCCCAAGATACTCACCTTCATGTCAGTGGCTCTCAACCCTGGTTGCATCTCAGAATTGCCTAGGAATTGTTCCAGACAACTTTTGCCAAAAAACCAAAAAACAAACCTTTGTCCAGGCCCGTTGAACTGAATCTCCAGCCTGGGCCTAGGCGTCGCAATTTTTTAATAGTTTGCAGATGCTTCTATTGTGCACAAGGGTTAAGAAACACTGATTTAGATTCCTCCTGTGGAAGTTATCCAACCCAGGGCTTACTCCTTTCTTTCCAGACACACCCCAGGAGATTCCTCTGCCTGTTCTCACACCAAAGATTTCTGGGAGCCAGGAACTAGGATATGGTGGCCTGGGGGATGCAGTTTCTTTTGAGAAGGGAAGAGTGTTGGAAAGAAGGGGTGCCAAGGCTGGAGGAGGCTGGCCATGGTGGCCCCCCTGGCCCCGGACATGATGGCGCACAGCTGGTGCACAGGAGGCCCCCTCCTCTCTCTGGGGCCTGATCCTCTGAGGACTTGGCAGCTGAGATGCTTCAGGCAGCACGATGCTCCTTTCTGTCTTGCCTGGGTGGAAGTGCGGGCAAACCTAATTGTGGAGGACACTGGAGACTCAGGAACTGTGAGACGGTGACTTGGGGTAACACAGTCCCCAGCTGGCTTTTGCCAAATTTGTTTAATTTGACAATTTAAAAATCAAGTCACATCTACGCTGAAAGGATTAGGATACAACAATGAATATGATTTTACATGGAGCTTTTAGCTGGAGAGACACACAGCTGCTGCCATGACTCAGTCCATTCCTGATCACACGAAGGCCAAGGCTGGGGTCTCAGCTAACCAGGCGTAAAGCGGTTCCTGAAGCCCCCAAACCACAGCTGCTCACTACAAAGTTAGGAAAGAATAAGGAGGCCCTCCTTGGAGCCCAGAGTTCTAATGAACCTCCAGGGGGTTCTGAACACCCTCTGGTTGCTTAGGCAACAGGTGGGCACGGTCCAACTCTTCCAGGCCAGTGGGGAGAGGGGCCTGCCCTGCCTCTTAGCTTTTGCTCAGAGACTCTTGGCTGCCTGCCTGCCCTCCTCTGGCACGTTTATGGCTGCTGTTGCGCTCGGGGCTTATTCTATACAGAGGTCTCTCTGCCTCCACTCGTCTTTCTTCTAATCTGTCTCTCTCCCTAGATGTCTCAGAGTTTATGTGGAAAGCATGTTCTTACAGCCTATTAAAAAGACTTTTGGAGTCTACTGTGTCCAAGCCGTGCGTGATGTAGACTGAATGGGAGGGTGTGACTATTTTGCATGCTCTGGGTAGAATTGCCAAATGTTTCTGGGTTTCCCCTGGCATGGTTCTGACTCATAAGCATCTGAAAGTCAGGTCCTTGCCCTCAGAAACAACCATGAAAGCATGGGCGGCAGGAGTAATACAGATGTGCAATATGGATAGGGTACAGCTGTACAGGAGCAAGGTTTTTACATTTTTTTTAAAGTTAAACCCTCCCCATCCACTCAACCTTGGTGCTTCCAACTTAATGAAGTTCCATTATTTGAAATTTTGGGTTCAAATGAAGACCAAATAAGAATGAATGATCTCTTTCGGATAATTACACAGCAGAGCCTCAGCCCTGGCCTGAGCTGTACCCCACCCCACTCCACCCCACCCCACCCCCACCAAACCAGCACTTGGCAGCTTGCGCTGGTCACCACCATTCCTTCCCAGAGTCAGGCCATCCAGCCTGACTTTAGGGGCTGGAAACAATACCTTCTTAAGGCTTCAGCATAAATTAGCAAACACGTGCAACTCTCAACTTTCAGAAAAGTTTTTAAAATGAAATGAAACCATGTCACCTACTCCATTTGCATTCTAATTCCCTAGTCAGATCCGAACACTGACTGTGATACATCTTTAAAGCTTGTCAGAGCAATCCCATTCCCAGACAGGGGAACAGGAGTGCCTACAGGCAGATCCTCCCATTCTGTGGGAAGAGGCGGGCAGCAGGGGGCACACCCTGGCTGGAACAAACACTCCTGCAGCAGGGGGTTCTCGCCCTGGTTCATTTTTAGAAACCAGAAAAACATGAAGTGTGAAAAGGGCTCCAGTTTTAACCATCCCACTCAGGCCTGCCCCAGGCACAGCTAGGAAATGCACCCAGAGGGCCAGGCCAGGCATCTAAGCCCTTCAATGCCCCAGTGAAAGTCAAGGCCCAGTCAGACACCCTGCTCCCTAGTCCAAGGTAAGCAGGAGCAGCTCAGGGGCACATGCATTTCACACATCTTTGTGCACAGGACAGAAGAGAAGAAAAATCAGACAGATATGTCTGGGAGTCAATAATAACAATCATCACAGAAATAAAACAATAATGTCTACTAGGAGTCTTACCCTGGTTCTACTACTTAGAGGCTTTGTGACTTTGGGCAAATCACTTAACCTCTCTCTTTCTTCATGTGTAAAATGGTGAAAATTATCCACCCTGCTTTTTGTCCCAGGGTTGTCATAAAAACCAGATGAGATCATGTGTTTTTTTGAAAACTATAAAGGTGGTTTGTAAGCTATTCAGAATATTCATTTTTTTAAAGCCTTACTTAACATCAACACATAACCAGTATTTAGGTGTGGTATTGATGCCTGGGTTCTTGTTTGCAGAGCCCAAGAATGACCTTCACAAACAGTCAAGGTAGGAGAGCAACGTACAGGCTTTTATTTAGAGATAAAGTGGAAGGACAGAGCTCCCAGCTCACGCCAGGAGGGGACAAGAGAGTCCCTCGTTGGTGCGTTGTCTAGGTGGTTTTATAGGCAGTTGAGGATTTTTCGAGAACATGAAAAAACTTACGGGTGGGGACTTGTTAAGTGGGTCCTGAATATTAAAGATTAACTTAACGTAATGAATTTCCTGCCTTGATTTCTCTCTGGGACACCAGTGCCTTGGTCTGGGAGCACATCAAAAGGCTGCCTGCCCAGCCCCCAAGGTGGGCTGAGGTATTGTCTACTTGCTAAAGAATCTTGCCTCTTGAACTTCCTGGGTGTTAAAATGCAACCTTATCTTTAAGATGGAATTCTTCCTGCCTTTTACCATGTCGTCTACAGCTGGGTCTGCATGCTAAGTTAGTTGCTCAGTTTGCAAAAATCACCCTGTCAGATCTGAAGGAGGAAAGACAGCACATAGGCCTGGGCCTTTTAGTATGCTAAAGTGAATCTTACACATGGTTACAAATGATTAGCATAATAAAACATGTGCTACTCTTCTTTATCTGGGGAACATTAACTGATCTCACTGAAGAATGATTCTAGAGCTCAATGTTTAACATGGAGTTTTAGCAGGGGGGTTTCCTTGCATGTAGTTACATTGCTCTGACTGCAATCCCCTCCGGGGGCCCTCACCCTATTCTGACTACATTTATGGTCCCTGTCTCAGTATCACAAAACCAGATACCACACCTAAATATTATACCTAGTAGATAAAAACTTAATAATCTATTGATGGCTAAATATGCATATCATATTCTTCTTATAATATTCCAAACTGTTACTAGGAGATATGTTGCTGAGGATATGTAAATAACCTCATTGCATAAAACCAGTTATCATGGCATTTGCTAAAGTGGGCTTCTCCTTAGTGATGTGGTATAGTTTCAAGGGTCCCTGAGGGGTGCTCTGCACAACTCTGAGTGGGTGGTGCAAGTCTTTAATGAGGCCACATAAAAATTATATCTATTCTTACTGAATGCAGCTATCTCCATGATTTGTGAGTAGGCTGCCCAATGAGTTCAGAAAAACATTTCCCTCTAGCTCCAGCTGGCAAGATGTCAAGATTGAAAAACACATTTCCTGGTTCTCCTTCTTGCCCCAATTGGGATGGATGATGCTAATTCTCACCACCCCATTTCCTTAAGCCATTTGCAGTGATTGAATCTCTGCCCATCCCAATGAGCCTCACACAGACAATTTGAATGCACAGCACTACCCATAATAGAGAGAACTATGTTGTGAAACTTCAAATTTACTTTTAATTCCCTCTCTGACAGACCACAGTGAAGCCATGGGTTCCACTCTGCTATGGGCACTTAAACACCAGCTGGAAATTCTGGCATCCTCCAGTTTGTAAGAGTTTCCCTCTTCCATTAGCCCCAGATCAGATAGAGGCATCGCCCTTTCTATCTTGATGGCTTGTAGTTCACAGAAAAGGTTCATCTTGATGGGGAGGTAGAGTAGAAAGGACAGCCAGAAGCTGATGTCCCTGAGGAACTGGGAATCCAATAGGAGAGATGATGAGACAACTGAGGGCCCTTTTACCATACATACATCCACCAAACACTTTTAAAGGACTATTGAGCAGGGAAGGAGTTTCATGAAAAACCACACAAAAGCATTACAACAATATTCACTCTTTCTTAAGTGACCAGGCATCATTTATCTGCTATAAGGTTTCAGAGAAGAAAAAGATAGTAACATTGAAAAGATAGTAAATAAGTCATCATTGACCATTATTTCTCTTCATTCTCACAACAAACCCATGAAGTACTATGATCCCATTTTATAGGTGAGGCTTAGAGAGGTTGAGTTGCTTGCCTAATACTCCATAGATGTTTGTGGCAGAGCAAAAATTCCAACCTGGATTTATCTGATTCCCATGCCTTTGCTTGTAAGCATTACAGCTGTCTGCTTTCCATTGCCCACGGCGTCAGTCAGGAAACCTTTGGGAAACTGAGGATTGAATTGTTTCTGGAGGGTAGTGTATGGTTTGGAATGCCTTGAATTGTGGGAGAAAAAAAGAGTTTCCAAATTGCTGAGTTTGTATCCTCAGGGCCCAAAAAACTACCTAGTATATGTAGAAACTCATCTGTTTAATGAATTAGTGAATGAAAGAATGAGTAACAGTACAAACAAAGGCAAGGAGAGGAGTATAAGGATGGAAAGCAAGGGCTGGGAAAAGGAAAAGGAGAGAGTGGAAGGGGAATGTAGAACAAAAGAAGAGACTAGGGCACCACGTTAAGTCATGAGGCAAGGACCAGGCCCCGAGGGCATCTGCACCAGGCAGAGCTGTTGATGGAAAGCCTAAAATTCTAGGGTGAGAGGTTTGGATCTAGTTCTAGGCATCTGTAATCATTCCTAAAGAGGAGCACGGTAAGGTGAGAGCCATGACTGAGGACTTATCTGGCTCTGGTGCAGAGGGGCTGGAGGTAGAGGGACTAAGACAGACCAGCAGATGATTGCACCCGTCAGATGAGAGCCCTGGGGAACTCACTAGGGAGTCCCTGGGGGCTCTGAATGGTGAGCTGGGGTAAGAGGCAAGCATGGACTTGCTTCTTGGTTAAACAAACAAGCATCAGGCATCCCCTCATGACTGAATGTTCACAGCAAGCAGAGGACAGCAGGGAAACATGCGAACTGTCTGCATCGCAAGCACGGTCAGGTATGGAGATACTTGGAAAACATTCAGCTTGGCTTCACTACACAAATAAATACATTCAAAAATTTTGGATATCAGGTCAGAGGAATGGGCTACTGGTCTGAGCAACTGATTGCAAGTGCTTTCAGTGATCTTCTTTGGCCTGAGATTTTTTTTTTTTTAACCCTCATATTGGAGCAGTTCCTTTATCAAACTTAGGGGGATCCTCTTGCTAATAAGAGTCATGAACCACAGGCAGACATTACTATGGACCCTCCTCCAGCCATATGGCAAACATGTGAGAACGAGGGCAGGGCCTTCTCTTCTTTGGGACCCTCACAGGGCATTCAGCACTGGGCACACAGCGCCTCACAGGTATCTGCTTCCTTGACTTCCTAGTAACTGAGAGAACTTCTGCCTTATGTCTGATACAGAGCTGGCACTTAGCTGCTTCTGGTAATGCTCAAAGAGCTACTGGAACTCCCACAATATGTGCCCAGCATCAATTCTCTGTCTATACTTTGATCACATATACCCACAGGGGTTTAGCCTTCAAGAAATGCACCTTAGGGTTCTTAGATATTGGTAGTGCCCTTTGTACTGAAGAAGATTTGAAAGTGCAGATATACAGATGTCCATTCACTCATTCAACAAACATTTACTGCATGCCCACTACAGGCCAGGCTCTGTTTATGGCATTAAAAACACATGAATGATATGGAAGCAATCTAAGTGTACATCAATAGATGAATGAATAAAGTACATATATGCAATGGAATATTATTCAGCCATAAGAAGAAAACAAATCCTACCATTTGCAACAACATGGGTGGAGCTAGAGGGTATTATGCTCAGTGAAATAAGCCAGGAGGAGAAAGTCAAGTAGCAAGTGATTTCACTCATTTATGGAGCATAAGAACAAAGCAAAACTGAAGGAACAAAATGACAGCAGACTCACAGACTCCAAGAAAGGACTAGTGGTTACCAAAGGGGAGGGTAATGGGGAGAGTGGGTGGGGAGGGAGGGGGAAGGGGATTAAGGGGCATTACGATTAGCGCACATAATGTAGGGGGGCACAGGGAAGGCAGTATAGCACAGAGAAGACTAGTAGTGACTCTGTAGCATCTCACTATGCCAATGGCCGGTGACTGAAGTGGGGTGTGTGGGGGGACCTGATAATATGGGTGAATGAAGTAACCACAATGCTGCTCACGTGAAACCTCCATAAGAGTGTAAATCAATGGTACCTTGATAAAAAAATACATCAGCGAACAACAATCCTGCCTCTGTGGAGGTTCCCTTTTAGTAGAAAGAGACAGATAGTAAAGAAATGTAATAAATAACTAAAGCAGTAGGAGGAAAGTGCTAAGTGCTATGAGAGCTGAGGAGTGGGGTGGTACCACGATCTTCAACCAGGTGGTTGGGGTGGGCCTCATTGCCACAGCAACACCGAGCAGAGACTTGAAGGAGATGATTGTCTGTGCTGCCCCTTAGTAATAACATGTAAATTTAAAGTCTTTCTCAAAACATCTAACTTCAAACTTAGGTAAAAACAAAGCATCAGCTTATATCTGGTATATAATATACCAGAGAAACTAGTTATATTAACTAGTTAAGAAACTAGTCAGACACATATTTCATATAGTTGTATCTTATCAACAAAAGCAATCAGAAAGCTTAATTTTCTGAAGCAAAATGTGTTAAAATACCATCTCCAAAATCCTGTCTGTGTAACAAAGCTTCCCTTGTTAACACTCTGGCCCTACCTGTCAGTGTCATTCCCTCTCAAGAACCGGTCCTTCTTTGAAGACTGAAATAATAACTGCTCTCTTCCCAGGATTAAAAACAGAACCAACTTTTTGTAATGTACAATAAATAGCCAATATCAAGTCTTAAGCATTTAGTCAGTGGCATATGAATGAGTTATGAAAATTCCCTTTGCCAGAGAAACAGTCATACTGCCCATCCAGCAACCTTTATTTTGCACTGGCACTGTATTTGTGGATTTATGGGAAAAAAGAGGCTAGGAATTGTGGACTGGACAAATTTGATACCTGTCTAACCAGTGATAATTCATGTTCAAGTGCATATTGTTGAAGTTGTAATCTCTGTTCAGATTCCAAACTATTTGTTATATGCTTATTTTCAAGACTTCAGATTCTGATCTAAAAAATTACTTTACTGGTTAGCTTGTCAGGGGTCCAGCCTTGAACAGAGCCAGTTTAGATGAAGTTCCCTTAGGGAATTTCAAGATTTCTGAAACACAACATGTGCCTGGAAAATTAGAAAGCCCACATGTGTTTCTGTTACGTGATTATAACTGGATTTGTGACTGGCATTCATGGCTACCATGACACCTGAGTGATTCTGCTCGAAGATTCACCCAACACCACCTCCAAGCGTCTGCCGCCTGCCCGCTCTCCTCTGGCAGTGCAGAAAGCTCTCTTCCGACTGGGCCAACACGGCTCAGGCCTTCCCCAGTTCAGCTGCCAGCCCAGAATGTGTGACTGAAGCTTTTGAATACTGATGTGAAAGGCACTCAACTTCTGCTTTTGGGTCATTTAGTAACAGTTGCTTTATTTCCTTTTCTTCTATTAAGCAATTCTATTTGCACAGAAAAATATAACCAACACATGATTTTTTTTTTTACCAACTACTAAAAGCAGTGATACTACACTAAATTGTGTCAGACATTCACATAACCTACATCATGCATTGCGTGTATCTGGCGATGTGCATGAGTCCTTTCAGAGGAGAAATAACAAAGAACTTGCATGACAAAAAATTGTCTTTACAGTGAAAAGAGGTGATTTGACTTAACAAGAAACACTTCCTGCTTCATGCAAAAATACTTCAGACTCTTAGGCATATTATCAGGTTGATATTGAGGGCACCTGTTTATTTTCTCCATATTTTGCAAATGCTCAATTCCACGTCCTGGTCTAGAACCAATAAATACCCTATTAAAGCACAGGAAGGTTCAACATATAAACACTAACTCTTGACCTATGTGTTTTTGAAGCTCCATTCCTGACTTTCTACAGGCACTGAGCAGCCTGGACCTCACTGTAACCTCAACTGTGCCCCTACTGTGCAGCTGAATTAACTGTGACAACATAACATGCAGTCCAAGTGCAGGTGTCCACACCAGATCTAGGACTCAGACCTACTCACTGCCAGGCCGGTGCTCTTTCGCCCAAGGGTACACAAGTAATTAATGAAAGGTGAAACCATTCCAGCAGCTTCCTCAACAGCCAACTTCCCCAACACCCACCTTCTGAAGGGAAACTTGTAAAAGATCCAGTCTTCTGTAATTTGTGCACCACATGTGCAGTGTTTATTATTTATTTAATTACTGATTTATTATTCGTTTGACAAATAGTAAGTACCTACAATGTGCAGAATATTATGGGAAAAACAAAGGCAGTCAGACATGCCCTCATATCCCACCATATTTCCTTGTAGAGTAAATAAGAAATGTACTTCAATAGCTACAAACAGAAACCAGAAAGTTGTCTTTGTTTTAAGATAGGCCCAGGAAAATGGGTATGGCTGTTGACAAAAAAAGGAGGTATCCTTTTCTGGTTATAGATCATATATGGCTTTCTGGAGGACCCATTTCAGCTGTGGCTTTTAAGGGGTGGGGAGGATTTGGTGAGGAAAAGCTAAAAGGGGATGGACGTTCCAGGCTGCAGAAGGACTGGACTCCGCGGGTGGTGCATGTGCAGGCATCAGCCCCGAGAGGGTGTGACAGACAGGTAAGGGAGGAGACAGCAGTGACTGCGTGCTCCTGAGCAGCGCTCCCTGGAGTTCAGGGCATGCTCTCTGCAAGCATGCACATTTCTAAGCTAGCCAGGCATCCCCCACCTCCACCAACCCGGTTCTGACTGTCCTGGAGAACAAGCAGGCATTTGCCAAGTGGCCCAAGGGATTACATGCCCTTGCCTGGCTCTGAAGGGCTGGGGAAGAATGGGCGGTTGAATGCTGCCCCTGGAATCGCTGCCTGGGAACAGGATGCATTCTCTCAGCCTGCTGGGAAGCAGCCCAGTGCTGGGTCTGGCTCTAGTCCAATCTAGTTCCAGAGCCAGGAGGGAGTATGTGGCAAGGGGCAGTAGGTGCTCCTTCATTTCTAGCACTGACTCAGTTGAGGCAGGAGGTGGGAAAGGGGAAGGTTGGTCAAAGTGGATCTAAAATAGGAATAGGCAGAAAAACTACAAGTCATTTGAGAAGAATGATTGATTCTCAGAGTCTGTTGTAGACAAAATTGGGACAGATAAGAAAGTTCCTTTTAGCACCTCCTATAACATATAAGGGTCCCTTGTAATTTTAGTTCAGTACAGAAACTAGCAATGTGCTAGTTGGAAAAAGCATGATCTCTGGAGTTCCACCTCTCTGTTCCAAGTCCCTTCCTTGTCAGGAGGAGAGTGAAATTCTTATTTACCTAAAATGAGGCATTGGCAGGGAGAGTTCATGAATTCAAGATGAAGTCTAGAAAAAGTGGAGTCAGTGAATAATAATTTGTCAGCTTCTCTCCCGTAATGCCAGAAAGATAGAGGTCTGTTCTCCATGACTGGTAGAGTCTTAAACAGAAATATGTATAGAGCAAATGTAGATAAGATAACTAGTTACTTTTGCCTGAGAGCTGTGATCCTGAGAACAGTCAACTCTTTCTGTTCTTACTCTACACCCACCAATCTGCCTTCTGATCTGCAATCTGGTTTCCTGAGTGGATTTGCTTTATAGCGTCCTGTATACATAAACCAGTCCCAGTTTTCAAACAAAGTCTTTCTACTATTGCATTGTTTTTCATGTTTTGAGTCTTTAATCATATTCTCAGAGGTCCAGGAATTTTTCAGAATAATTTTAAAATTTTGTGTTTTTCATTCTAAATCTAATATAAAAACTGTAACACAAGTATCATCTGATTTTCCACCTTCTTACAAAGTAATGCCATGTAATATCAATGCCCTGACTAGATTTGCATTTATGACTGTTTTAGTCAAGTGATCACCTAAAATCTCAAAATGTAAGTGTGAATGCAATGTTTCTCAAATGAGATATATTCAAAAGTCTACAAGTTTTCAAGTTTGAGAAACATTTCCTATTATAAGTAATTTGACAAACTTGTTTATGCATCGGTCTCTTATTAATTTGAATTATATAATGAATTAATCTGTTCCAGCTTAATCACCCTGAGTGGAGGGGCTGAGCAGTTATTGGATCTGTAAATGGGGATCAGATCTATGGTATCCATATCAATATATTGCCAGTCAGTGAAGTAGTCAGCCAGATGACCTCCTCCTGAAAAGCTCTTCTCTCTTCTCTGTGACAGGTAGATTGTAATTGGTCAGTCAGACAAACACATCTTAGATTTGCAGTAGACTTTCTGATCCTAGGGAGATCCTTTAATCTCTGCTCTCAACTTTGTAACATAGACAATACTATTACTACTACTACTACTACTACTACCACCACCACTGCCCCCTCACCCCCCATTGATGTTGTGCTATAATTTCAGGCTTTCTGCCATGCCAGGTGTGTCCACCCTGGTCCTGCCATAGTTCTAAGGGGCTTACAATTTGCCAAGAGATGGATGAGATGGGAGAGGCCTGAGAAAAAAACATTTTGGGAAAGTCATCCCTGAGGTCTCAAGACTGGCTTTGGTGCAACTGTGAAAAGCTTCTTTTAGGCATAGTGTGCATTTGGGAGCCATCTCAGAGTCCGGGTCAGAGGAGCAGGCTGTATCCTTCTTCATCTGGGGGTGCTTCTGCTCAGCAGTCAAGCAAGAGTGCCAACATTCATCCTGATGAGGGCCCTCCTTGACAGCTCTCTTCTCCAACATTCATATCCAGTTTATCAGAAAATGATTGGCTCTGCCTTCAAAATATATCCAGCAACCAACTGCCTCTCATCACCTCTACTACTACCACTCTGTTGCCAACCATCAACATTTCACCTGGGATCTCAGAGTTTCATCTCCTAACTGGTCTCCCTTTTTCTGGTCCTGTCTCCACTACAGCAGCCTGAGTGATAGTTTAAAAGTCATGGAATCTTCTAGTGGTTCCCCATCTCGCTTGAGTAAAAGCCACCGACCCTGCCATGCCCTACAAGGGCATGGGTCTCCTATAAACTCTCTGAGCTCAGCTCCTCCTTACTTCCTCACTCTACTCCAGCCATACTGGCCTCTGATCTCTGTTAACATACCAGGTGCACTCAGCTTCTGATCAGGGACTTTATACTTGGCTGTTCCCACTGCCTGGGAACATTCTTCTTCCAGAGATTCACAGAGCTCCCCTTCAAGTCAGTGTGTCAGTGAAGCCTATCCAAGATACCCCATTGAAAGTTGCAATGCCTGTAGACCCTTTGCATTCACCCAAGTCCCCCTACTTGGATTATTTTTTTCTAGATTACTATAATACTGCTCAACTAGTGTATTTATTGACTTATTCACTGTTTCTCCCAGTCAGAATGTAAGGAATTTGTCTCTATTTGTTTTATTGATGTACCTCCAGTTCCTAGAACAGTATTTGATTTGTAGCAATAGCTGGTGCTCAAAAAATGTTTTTGAATGAATGAATGAATGAATTGGACTGGGTTGGACACCCGCTCCACTTCTGAACTTTCAGGGAGCAATGCCTGAGTCCTGAAAGCTAGGAGTAGAACCTACCAAAGTCGGACCAAGCTGGATGCCTCCAGACCTTACAATTTAGATTATGCTCTAAGAAAGACTGGCAAGAATCAACAGACTATCAGGGAGGTTAACAAGTACATGTGCTGCTTATTTAAAATGATTATTTTTGGGTCCCACCAAAAACTTACACATCAAAATTTCAAGGGGTCATAAATCCTTTTATCCTTCTCCTCCTCCTCCTCCTTCTGTTTCTTTCTTATACTTTCCCTTTTCTTTTTTAAATCAGTAGCCCCAAGTCGATCCTTTTATTCACTAAAACTGAGACTGTCCAGGGAGTGTGTGTGTGTATGCTTGGCAGGGGCCATGTGGCTGTACTGTGAGGCCTAAGTGCTTTAACCCTTCAGAAGAAAGAATATATGAACAGAAGATGGGAGATGTTCCTGGATTTAGGAAAAGGAAAGCCAAAGACCAAAATTAGGGGAGGGTTTTTCCCATACATACAAGGGACAAAGCCTCTGGGGGTGTGCTGGAGGTTGTTGGTATTCCTTGGCTTGGGGACGCATAGCCCCAATCTCTGCCTTCATCTTCACCCACCATCCTCCTGCGTGCGCACGTCTGTGTCCAGGTTTTCCCTTTTTTTTATTACAGAGATGATGTATATGTATTGATATATAAATTATTTACATTATATTGTTAAGAGAAAAATGTAGGTTTGATATATGTATGTATATATGTTTTATATATATACATAATTATACATTTTAAAATATTTGTGAATATTTACACATAGGCAAAAATCTGGAAGAATACTTCCAAGTTGAAATTGTTATGATCTTTGAGAGTTGGAGTTCCAGTTAGATTATTTCCTTTTGTTTGCTTATCTGTGTTTTTTAATTTTTCTAAAACAAATATGCAATATTCAGAAAACAATGTTATTTTTATTTCTGTTGCTTAAATACAACTAGACTAATACTTTGTTAAAATTCATTTCAGTTTATAGGACTAGATTTTGCTTTTGATATTTTTATGGTCATATGTAATTAATCACTGAATCTAAAAGAGAATTTTTATTTTTTTGTTCAACAAAAGAATATTTATTTTTAAATTCAATTTATTTAAACTAAAACAAAAACAAAAACAGTTTACCCACTTCTCTCACCTCTCTACCCCCTGCCTCTGGCAACTAGCAATCTGTTCTCTGCATCCATGAGCTTAGGGTTTTTGTTTTTTTTTCCAGATTCCACATATAAGAGAGATCATACTGTATTTGTATGTCTGTCTGACTTGTTTCACTTAGCATAATGCCCTTGAGATCAATCCATGTTGTCTCAAATGGCACCATTTCATTCTTTTTAAGGCTGACTAATATTCCATTATACATATATGTATATGTATATATACCACAATTTCTGTATCCTTTCATTCACTGATGGACATTGAGGTTGTTTTCATACCTTGAGTATGGTAATAATGCTACAATGAACATGGGATTGCATGTATCTTTTCAAATTAGTGTTTTTATTTTCTTTGGATAAATATCCAGAAGTGAGATGGCTGTATCATATAATAGTTCTATTTTTAATTTCTCAAGGAACCTCTATGTTGATTTCCATAGTGGCTGCATCAGTTGACATTCCCATCAACCGTGGCAAGGGTTCCCTTTTCTCCACACCCTTGTCAACACTTGTCATAAATTAATTGACCATGTATACATGGGTTCATTTCTGGGCTTTCTGTGTGTCAATTTTAATGCCAATACCATGCTGGTTTAATTACTATAGCTTTACACTATGGTTTGAAATCCAGAAGTGTGGTACCTCCAGCTTTGTCTCTCTCTTGAGATTGCTCAAGCTTTTGTGTATTTACTGTAGGTTTTTGCACTGTGATTACCATGAAACTTACACATAACAACCTTTATCTGTTACATTCAATAACAACTTTGTTCCCATCGCTTTTTATGAAGAGACCAGTCATACTGGATCAGGGTCACTCTACCCTTAATCTTACCTAATTACATCTGCAATGACTTCATTTTCAAATAAGGTCCCATTCCAAGGCACTAGGAGTTAGGGCTTCAACTTATGAATGTGGAGGTGCACAATTCAACCTGTAACACTAACCATTTCTCTCTTCGATGTAGACATCAACGAACAACTTCCTAGTTACTAAGATGGTTCCCCCAGGTATCCAAGAGTTAGTAGTGAAGGTCCTGGAGAACATAACATGAGTCTTCTGGTCACTGGAGATAAATGTCCCCATTGTTTACTGGCATTCTGTTCACTCAAGAGCCTTCATTGAGTCTGGCTAGCATGAATCAGCTCCTGAGAGTCTGATCATTCTAGTTACATTCACAGTGTGAGTTTTGGGGACTATGCAACTGTGATGACCCCTCATTAGGCCTGTCTGCAGAATTGGTTAGCTTCTCTCTCTGACATTATTGCATCCTCACTATAACTGCAAAAGGAAGCTCCATCTTAGAAGATTCAGAGAAAAGCTAGCGAAGCCAGGACATGTGCTTGTGCACATCCCTTGCCAGTCCTGTTTCCCAGCAATCTCCATGCCAAACGTACTTCCAAGATTCCAGGCTTGACATTCTCAAAAATGAAGAATGTTACACTGTGGGCCCTTATTAAAAAGTGGATAGAGGTACCTGAGTCACAGGTGGGGATTCCAGATATTTTGCCACAGATAGTTCATCCTCTCGTGGCCCCACCTTTCCTGAAAACAGACATTTTGAAAAGGGGTAAACTTCTGAGAGCTAGTCCTGTAAACAGCATAAATAAAGCTATTAACCCAGGAAATTACCCAACTGCCTTTACTATGTTCTCTGGCAGGACAGCCCTCAATACCTTTTGTATCTAGGAGCTTCTATGGAGGCAAAAGAAGATCATAATTTCAACTTAAACAAATATTCTTGCTTGTCATATCCTTTTCTGTCTCTATGAAAAATCTTGCAAGTCCTGTGTCCCTGGAGAGAATACAGGGCTGAGACTTAAGTGGCAGTTCTTAGAAGCCCCAGACATTGTCAGAAACTAGGAAAAATGCTCTTTTAGATTAGCTTAGACATTTTATCAATTAATCTCTTTATTCTATCCATAGCAAAGGACATAATCAAATACCCTTAAAATGGCTCAGTTATGGTTGATTAAATATATAACATGAACTCTGTGGGCTATTAGCACTAACTCTAAGCGTCAGAGTTGTAAATCCAGGCCAGGTTTCTTTAAAACTCAAATCATAACAGGCAGCCAAAACTTGAGTGTGATGAGATTTCCAAACCCCAGTGGCTGACTCAGAATTTTTTCCCTCCATCTCTACATATCCAAAATGTGATCATTTTATCAGTTAAATTATATATACTTTTTCTGAGTAACAGAGTAATATACACTGACTGTAGAAAAATTGGAAAGGGCTAAAAAGTATAAAGCAGGAGAAAAAATACCAGTCATAATCCTACTAGACCACGGACACGGCATCAACTAAACATTTGACACATTCACTTGAAACGTCTCTTTTGCAGTTTTTAAAATATATCTTGAGATTACTATATATGACACATTTTTATGGTCCTAAACTGGTAACTTCATATATTGTTTTCTTCTCTTTACCCTGCCCCATGTAGTTTTTCTTTTCATTAACTTCAAATTTTCTAGAAAAATCTCTCCCTAGGTATCGGTGAGATTTCATTAATCATTCTGTCAATAAACATTTTTTGAATACAAGCTCTTCAATGTATGGGCATTGAATCAGTCTGGGCAATGTATCAAATTGATGACATTGAATATACATAAAAATAAAAGTGAGTATGTTGGAAGAACTCAAAAAGCAGGTTGAGGAAACAAGCCATCTTATCCACAAAGACAACACGTGTCAAGCAATTCTGTGTAACGAGTTAGGTGGCAGAGTGAAGGGGTGCAGAGCAGGAATACCAAAGGTAGCTTAGGAGAAAGCAGGCTCACGGCTCTGGCGGATAAGACTAGATAAACTCCACATGAATCATTTCATTTAATCCCCCAGTCAGCCTTGTGAGGTGGGTATTATTTTTATTTCCATTTAACCGAAGTGGGAACTGCCCTGTAGGGAGAGTAGGTAATTTGCCTCAAATCATAGAACTGGTTAGTGGTGAAGCTGAGATGAAACCGAAGTCTGTCTCTAGAGTTGGGCTCTTAATACCGCCTCCTGTGAGACGTCCAGAGGCCCGGGGGAGACCGGGGAGTCAGGAGTAAGGGGGGCATCCGACCAAGTGGTGGCAGAAACACAAGCATGAGCCAGTAACCTGGGGTTGGGAGCAGAGAACAGCAGGCAAGAAGGGAGAGCAAATGCAATAAACTCCAGGGCTTCATGATGAGCTTCCCAGGAGATCAGCACGCGCGGGACACGGGAGCCAAGGTCGACCGTCCGCGCCGTTCTTGACGGAGCGCAGCTCTTCGGCCACATGGAGGATGAGGCTTCCCTGGGGACCTCCTGCCTTTTTGAACTTGAACAAGCCGCCTCGCCCTCACCTTCGGGTGGCCCTGGCACTTCATTCCACCGTTCACTGGAGGTCTGGGGACAGGGTTTCGGAGAACAAAGCCCCCCGTCCTTGGTGGACTTTCACTCCAGCTCACACACGCGGTACACACTGGCTTCACGCACACTTTCAGCCTGGAAGAACGAAAGCCCACACACTTCCCCTGCAAGTTTCCGAGCAGCCAGGTGCACTCCCGGCAGTTGCTGGGTACAGAAGCGCAGCCACACTCCAGTCTTAAACCCAAGTTCCCGAGGCAAGAGCAAATCCGAAAGGGCCTCGGCTGGCTGCAGCGCCCGCCGCCACTCCCTCCGCGCCCAACGCCCGGCCGGCCGCCCCCTTGCCGGGCCACCGCCGCGGGCGCCCACCGCCTCCCCGATCCTCCCGCCGCCCCCGCCGCCCGCGCCGCGCCGCGCCCGTCCCCTCCCCTCCTCGGCCCCCGCCGCGTCCCCACCCCTCCTGCTCCCCGCGCCGCGCAGGGAAGCGGCACCGGCCGCGGAGAGAACCCCCAGCCCCCCTCCCCGGCGCTGGGAGCTGTGGACCCGAGGCGCCGCCGCACCGCCCGCCGGTGTCCCGGCGCTTCCGGCTCCAGATTCTGCACACATTGAGCCAGGGACACCTTCCAAGCAGGTTAAAGGCGCCCGAATGCGTCCCGAGGAGGCCTTTTTCGGCAAATACCGCGTTTCACACCAATGGCTCCTTCTTTAGGACCGGGGAACTGAGGCTTTGCAACTCCTTAGAGAAAATGTTTGAAGGCAGATTGATTGAGCTTGTGGCCCCGATGCACCGTGTAGAATGGGAAACATTTTAGGTGAAGGAGCAGAAATCCCAGTGCAGACCCAGCTCGCCGGTCCTGGGCCTCTGTGACGTCCCTGACTATGTCCTCCAGGCCCTGGACACGTGGTCTTTAGTGCCTTCCCCCGGTGGTCCTCAAGGCTTCCCTAGAGAACAACAGAGCAAGTATTTTCTATAGGGGATAGGGGATTACAAATCTTAGGAATTTGATGTGGTGTGCCCACTTTCTGATGTGATGAAAAAGCAGAAGGATATGCTGAAGATAAAAAGTCAGGACTTCAGAAGATGACAGGATCTAGAACAGAAAGACGTGGCATTGCCGCTCGCTGGTTTTAGGCCTTGAACAAGTCACTGAAGCTCTTTGAGGCCTTTCCTTCATCTATAAAATAGAATAATACTCCCTACCGTCAGGGTTGTTGTGAGGAAAAGCTGAGATAATGCATGTAATCATGCAAATGGTAAAATGCCATGCAAAGTAAACTATTATATGTTCAGAGATTTATGGCCCAATCCAAGGAGAAAAAGAAATAGGATACTTAACCCTGACTTCTAACAAGACCGCAGCGAGAGCCATATTTCCCAATGCTGTTTTAGCAATATCCTGATGGAGACCCCAGGGACCACTGAGACTATCACAAAATTCTTGCAGAATTGTCTTAACCAGGATACTTGCATTTCACCACCATTAAAAAATAGCTTGCCATTTAGTACATCTAAGAAAATGGAATGTTATGAATCAACAGTTGAGTGTCAAAGTAGTGAAAATGTAGATGAAGATTAAGAAACATTCAGTTAAACCAAATAAAACATGTCATTTGTTTTTTTACTGCAGAATTTCTTAGAGCCCTTGATATGCATACTGTGACTCAAAAGCAATTTATAGGAATCAGCACTGCAGGATTGATGGACCTGTCAATAAATTTGCTTGAACACCAAGCCTATCCTTTATTCACATCCTCATCACAGGCAACCTGGACAGATCTCATACTCAGGATTTCTAAACTTTAGGGCCTGAGACATATCATTGCAATTTCACCTTCCTCATCTATAGCCAAATGCTTGCAAAGAATTAAACCTCATAGTTGGTTAACCAAACTTTAACTAAGTGCCCATGTGCCAGGCTTAGCCCAGGGCTATAGGTACAGAAGCACATAAAAGAAGTAATGCTCCAGCCCTCGAGGAGTTCCCAATCTCAAGAGGAGACAAACACAAATGACAATGGTGACAATATGAGCCGCTGTTCACTTTGAACAACTGTCAACTGGTTTAGAACGGGGGTCTGGCCTCAAACTCAAATGCTTACAGAGAAGAGACAGGAAACATAAATCTGAAGGGCTGGGGCTGTAGAACCAGAGAAGACAGGCCTGGCCTGAAGGGAGAGCCGCCATGAGGCATATGAACTCATTGTTGACATGCAGGGCCAGGTTACTGCATCTCCCAATCTTTCAAGAGAAGCCAGACATCTAAATTTTTATGTGAAATCACCAGGTTGCTAAATGTTGTTGGGTAATTCAAACTTTTAGAAAAACACCTGCAGGATGATCAAAATTCATTCCATGGGCTGCTAATTTGTAACTTCTGGCCTGCAACTACCCACGCTACCAACAACTAATTTGAAGTCTGACAAGAACACAAGAACATTGAGAAACACTGCTTTATACGTGCTATCACTGAAGAAAGCATAAGTGCCAGGAAAATAATGTTTAATCTTCATAACTATTCATTACATGGGTGTAATATGTGCTGGTCTTATTATCATTTTGATGTAATAACCTATGTGAGTGAGTCATAAGGATATGCTACCTCAGTTTGTCCATCAAAAAACAAAAACAAAAAAAACCTTGGGTATACCTGGATAGCAAAAAACTAAATTTTCCAAAGTAAAGCAAATGAATAGAAATGGTGAAGGGAACCTGCATGTTTGTTGAATCCAAAATACTGTTTCATGGTCCCATCCTTTTAGGTTCACAGAATACTTGAGTTTGGGGAAGAATCCTGGTGTACATACATCCTATGTTTACATAATCGCCAATTCTCTTATATCTGCTACCCAGTACAATCTGCATTTGTTTTGTTAAAGACTATAGGTTTTTGTTTGATTTTTGAGGGATGGAGTTCTGAGCAATGATGTTGAATGGTTACCAAAGGGGAACCCAAATACTGTCCAGCCAGTTTGGCTAAGATTACTTCAAGGAGAAACAAAAAGGCCATCGACTCAGTTGGTCTCTCCTATTTCTCTGACTGCTCTTTCTCAATCTCCTTCATGGGCTACTCTCTCCTTCCTCATGTTAAGTGAACACTTGATTTCTTCTCTTCCTCCTGGATGAGGTTACCTGTGCCCACAGCTTGTGCTCACGTGGACACTAGGACTCTTGTTCTGTTTCCCCAGTTACCCCTCCGTCCTAAACTCTAGGTCAGTGTGTCCACAGACAAGACACTTTTAAGGGGTCCCACAGATCCCTCAGACACATCATGCACATGACTGAATACATCCCCTTTACCCCACATCCTGCTCTTCCTCCCCTTGGGTATGATATCTATTACCTGTACTAACAACCCAGAAGCCATCAGAAACTCCTCTTCCTTCTACAAGCCCCCATCAGCTCAGCTACCAGGTCTGATCTCAGGAATCTGCTATCGCCTCTTCACCTTTACAAACTACCTTGGTTGAGTTCTGCTATCACCTGGACCAAGCGATCAGTAGTGACCTCCCTGCCCCTCACCTCAAAGCCCTCTAACTCCTCAGTGCGACGAAAACAGTGCCACTAGAGTGACTGAAGACACAAATCTGTTCATGTCACCACCTTCTTTAAGTCCTTTACAGCTTCCCACCAGTGTCTGGATAGTGTTAAACTACTTTGCCTTGGGAGCAGGGTGTTCTACCATCTGCCCCCTACAGACCCCACTCCAGCCTTCTCATTGCTTCACTCCTTGCATGTTATGCTCCAGTGAAAACTATTCCTATTGTCCTAATGTTGGTGGGGTACAAATGTTTGCAACTCTGCCTTTGCCCAGAAGGACCCCTATCTTCCTCACAGTGGCCAGTGACCCAACCAGAGATCAGAGCGGACTGCCAAGGGACTGGAGCAGACTGTAGGGGGTCCCTCCTAATATGCTGAGCCCCTACCAGAGCATCCTGGGGTGGCTTTGCAAGACCCACTGACCATCTCCACCCTGCAAACTCCTGACTCATTTAACAACCTCCCTTCTCACTTTTCCCAGCCACCTTGCCTTTCATGCTCTTGGACCTCAGGAAACCTGATGTTTGTCAATGGTGAACAGACGTGTATCCATGAATGCTGGAGGGGCTTGTTGCCAGTGTCCTGGTCTTAGCTTGGAGAAACCTGCCTCCTTGAATAGAGCCTGATTTTCTCCTACAGGCCCTTGTCCATGCTCTTCTGTTCTCAGCCAGGTCAGAGTGGATTTTTCCTCATAGAGAGGAGAGACCCCACCTAGCCACTGGCTGAGGTCGCCTGACATTTCTCATCATCAGAGCCCATGAAGCCATAGATACTGTTGGTTAGGATGAGGCTAACTTGGGCATTCATGTTTTTCAAATGTGAGCTTAATAAAAGAAAAATATTAAATTAGTAATGACCCACATGAGTGTAGCTTCCGCTGCACACTAATGCTAATAGTAAGAAAACCTTAAGGTTCTTGACAAGAAAACTCACTGGGGTTTCCAGGGAGAGGGAAGGCATCATCATGGTACTCTGTCCTACAGCTAAGATGGGGCAGGAATTGCCTTTGATGCTTGACTCTGTGTGCATGGAGATGGAAGCAACTGTCCGTCTGCAGCCATGAATTGCCAATTTAATTATCTATTAATGTCCTGCAAACTGTAAGGCATTTGATATTTTCTCCAAGAAAACATCTCCAAATTGTCAGCAGTCTCCCTTGCGTTCTAATTATTGTCACTAACTGTATTGGTTCCATTATTTCTTTTACAAAATGGGTCCCTCAGCATTGGCTGATCATAGTTATCATTTTTTAAATGGTCAAATTTGATGGATTTATAAAGTTTTCCCAAAGCTGCCGGCCATTTAGGCCCCATGCATTCAGTGCAAGGCAAATGTGAATTGAGAAATTCTGTCTCAGCCATTTGTCAGCACCTCAGAAGAGAAAATGTCAGCAGCATGTGATGGTGATCAAACTAGTTATGAATTTGAATTTGGCTGTTCTCTTTCTCAGGATTATACCTGTATGATGTTAACCATCTGTTACCTTTAAATTTCATAGTTTTTTTTTTAACTAGAGAGTTTAATTTTTTGGCCATAATTCTTGGCCTGCTAACCATGGGAAGGATAACACCAAAGGAACCAGAGATGCAGTCTACAAAAGTAATAATTAAAAAGCAATAATAGCTAATAGTGCTTACTATATGCTATGCCCTGTGCTCAGGGCCTTGTGTGTAGTGACTCACTTAATCCAACAAAAACTCTATGAGATCATTTACTGTTATTATCCTTATGTTCCCAATGAGAAACTGAGGCACAGAGAGTTTTATTAAGGTTACATAGCCAGGCAGTCTGCCCTTAAAACCAATCGCTCCCACCAAAAACAGCACTATCTTCATTATCATCAAAAAATACTTATTGGTTACTTATGATGGCCATGTAAACTGTTTCACCTGCATTCTTTCATGTAATTCTCACACCAACCCCACAAGGAAGAATGATGATTATTCCCCAGTTTACAGAAGTGAACACTGAGGCTTATGTAGTTATGTGCCCAAAGTCACAAAATGACTAAGTGCTGGGCCAGGAGCCTGGAATCTGTCAGACTCTTTACCACTGTGAGAGTTTCCTGTACAGACAGGATTCCAATCCCGGCAGAGCAGCAGGCCCTAAATAAAGTCATTGTCATATCAGCAGGGGAATTAAAAATGTCCTGGGAGGTCCTCTGGTGAAATGGCAGATGCTAGGGCAGGGGGCAGCTGGGGCTGAAATTGCAAGGTGAGCTTGGGCATTTTACACTGACAGAGAGGAAAGTAATGGTCGAAACAAAGCAAAACGCAAAAAGGATGAGGGCGTGTCAAAAGGACACAAGCAAACCTGAAGAAGTTCCCAGTGTCCAAAACCAGAACAATTTAAACATAAAATTAATAACAATAGTTATTAGATTATAATTCAAGGAAAAAATATATATCTGTGGGTTCATACTATATAAATAAATAAATAAGCAAAAGAGACAAACTGTCCTTACAGAAGGATTCCAGATTATAACTGTAGATGGAATGAAGGAAGTAAAGTACTCCATTAGAGATCCACAGTAATAATTGCCGCAGGCAAGATTCACTGAGGAATGTGAAAATTAGTGGGTGAGACTTTAAGGAGAAACTGTATCTTCATGCAGGCTCGAAGCATCTACCCAAAAATATTAATTATGTATCGTGGTGCTTTTGACGTATGTCCACACGTTCTCTGAGGCTTTCTCCTCCAGAGCAGGAGGGTGATTCCTTTTCTCTTGACTGTGGGCTGGGTTTAGTGACTTAAGGATAACAGAGTACAGAAAAAGAAAATCAGTAACTTTACAGTGGTGGAGTATGACAGATACCTCCTTGACCAAGTGATCAAGGTTAATGTCACCTGTAATGTGTCATGCTCGTATCATGAACCCCCTGAAAACATTTCATGAGAAGGCTCTTCCCCTCTGTGCTCTTCCTCAAAACCCATAACCCCAGATAGTCATGAGAAAACATCAAGCAAACACAACTGGGGGACATTCTACAAAATACCAGACCAACACTCTTCAAAAGTGGCAAGGTGTTGAAGACCAAGGGCAGCCTGAGGAACTGTCACAGCCTGGAGGAGACCGAGGAGACGGGACAAGTGACTGCAACACGGGATCCGGCATCGGATTCTAGAACCAAAAAAGGACTTTCATGGGAGAACTGGTGAGAGCTGAATGAAGGCTGTGGCTCAGTTAATAGTCTCCTGTCACCCTCAGCTTCTCCGTTTGGTCGCCGTACCGTGGTAAGTAAGGTATTAGCACCAGGGGGGGCTCTGAGGAGGGCGGCACCGGGAGTGAGGGCCTGCGGAGGAGGGGGTCGCTAACCCCCGACGTCTGCAGATCCCTTTGTAACTGTTTAGTGCTCCGTGTGTTCTCTCGTTCGCCTGAACCCACTCACCCCGGTTTTATGATTTTCTCTATGAATGCTTTTCCAAGCCTGGAAGGGGATTTGAGAAAACAGACAGTGGCAACAGGAAGTGGCAAGAGCGGGCCCAGAGCAAGGTCCTGTTGGTGGGAAAACAACGAAAACCAAGCTGTAATACAGACTGCAGTTACTAATGTATCATCACTGGCTATTAATTATAACAAATGCAGCATGCTAACATCAGCTATCAATAATTGGGGAAGTTGGGTGTGGGGTAGATGGAACTCTCTATGCTATATTCTAAATTTTTCTGTAAAACTGAACTATTCTGAGAAATAAAGTCTATTTGAAAATAAAAATTAAAAATTGCCCCACCTGTGCTCCGAAGGTAACCAGAGCATGGGAACTCACCCAAGGCTCAGCAGAGCCCCCTGACTGCGCCCCAGGGCTGGTGAGTGTGCCCAGAGAGTGGGGGGGCAAGAGGCAGCGGCAGCACAGAGACGAGAAGGACAGGGATGGTGGGACACAGGCAGGCAGAAGAAGGCAGGGAGGGGCGGCGGTGGGGAGCAGAGTGCCAACCCCTGCCCCGCCCTTGTCCCTCTTACCTGCTCCTCCTCCACCCATTGCCTTTGAACAGCCGGTAAGACTACTGTGCCCTCCGGATTCCCTGCCCATCCTTTTCCAGCCTGCTGTCTGCTCCCGGGGCTCCCTGCCCACGGCTCCCCAGGGCCCAGCCCGTGGAGGCCCAGGCAGGATCTCTGGTCCTAGAGCAGAATGGGGTTCCAAGGCTCCTGCCCACCCGTGGGCCTCACCCGGCCAGGTTCCTCCAGTGGAGGCCACAGCTCGGTGGCTGTCGCTCCTCTCGCCCCTTCAGGCCTAGGCGCGGGTCGTGGTTCCCTGCAGTGGGTGATCCCTGGGCCCTGCACCATTCCTTGTCGGCTTCCTTGAAGTCTGACCACATCTTGGTAAACCCTCCCATTATTAAACTCTCCTTAGTGACTCAGTTGAGTGTGTCATCTGTTTCCTGCTGGGATCCCAACTGATAGGAAGTTACTCATTATGTTTGTTGTCTGTTGTTTATCTTCCCCTTTAGAACATAACCTCCATGAGGGTGCTGCGTGTCCCACACAGGACTCACTCGCCTCGCGCGGCAGTCAGGCACCATTGAAATGTGGCTGGTGAGACTGAAAGCAATTTTAAATTTTATTTAATTTTAATAGCCACATGTGACTAGCGGCTACAGTGCCCATCTAAGAAGCTTTACTGAGTGTAAGGCAACTCTCTAGCTACTGGAGTCCATTCAGGGCTTTAAAGAGTAACTCGGTGGCCTTGACTGTTTCTCTTGCCCTGGGGAACTGCAATGCTGGGCTTTCTGGCATTTTCTCCAGGCAGGCAAATGGGAATCTGCGCCATGAAAATACATTTACATTTTCATTTTCCTGCAGACTTTGTGTCTTGGATGATAGTTACAGTGTGCTCACCAGGCCCTTACAAACTCCCAATTTACAAAAGAGCTCTGGCCCCTAGCCCAAGGAGTCTCCAGCTGCTGACTGACCCTGCCTGGAAAGTCAGATTGGAAGAGACACAAATGTCCTAATCCTCTTCCAAACCACTCTGAGTAGATTTTATCCAGTGACCTGTAAAACCAAATTAGTAAAAGGACACTTTAATTCCAGCTCATTAGAGAGCTTCTAAAATCTTTGAGAAAGCCAACACAGCAAATTTCTGTTCTGGGGGGCTGAGAAATGCATCCCATTTTCAAAAGCAGAATGTCCTTGCTTTTTCATAGTTTCTGTCACATCATTCAGCATACGGAAGATATTTTCTGAGGCTTTCACAGGGATCCCCAGTGAAGGTGGGAAGCAGTTTTTGAGTGGGAGAAAATACAGTGGCCCAGGGAGGTCAAGTGATTTTCTGCAAGTTCTGCCAAGTCCCGTCCTGCTCTGGTCTCCTGACTCTGGTACAGAGAGCATTTGCACTGTTCTTATTATTACCCCAGGAGCTGGCTTATTGCACAATATCAGGAAATAGTCCACATGAAGTCCTGGCCCACAGAGCGTACATGTTCTGCTTTTTATTCTGCAGCTTTTTTATAGTGTGTTTTCCTTTCCCATAATGTCATCTGGAAGTAATTCCTCCAGCAGCTGGATTTGCTTTCACAATTGGTAAACACATAGAATGGAAGGCAGGCGGAGATGTGGAGTGTCAGCAGAGGAGCCCTCCCCCACCCCCAAAACTTGGCTCATGTTCTGTGGCTTCTCTTGGTCTTTGCACAGCCTCATCAAAACAGAGAAGGTCTTCAAGCAAGCGACCCACACTGCATTTCCTCCCCCAGAGGGTCAACATGTTCTTTAGGGAAGAAATTTTCTGAATACTTTGCAGATAAAATTGATCCGATGCAGACCAGATTGCCAGCCGCCAAGATCTCTAAGCTCCGTGGAGGGGCCCAGCAGAACAGCATCTCCGTGAAGCTCCCGCCATCCTGGTACATCGGCACTTCTGGGGTCACAGGGGATGCCTCTCTGAGGGCAAAGGCTTCCCAGACCTGCTGTCCCCAAGGCCAGGAAAGACAGGACAAGAGCCCAAAGAGCACTAACCAAGTCATCAGAGAAGAGGGGTGTCCCCCAAACGTGTTCCTCAGGCACAAAGCTTCCCTCAGACATGAACAGAAAGGCCGCTAGGGCTCCGGAGTGGCCACAGCCAGGAGCACAGCCGCCATCTGGGTGTGGCTCACATCCTCCCCATCCTGTCTCCAGGGTCCATGGGGGCTGCTTCTCTAAGGGCCCAATAACATGGTTAGTTCTGGTCCAAGAGGCCCGGGACATGGTTGAAGGGGGAATATGGTGCTAGGGGACAAAACTCAGGCTCCAGACACTCCCTCCTCCCATGGAAGGAATGCTGTTCTTAGAGCAAAGTTTTACATTTGGGGGAAATCAGCATAGCATATGGTTGAACTCTCAGAGGGAGCACAGGTATGCCAGTGATCAGGCAGTCCTACAAAGATGGAGCCCAGGACATGCGTCCCCCAGCCCAGCTGCATGCCTGGCCTCAGTGTTGCTGGCCAGGTTCTGGGGCTCCTTCTGAGCTCCACCAACCCTCTAGGTATCCAGGGCTCCACCCCCTGTGCAGGCGGCTCCCTGTGCCATGGGCCTTTGACTGCAAAGGCTTTCCTGAGAGACGGACATCCCTCCCGTGGAAAAGCCAAAGGAGACTGCCAGCTATGACACTCGCAGGGGGACCCTGAAGTGGGCAGCTGCCCAGCTTCTCAGCACAAGCTGCAAATTGAGCCCCTCTGCCTGGGCCCACAGTGTGAGCAGTGCTCTCCGGATTCGGCTTCTATCCTAGGTCCCTCTTCTCTCCCTCTCCTCCAGGTGGAAGCTCTGTCTTATCTGGAGCCAGGGGACAGAGACAGCATCATACATTTTTCGAACTCTCATGGTCTCATGTTGGGAATTGGTGCTTCTGGTTCTGTGCCAAGGCTGATCCCTTCAGGCCCCTGTCACTCTGGTTGGTCAGCTGGACCACAAGGGAGGGGCCTCAGAGCACACGGAGTGATGCCCTGAACCTTAGATGGAGGGGCGGGTGGGTGCGAGCAACCCATTGGGTAAAATTTCAGAAATGATCCTCTAGGTTAAAGCTGCTGAAGAAATGCACCAACCAAATGCAATGAGTGGACCTTGTTTGGATCCTGATTCAAACAGACAGTAAGAGACATTGTGGGATAATCAAGAATGTTTGAATTGGGACTGGGCATTAGAAAATATTTAAGAATTTATTATTAATTTTGATGAGTGATAATGGTGTCATGGTTACATAAGAAAATGTCTCATCTTTAGTATATACTGAAATATTTGGTGGTGAAATATGATATCTGGGATTCATTTAAAAATATTGACGAAAAAACCCTGATGAAGCAAGCACGTCGTGTTAGCCGGTCCAGGCTGCTACAGCAGGAGACTGCAGACGGTGGGGGGGGCTTATAAATAATACAACTTTTTCTCAAAGTTCTGGAGGCTAGAAGTCTAAGATCAAGGTGCTGACAGATTCGGGGTCTGATGAAGGCCCACTTCTTGGGTCATAGATGACTGCCTTCTCACTGTGCCCTCACATTTTGGAAGGGGTGAGGGAGCTCTCTGGGCTCTCTTTTATAGCGCTGATCCCATTCAGGAAGGTTCCACCCTCATGACTTAATTCCCTCCTGAAGACCCCCCCTCCTAACACCATCACATTGGGGATTAGGTTTCAGCATATGCATTTTGGGGGGACATTAACATTCAGCTTAGAGCATATGATCAGATGTGAATGCCTAAGTCTAGATGGTGGGTATACAGGATTCTATAATTTCTATTTTTATGTGTGTTGAAAACAATTTTTATGATAAAAAGTTTAAAATGTAGACAATTTTATCATAAAAGCTCACAGAGGAAAATTAAACACACCCTTTTACCCACCTTACCAAGGACTGAATGCTTTACTGAGGGTTCATAATCCTCCTAATGGCCAGGAGGGGTCAGCTCTTGGGTACAATAGGAAGGTGACTGAAACAGGACGGTGGAAGGTGACTCGCCTTTGACCAAGGCTTGTAGCACCACTGGCAGCTCCCCTGCCTGGCAAGAAGGCCGAAAGGGCTCCTTTCCCAGAACAAATGCCAGCTTCCTTGCCCAGCTCTCACTGGCGTTTGGGGCTGTGCTTCCCCCTGCGTGCGCTATGTTGCTGCCTGTGCAGTTCCGGCCTGTGCGAGAGCCCATCGGACACAGACCTCGTGGCATGGAGTAATCAAGCAAAGTTCTTGTTATTACAGCTTCGGATTGCTCTTTCTGCCCTTACCCGCACCCCACAACGTCCAGCTGGCGTGCTGGCTGTGTCCTGCTCTGCCTCGCTCTCAGGCTTGCACTCAGGAACACTCCCATGCCAGCCCCCTTGCAAGGCGCTGGGCAGGATAAGACTGGCCTTTGGGGCAACGGAGAAGGTCTGGTTAGAGGGTCCGAGCAGGCCTGATGTTCAGTCCCTTCCCAGCTTTGGCTCTTGGCACCAGCCTCTACGTTTCCCTTCTAGGTTAGTCTGTAATCTTTAATCTTAACCTGGTCATGGGAAAGAGAAGATTCTTTACTATTGTCTTATCTTCTCTTTCTGGCTGAAATACAGACTTTCCTAGAAAACCATTTTTTTTCCTCCTGCTTTGAAATATGCTGAGTATTCTATTTTCCTTTATGTCCTTGAGTAAATGGTAAGTGTCTTATCCTGGTACTGGGCCATGCTTGGTCCATTCTTAGGACTGACCACAGCTCCCAGCCCTCCAGGGTGGCAAGGAAGATCTCCCACAAAGACGGGGAACCCAGAGGATGCTGTTGCTGAAAACCCACCCGAGATATTGACAATATACGTTATAAGAAAGCCTGCTCTCACAAAAACAAAAAATATATTTTAACAATCCTAAATGTCAGACTTGATATTTGATATTTCTACATTTTAAACAGGTCCTCTAATTTTGCTTCTCTCCTTCATAATGGTTTCCATCTTTGTCTCAATTATGATACATTAATGAGAACATATAGCATACACACGTCTTTAAGATTTCTGCTCATTTTTAGTGAATCATAAGGGCATCGATTCCACACAGACTGAGCTGGAGTCCCACTGGCATGAAGTCAAACAATAACTCAAATGTGCCCTTTGTCAGTGGGTATGTGAGAGTCCACATTCAGCGTATGAAAGGTGATCAGAGAAGGTCAATTTCTAAAGCCTGCAAGCGTGGGTTGTTCAAAAGCCAACTATACAAAACCTGAAAACATTGCCCAGCCCTAACTAGAATGTTAGCACCTTACAGGCAGGAATGTTGTCTGTTTTATACATAAAACTATACATAGCGTAGTGCCTAGAATGGGGTCTAGCACAGAGTAGGTGATTAATACTGGATGCTTGAACTGCCGGTGCTTTGGAATTCTTGCTGCAACTTGTCACATTCTACTATGTATTACCACCATTGCTTTTTACTTTGAGATTGAAAGCTTCTTTGAAGCAGAAATAAATATTTCTCTCTTATAACACCTATGTCATCCATAATTGGGATTTGATAAATGTACACTGAACAGATAGAAATGCACTTGTTCCATTGGAAACCAGCTAATGATTAAATAATTTTAAAACAAAATCCCACAAAGGCCATGCTATAGAAATAGACAATTGCTGGAGCCCCCAGAAGTTTCTAAACTACTATGTGACAGGGAAGTAAATTTCCTACCCCAGAAATTTGGCAAAAGAATTCATTTGAGGCTTTAAGTCTCAGAAAAAAGACCCAAGGAAGGAGGCAGAGAAGGGGAGGTCTTTTCCAGGGCCTGTAGATGAAGGCTATCTAGACACCACTTAAGAAAAGAACAGGATGCCAGCCAGGGCTGTGCTTCAGTTAACCATGTTCCCTGCAAAACTTGCTTATGGGAAGATCAGAAGCTCTGACAACCATTACTGAAGGGAATTCAGAGAAATTATTGCCTACTCCCGGCTGAAGAGAGAACAAGTCTCGGTCTTTTTTTGGTGTCAACCTCTACTGAAATGTGCTGTTGTCAAATCAAAAAGGGGACAGATCTGAATTTTACAACTCTGATGAAAGTGAAATAAAAGGAAATCTGTATCATCTTAATCAAAGCATGTACCACCTGAGTCGGCTCCCTGTCTCATCCCGTGGCCTTGGTGACTCTCGTGAGCAGGAGGTTAAGGGTTTGTTAAAGAAGATGGGTTTTGATTAAGTGTCACATTTAGTGTGATGTGACATGCTCTTTATCATTGCAAGGGAAGACTGGGGACCAGGGGAGCTTTATAGCTAGTTCCCAACATAAATTAGGAGTCTTGGGGAATGGGTACTTTGCAGTTGGCCTTGATCTTCGCAGCACCCAAGGAACGTGTGCATGTGAGAGCGTGCACACATGTATGTGTGTGTGTTTGGAGAGATGGCAGAGAAGTCGGTTTCCAGGCGCTCTCACTAATGGGCTGGTCGCCCCGCTCAAAGTCGGGGCCTGCCGCTGTGACACAGGCTCCGGGGCTGGGTTTGCCCACAACCCTGATGTGCCGGGCAAAGGGCTCCAGGCCTTTCACTCCTTTGGAATTTTAGTGTTGCTTAGGGAAATCTCAAAGCATTCATTCATCCCTTTGGGGGGCCTTGGCACAAATTAGAAGATGGAGAAGCAAAACGAAGCATTCCAAGCAATGCCTACCATTTCTGACCAGGGGCCATGGATAATGACTTCACCTAGAGAAGTGGGCAGAGTTGAAACCTCCTCCCTCCAAATCTAAGATGTGCTACACACCTCACATCTTCAGGTTCAGTGAGAGCACAGAGAAAATGGGGGCACAGAAAAGCCCAGAGTGCTCATGAGGAGGGGAAGGCAGGGGTGGAGACTGAGGAAAACATTCCTGACAGGACCTCTCCCCACCTTCAGATTAATCTTCCTAAAATATCACTTGCGTCAAGTCTCTTCCCTGCTCAAAACCCTTCCATAGAGAGCCCTTCCTTCCCTCCCATCGCCTATGAAAGGAAACCCTTCTACCTGCTGCCTCCCGATGATTGCCTCGCTCCTGTCTATGGCAAGGCCACCCATCTTTCCAAAGGTTGACTGCAGCCCCTCCTATTTCATGAAGAAGTCACAGCCACCTAAATAACTCTTTTTGTCATTCAAAAAATATGAATAGAGGGCCTACTAAGTGACCAGAACTGCCCTAGGCCCCCGGGACAGTTGGAGGACAGAAAAGAGAGAGCAGCCTACCTTCAGGGAGCTCACCCTGCAGTAGTGGGTGGGTGGGCTGGGTGGTGGGCAGGGGTAGTGTGCCGTCAGCTTTAAAGACAATGCTCACGCAGCAGTACTGGCTGAGTGGCTGACAGTTGCTATGGGTAAAAGAACAAATAGAACAGGGAAAGGGAGATCCTGCAGTCAGGGGGGCAAGAGGCTGGCTGCCATATTATAGGGTGGCCCCAATGGGTCTCACTGAAGTGGCGAGAGACTTGAGGGTGCCGAGGATGTCAGCCAAGCAGACACTGGAGGGAGGAGGGTTCTAAGTGAAGGGGCTCTTGGAGCGAAGCCTGCCAGCAGAGCTGCCTTGTCTTGGGGAGCGGTGGGAGCCCCTACTTCCTCCTCACTTTTCCAGGTGGCTTTGCATGCAGCAGAGTGTCTGTGGACAAAGAAAATCCACAAGGTTGAATAACGAACAGACCAGTCTCCAGTGTTTTGTTACAGCCACTTCTACATTAGGGAAGGAGTTAGACAAGTAATGGAGAAGTGCTCAGATTTTGTTGCTATATTCAAAGGTAATTATTTTTTATTAGAAAAATCATTTATCTCTGCTTTTTTCATATGTTTTGCTGTCCAGGAAACAATCTTAAATACATATCTGAAATAATGTGCTATCACACATTCTGTTTAAAAGCAAAACACCGTAAGTAAAGCTGATCGGCTGTCCCAGGTTCTCAGCTTATGGGATTGTCCTTCCTGATCTTACAATAATTTCTGAAAATCAGGAATGTCATCTTCAAAAAATATTAAGAGAGCTGTAAAAAATTTTCACTTTATTCAATATTATAGTTGTAGAAAGAGAGTATATTTCTTTAAGAAATGAAAACCTAAGAAGAAAATTCCATTTTACATCATTGGCACATTAATATAGGTCAGCAGGAAAAAATGCTGATTAGCTTGTCTCTTCGATACCAAGAAGACTTCCAGTCCAAGCCTTGATGTGCTTCCTATCTTTTCATAGAGGCTTTTCTGCTGCTTTTCATATCAGAGGACTGGTGCAGCCTTTAAAACTTCATTAACAGGAGCAAATCCTTTATCCACTGATTTCTTTCTGAAACATACTCTAACCCATCAGAAAGCCTAGCAGTCTTACTCTCATGAATACACTAACCATGAAAAATCTAATAGGACACAGATGAATTCAATGAGTAAAGAAGAAATCTACTGAGTTTTGGAATGTTTGGTCGCACTGGATCAGTCCAGGATTAAGGAACCTACACCTCGCACAGTAAACAGGAAGCTGGATGGGAGTCCTTCCAGAATATAGTGTCCATTTACTCTGTGGGCCAACATAGCCAGTGGTCCACAGTGGCCATACTCATCGGTCAGAGAGCCAACACCTGGAGGTGCGACACTAACATCAGCCATCCCTCCAGTGACGAGGAGTAAGACACAACCAGAGCACGAGCTGGCAGGCCCGGCGCCTAGGGTGGCCTCTTCCAGTTGGGACATCTGAGCAAAGAATGGGACTTTGTACAAAGTCTCCACGTTAGTGGTGGCAGGGGAAGCTCTCGGCCTCAAATCCCACATGCCCCTGCAAATAGCTAAGGTAATGTTTTAAAGACATCAAAATTATGAAAATATTAACTAGTGATTGCTTCTTGATATGGAAACAATAACATATACACTTGTGAAACTGCAAACAGCCCATGACTCACCTTTTAAACATTCCCTCCTTTACCAGAGGAATACAGGCTTAAATAGAGTTTGGAAAACATGGGAAGTAAACTAAAGGAAAGATGTCGCCCATGATTCAGTCATCCAAACACGAGCACTGCCCGCCTGCTTACCCTCTGGTGATTTTCTCTGCAGAGGGTTGTTCCTTTTTTTCTTTTAAACATAGTTGTAACTGTGCCTACAATTTCATATCCTGCTTTTCTTACTGACCATGCTGTGTTTTTTTCCTGTCATTACTCACTTTAGTTTACCGTAGTCTGTGCATAAAATGTCATCATGTGAATTTATCTAATTTAACCATTGCCCTCTAGTTGGACATTGAGATTGCTCCCAATCTGTTGTTATTATAACTTTTTTCTTATTAGAAGTGGTATTGCAATGCATATGTATATATAAACCTTTTTTCATATTTAGGATTATATCTTAAGATACAGTCTCAGAAGTGGAATTACTGAGTTAACAAATATGAATGCTTCTAAGAGTTTTAAGTTCGTATTGCTGAACTCACCAGAGAGGGCTGTATTAATGAACACTGTCACTAGCAATATGTGAAAATTCCAGCACTGTGATAGCTTCAACTGCATTGAATATTATCACCTAAAAAACTTTATTTTGTCTGTGTGCTAACTTAATGGGTAGAAAGTGAGCTTATCTTCTTAAAAACTTTATAGTGAGGTTTATCACATATTCAGAGAATTACCTAAATCATAAGTGAATTTTCACAAAGTAAGTAACCAGCCCCCTAATCAAGAAACACCAGAACCCCAGGAGCCCTTCTCCTGCCCCCTTTATCCCTCTTGCACCCCAGCCAAGGGTCACTGCTGTCCTGACTTCTCACATCATGGGTTAGTTTTGAAAAGTGGCATTCTCATTTCTTTGATTACTAGAGAAGTTAACCATTTTTCAATGTATTAATTGATTAATTGTAGTTCCACTTTTGTAAATTTTCTTTTCAAGTCCTTTGTCCAGGAACTGGTTGGTCCTTAAGCAATCTCCTAATGTTGAGTTTGGCTAAAGTTAGCTGTAGTCATCATGACATTGTTCAAAAATGGAGAAGTCTGTGTATGTGTGTGTGCATGTGTACGTGTATGGTGTTTATGCTCTCTAGTGATCTCACTCCAACCATATGCGGACTAATTTGCTCTTCTTTACTGTAAAGCAGGATGGGGCCTGGGTAGGTGACACCTGGCAGAGGTAACTTTTTGGTGACAAAGCTGAGCCTAACTAGACTCTGCTGTTCTTTCAGTGTCTGTAAGAATTACAGAAATAGGTCACTGAACCTTTTTAAAAATAGAACTGACACATTTGGGGAAAGCATTATTTTCCGTTGAGATAGCACACAGTCCGAGATGAAATGACCTCTAGTGCATAGATGAATTTAGACATTTGGTATTAAAAATAAATAGTCTTAAGGGCAATAACTCACGGGAAATAGTCTTTTTCGTAAGGAAGGTCTTTAAACATTGTTACCTCAGCTTCCATCTGAGGTAACATTTAAACACAGCTTCCATCAAGGTCTCTCAGTTCAGTTCTAACATGAGTCCTCCTGAGGCACAAGCAGCAGCGCCGGCCACCCCCCGCAACAGCGCCCGGTGGAAGAAGGGCCGCGTCACTAACGGTGGGCAGTGGGCGCTAACAGAGGTGCCCTCACCAAGGCCGAGGTCTGCCGTCTGTCTCACTGGGCCTGCTTTCTCCGCTCTCCAGCCGTCACAGCGCCACGGCTCAGCCGGGCGTGGCTGCCCACGCCGCATGGAACTGGCACAGCAACCTTCCCGCCTTCTGGGGCTTGACTGACCTGTGCCGGGCCGGCCTCAGTGTCTGTGCCCGCAGGCTCCCCAGGAGCCGTCTAGGGGCCCCTGGCACCCCCATGGGGGGCTCCTGTCAGCCTGCTCCTAAGACAGCTCAGAAAGCTGCTCGGGCTGTTCCCCTGGCCCCTCTCCCCAGCCACCCACCTACCCGCTGCCCTCAGAGCCCAGCACCTCAGGGGCAGACACGCCTTCCCGGGGGACCCCCACAGAGGGCCTGCACTGCCGTGCTTGGGCTCCGCTGCAGACAGCCGAGGTCTGCTGGCTGGGAAAGGGGGCCTGGGGTTACTACAAGGAAGAAGAGCACTGAAGGCACGGGAGGGGTGGATGCGAGGAAGGGGGGAATGCAGTGCTGGGCAGCGAGGCCGGGGTTTCCAGAAGGCATTGGGCCGGGGGACGGCATAGGGCTGATAGCATGCAGGCCGCCGAACGGCAGCTGTGGGGTGGCGGGGTGCAGGGGGGACAGAGGAACGGGTGGGAGACAGTTCTCCGAAGCAGAGCACACAGACAGGTCTGATGACTCTGCCCCTGGAACAGAGGGAGAAGGGGGAGTCGGAGATGCTGGTGCAGCACTTCCCAGCAAGCCCATGGTTCCTTTTACATGACACACACCTCCTTGGTAAGCGTGTGTCGAGTGCTTGCCTTGTGTCGGATGCTGCTGTAGACTCTGGGAATAACGTGCAGCTGCTGCCCGACGGCTGTTCCCACTCTGCTGGCTGGGGGACGGGTAGGACAGACAACAGGTATAAAAGATGATTTCCCATAGTGATAAGCACTCCTGAAAGATAATTCAGGCTGGGGGGATTGTGTGATCATGGAAGACTTTTCTGAAGACATGATATTCAAGCCAAGACTTGAGTGATCTGAAGGAGCCGGTTGGGGGAAGAGCCGGGACAAGAACATTCTAGGTAGAAGAACCCGAGTAGGAATGACTAGCAATCTGAGGAACAGAAAGACGACCTCTATGGCGTGACAGAAAGTTGTGCAAAATGAATTGTTTTCTGACTTATTTGCCAAACTGCCACTGGACCTATATTGCCTTAGAGTTTCATCTTTGGTTTCCAGACATTACAGACCCCTTCTCGACCTTTCTCACATTTCTTTTCTCTTTCCTTCCAGACCAGCTGCAGTAAAAAATGAGACCTGTAGCCATCAGTTTCCATGTGGGGCTTCAGGAGAGACTAGAGCCAGCTTAGTCCTTCCAGAAGCCAAAGGGGGCCCGACTCTGGGTCCAGCCCGGTTCTGTTCACGGGGCTGTAGTTCTCAGCCACTCTTGATCATTGAACCCCTTTAGCAATGTGATACAAGCTGTGAAAAATACACACCTATGCAATTCTGCGCACAGTTTTGGGGGCTTGGTGGTCCTTAGGGAAGCTCATCGGAGACCTTCTCTTAGGGCCTTGACTTCCACAGTCCTTTTTAAGTTGACCTAGTCCATTTTCTCATTAAGGTTGTGTGGCTTCCACAAGAGAGATGAAACATGGAAGAATTACCTTATAAACCGCAAATTACCCTATAAACAGACATTCTTATGACCAATGTCTTCCAGAGAGATCTATCCATATATGATAAAATGTAACCATAATGATAGTAAAAACACACCTGCACAGTATCTTTTACTTTACTAACACATTTCCACTTAACATCAGTTGATCTCATTGACATCCTTGGCACATGGAGAGGGAGTGTACTGTTGTCTCATTTTACAGATGAGGACAAAGGAATAGAAAGCTAAGTGGCATGCTTGTCACAATGCCGCCAGATGGCAATGGCTTTGGGAACTGAATGAAGATCTTGCCACTCCAGGCCCACACTTCCCAAAAGCACAGGTCAGGGCAGTGGCTGTCTTCACTTCCCCTTGCCTTTCCCTACAAAGTGGAGACACTCAGTGCAAAGGCAATCAAGTGCAGCACTCTTGGCCCCTGTTGCTCTCCTCTGGGACAGAGAGATGCAGGGGAAGTAATATTTTCTAACATGGGGAAACAAGCACCAAGCCTGCCTACAAAAGTCAAGGTTATGTGAATGGAGGGGAACTTCCCACTAGGGCCTTCCTCTTGCCCGTTAAACCTAACGAGTCATTTCCTTTTTCTTGACAGCATTTCCTCCTACCATCCTGCAGAGATTAATCTAGGGCAGCGCCACCTACTGGTCTACATCATAAGGATCATTACTTATTTCCCCCTTCTCCCCACTCTGTGGGGCCACCTTGCCTATCAAAAAATTGGACCCATACCTCATACTATCCGCCAGGATGAACGGCAAATGGATCAGAAATATAAATGTAAAAAGTGAAACCACACAAGTATTAGAAGAAAATACGGATAGATTTTTTTATACCCTGGGTGTGGAAAAAATCTATGACTAAACCCCATGCAAATCAAGGGCAGTTCTGGGTACCTGATTCTCCAGCTGGGAGAAGATGTGGGATAGCTGTCTGTCCCACAAGTCATCCGCTCTCCCCAGAGAGAGCCAAGTGTCTGTCCCCGCCCAGGGTTCCCTGGCTCAAGGGAAAAAATGTGAACTCCAAGAGAGAACAGGTAAGAAAAACCAATCTGTCTGGCTTAGTCACACCCCTAACTCCTTAGCAGAAGGGAAAAGAGGTCTCACTACTGTGCCTCACAAAAGGGGGACACAACGTCAAGATGCCTAAACCCAGTCTAAGCCCAGCTCAGTTCCCAAATAAAAGCTTTTTAATGAAAAAGAAAATCTAGATGCAATAAAAGAAAATATTGATAAATTCAAAAACATTAAAAAAACCCTGCTGATTGGCAAAAAGAGAAAATAGCAAACTGAGATAAAAGCTTTGCAATGTTTATCACAGATACAGGCTAATCTGTAATATTAGGAAAGTGAGGAACATTTAAAACATTCTGTGCCGTGGGGTGGTGAGCTAGGTGGCCTGCGTGGGTGAGAAAGGGGACCAGCCGGCATGGAGGGCCCTCAGGGACAGAGGTGGGGAAGATGGGAAGAGAGCTTGGTGAGTGGGCAGGGCCAGGTCGGGATACACGTGGGGGCCGTGTGCGCAGTGCTGGCCGGCCCTGGGCGAGGGCGATGGGGAGCCTCTGAAGGATGCATTTCCAAAGATCATTTATAAACTCACTGCCCACAGCAGGCTTTGGGTCCAAAAACATAGTTAAGAGCTCAGCTACATTAAACTGGTTTAAAAAACACATTAGGAAGGATAGTTCCCCAGTAGAGAAAAAATAAATATAAAATAAAACTTAAAAACCACTTGACTTGACAAATAAATAGAAGTTATGGACCCTAATCTTTTTCCTGTTGCCCTTCTTCTAGCCTCTTCCCCGAGGAGGAGGTATGGATGGGGAACCACGCACAGCAGATTGGGTCTGCTTCTGAGAAGGGAGTGAGTGATCCAAGGAGTGAAGCTTGTCTGTCCACCTTTTGCCAGCTTCTCCTTATCCAGTCTGTCCCCAAGCACCTAAGACTGTTAGATCCACCCGCTATCCCAGGCTGCTGGGATTTCCGCCTCCTAAATCACACATGTCTGTAATGCATTGATTTCCCCTGACTGGGAGAAGCACAGAGGACCCCAGACTGAATCAGCACCCCCAGGGCTGATCACTCCTGGTTCCTGTCCCAGCAGGCTGCTGGGACCCCACTGCAAGCTGGGCAGGGCAACCCAGGCTGGAGCCCTCAGCCCCACTGGGGGCGCACGCAGAAGGAAGCTTCTTGCCTAATTCCTAATCATTTTCTAAGAACAAAAACTATGTACAAATGAATATTTCCATCTTTATTTCAAATTCTAGGTTTCAACTGCAATATTAATGCTACTCCACAGTGTAATTTACTTGTAATAATATATCATTATTTCCATTTTACAGTTCTCTTCTTAAAGTAGTAAAGCAAATGTTTAAAACAGCACAAATCCACAGCCCCACAATTCTCCATTCAGGCTCAGAATTTGTGCTCTCCTTTCAGAATTGCACATAATTGAAAACAATGAAAACCCCCGATGTGCTAAATGCTCTAGTCATTAAAGCATTTTTTTACTTTGGAATAAAAGACTGTTCTTGTGGTTGCATTTATTATTTATTTATTTTCAGAAGCCCCAAACAAGCTGCTTCCTGTTCCCAGACTGACATCTGCTGGGGATGTCAGGCTGACCAGCACCCAAGGCAGGCCCACAGCCAGCTGCCACTCCTCCCACCTTGGGGGGCAGGGTACTGACCGCAGGGGGCCAGGGCCCTACAAGCAGGCCAGGGCCAGGGTGGCCTCTGCTCAAGGCCACTCTCCCCCTTGGCCAGCTTCCAGGTTCAGCAAGTCTCCAGGGTCCCCATTTCTCTCCTGCTTCCAGCAGCTAGGTTAAGCCCCAGAATGGCATTGGCTTGGCACACAATCCCAGATGGTGGCTCAGGCAAGGCGCTGATGGGCAGGAGAGGTTTTTAAGAGCAAAATTAGGCACGTGGGCAGGATGGGTGTCCTCTGCATGCAAAGCAGGCCTGCTGACTTTTGAGAGGAAAGCCCTGTTTCTTTGCTCTCTGCAGGATGTCTCCATCTGCATCTTTCATTTTTTTTGTAGCTCTGGGCAACAGGTCTTCTAAGTGAGGGTCAACATTCTGTCATTTCTATCCCAATTCCACTGGCTTCATGGTTAACAACTGTGAGCGACACTTTCTCTTCCACCTAGAATGAAGGCCTCTGCCTATTTCCCAGTTTGTAGGAAGCCTGGGTCTCCTGCAAGTTAGACTGCAGTGGAACACGATAGGGTGTGGGGGTTGGGGGAGCTTAGAGTTCTTTTCTCACCCCCCGGAGATGTCCTTCTGCTCCAGAGCCCTATTACAATCTTCAAAAGGGAGGCATCTAAGCCTGTATCTCTGCCTCTGAGCTCTGGTTTCCAGTCCTGTGAAGGACAGTCGATGAAAAGTACCGTGTGCTCCTTAAAGTTAGCATCGTTCCCCAGCTAGCTCCCCAACGCACTCTCCTTCCTACACTCTCCAGCAGGCCTGGATTCCCGAGGTTTGTAATTTTCCTATCCACCAATAATCTGTCCCTTCATGCCACCAACCTTTCCCTCCCCTTGCCCAGCTTTTTCTGCTCCCACCAAACTCCTCACCCCACCCCCAGATGAAACTCTCAAACGCACCTCCCCGAAACCCACCTAACACCTTTAATGAAACCTAATGTCCATAGAAAAAGCCCACGCCCTTGGCCTTTTCAGAGACAGCCTGGCCCAGCCCAGACCCAGCCAGGGTTTCCCAAGGCTGGGAGTCTGCTCTGCCAGTGGGGGTGTGTCTTGCCAATGGGTTTCAGCCCCGGGCAAGTTCGCTATGGATTCAGTGTGTCCAAAGAAATTGACAGCAAAATGTTCTTTGGGGTGAAATGGTTTATAGCCCGGCTTGTTCTCCCGGAGGCAGGTAGAGCACTAGCATCTCTGCCTCCACCCAGAGCACTGGGCCAAGCTCTCTATACAGCACAATAATAGCTATTGCCTATAGGTGTGGAAGTGGTAGTCTAGCAACAGGCCAGTTACATCATCAGGTGGTTTAAATTCAGTGAGGATCCTGGCCATAGAAACCCCAACTTCCCCACAGGGTGTCAATGGGATGATTTTATGCAGAATGAGGAAGAGGCATTAGAACATGGAATCACTGAATGAGAAAAGTGATTTTTTTGTTTTATTCTCTTTCAGTTCTCAGGAGAAAGCCAGGAGAAAGTCTGGCTTGGTGCTAGTGGACTTTTTTTTTTTAATAAACTTTATTTTAGAATAGTTTCAGATTTACCAAAAAGTTGCAAGTGTATCATACAGAGTTCCTAGATGCCCTGCACCTGTTTCCCTGTTGTCAGCACTGCCAGTGGGGGCTGTGAAAGACTCGCAGGTGAACCTCCTGTTTAGCCAGAGCCCTTCCGTAGCTACAGCAGGAAGGCTGCCCTAGACTCCCACCACGGAGCTTCTTTTGCAAGGAAGATAGTTCCTGTTGCCTTCTATTTCCAGCAAGTGATACTACTCAGCCACATTCTAAAATCCACAAAGCTCTGAAAAAAATGAAAGGTTTTTTGTAAATTTGGAGCCAAAGCTGATTTGAGGCAAGTTGTGGATCGTTTTTATCCTACACAGTGCAGTCATACATTTCTCTGCAGAAATATTCATTGACTCTTTCATCCTCTGGACTTGTTAACTAACTGGGTATGCACTATATCATCTTACAAAATCAGAAAAAAAAATCTGAATTCCAAACACATCTGGCACTGAGCTTATCATTTATGGTTGTGATATAAAGTTTCTTTTAAAAATACATTTACGTCAAAAGAGCTGTCATTTAAAGAGAAACAGTAAGCAAATTATAAGTATAGATGACCTATATTTTTAAGTTTTTCTCTCACTTTTCCCCACCCCTTATATAAGCATATAACTAGCACAGAAAACTAAAGAATCTGCAAGACCTTCAGGACCCGGCCCAAACTCCTCAGCTGGTGCGCATCTGGGCTCCGGCGCCTCCCACGCCCCAGCCCCCTGGCCACACCGCAGTTCCCCCAGAGCCCAGACTTGCTCGTGCCTTTGGGCCTTCACACTATCTGCTCCATCTCCTTGGAATGCCTTCCCCCACTTCTCTCCCTGGCAAACTTCTGGCCCTTCTGCCAAACGCAGCTTGGGTGCCACCTTCTGCAAGAAGCCTTTCCTAGGTGCACCCAGTCTTGATCACATGGTCAGCCTGTGTGGTCCCATGGTACACCACACACAGAACGGTGGGTCAGGAAGCGGGGTGACCCCTGGCTCTGCCCCTCCTGGCTGGGTGATTCGGCTTCCTTAATTGTACTCACTAAACTTAATCAGTAATGGGATTAGTAATGATAGCTACTATTTATTGAACTCATACACTATTCTAAGTCCTTTACATATATACATTCATTTCATCCTCACAAGTCTGAGAGATAAATGCTGTTCTTATCTTTATTTAACATATGAAGAAACTGAGGCCCAGAGGGTTAAGTTCCTTTCTTTAGGTCAAGGTGGGCAGGGGCAACTAGGATCTTTCCTCTGTACTTGCTCCCCACCATAGGGGGCATCTGGAACTCCTGGGAGAATAAAATGCAATACCCTCTGTCAAGTGCTGTGCATCATCTTCACAGGGCACTTCTAGCCGAGCCTGCACCTGGCCCCCAGATGCGGCAGGCACCTGCTGGCTTCTGAGGATAGCTCAGCAGAGTGGCCTGTGAGCTGCTGCATCTCTTTGCTTCATCATCGCCTCGTTGGGCCCTTCCTGCCCGAGCCTGAGCTGGGTGGGGCTGGCCCACAGCTTTATTCTGTAATCAGTATTTTTAATTTTGGCTTTTCCCTCTGGGCTCAGCGGGAGGAAATGTGCTAGAATCACATTTGTCTTTCATCTAGCACCCTGCAAAAGGGTCTGAACCAAAAGACTTTGGTAAACATGTGAAGAATAAATGATGAAGTAAACATATGGATGGATGAAATAACAAGGAATGGATACATTTTCATCCTCAGATTTTCTAACGCATCCGACATACCATGACTAAAGCAGAGTGAAAAATAACATTATCCAGATAACACCCTTCTTAACCAGATGTTCAGAGGCTGATGAAAACAGGAAAGAAAACAGCTCTTCACACTGCATTGCACTCTATGCCTGCATTTTCAGTAAAACAATGTGGTAATGATATTTAATCCATAGTGTTCTCACAGATGGGATGCTGGGAAGGGAACAACTTGTAGTCATGTTGAACTTAAGACATAGTAACTGGCATTGAATACATTTGATGGGATAATAACACTTTTAAGTGAACCTGAGGCAAGATCCTGAATGGCAGTGAAAGGTCCAGATATGATAATCACTATACTTCAGCACTGGGCAAGTAGCTCCTTAAGGAAAAACTACATAGAGACCAAATATATCCAAGATAGACTGTATTCCAATGATGACAGAAAGATGAAATGTGATTGGCATTGAATTCATCACACTATATCTGCCTTATCTTCTTTCTTCTCTTCCCTATTTGACCATGAAAGGATAACATATTCATTAATGAGTGCTTTTTGTTGTATTTTGTTTATTAAGGTTTCATTGATATACAGTCTTATGAAAGTTTCACATGAACAACATCGTGGTTTCAACATCCATCCGTATTACTGAGTCCTCACCCCGCCATTGCAGTCACTGTCTATCAGTGTAGTAAGATGCTCTAGAGTCATTACTTGTCTCCAATGAGTGCTGTTTCTGAAGGTGAAAGTGTCTAATTATGGGATGAGAGCAAATTATTTTCCTGGAGAGTGCAGAACAGTCCAGGAATCTGGGAATGGCACCCTTAGACATCACTGTTTAATTTATAAGCTATTTATCTCCTCACTTACACTTGCCAGAAACAATTAGCACTCGGTAATTTGTTGATCTTATCGAGGCCCTGGGATTTGTCATTGTAGTTGCCACTAATATAAATGCTGGATAAAATAAATAATTTAGAAATGGCCTGCTATTAAATCATGTCCATTTAGCCAGGTTTGAATTTATTTTAGTCTGGTGGAGTCTTTGCCTTTGGAGTCACCTCTAGATCAATATATTAATTTTCCAAGAGATTTGAAGATACTTTCAGAGCTTTTTACTGTCATACTGGGCAACAGGATCCTTTTCAAACTTGCCATTGGTCCCTCAGAAAGCATAACCTGTGCAAACACAAGTGCCAACAGTGAAGTTGCAATCTTGTAAGAAAGTTTTCAAGTTTTCAAAAAGTCATCCACAGCAACCTTCCAATGCCCTCAGGAGCCCTGGGACTCTGTCACCCCAGGTCAGATGCACCCTTCCTCCCCTTCAGACCCCACCTGTCGAAGGGCCAGTGGAGTCTGTAGATGCTTCCCGACCACACGGAGCCCAGGGGCCATACTGCGGCACCTCCTTAGTACCAGCAGCTTGTTCTGAAGGCCATGCGGGAAGCCACTTGCAGTTTCCCTGAACTGTGCTCCAAAACTCTTCTCAAGTTCAAACAGGTGTGATGGAGTGAAAGAATTACAGATATGAGCTTCTTCACTCCTCTCCTGATTTCATGCTTTCTTCTCATTCAAGCATGATGGCAGTACGGTGCTCATTGCTCTAGGGGAGAATTCAGTTAGGATAGAAAACAAAACAACCCGCCTTTCTCGCTTTTGTTATTCAAAATCTAAATCCTTAGTAGAAATTCAGCTGATTCTCCAACAAAGACTGGACAATAGAGAGGGATTTACCCCAGTGTGGAAAGTTGTTGAGGTGGCGGAAGGAGAAGGGGAAGGGAGGGGGGAAGGAGGGGTGGGGAGGAGGGGGAGAAAGGCGGGAGAAGCAGGGGCTGGAGGGAGGGGTCCTCACCTGTGTGCAGTTCACAGAGCCCAGGGCCGGGGCCAAGGAAATGGCCTGCAAGGCCACCTAGACCAGGGTTTGCAACTCAGAAGCCTTTAGGAGTCAGGCAGGGCATGTGAACAGGCTCAAGAGGCGGCAGGACATGCTGCCGATGTAGGAGCTGGGAAGAGGGTACATCCTGCCTAAAGGACAAAGATTCCTTTATCCTGAGTGTGTCACAGAAGAGCTGGCCCAGCCCTCAGAGCTGGCAGGGCCTTGTGGGCAGGGATCTGGGGCACCCGAGCACTCAGATGGACCAGTGAGCGAGGACCAGAATCAGAAGGGTACCTCCTGCCAACCTGAACGGGACAAGCCCAGGGGCTGGGAGTAGGTGAGAGAGTTCCAGGAGGGAGGGAGCTGTGTTTTTTTTCCCCCCTTCATCAGTGTGGAAGAAAAGGACTCAGAATAGCTGCCTGTCTACTTTACTCTGTGGACTGATTTATATCCATTCCATGCTTGGGAAATTCTTATTTCATAAAGTTGAACACATTTCCTTATGGTAGGACTTCTCAGAAGTTTTAATATTCTAAAATAACACATTCTGGATCTCAGAGAAGAATTCAGTAGATGACTAGTATGCTGGTAAATGATGAATAACCGACTCAGGGATCAAATCAGGTTATTTGCCAATTTCCATTCCTCTGCAGGGCTATCCCAGCTCCAGAGCTCTCCTGGGCCTCTGCCTGAGTTCTTTAGCTCCCTGGTCCCAATCCCCCTGCCTCCGTGTCCCCGCATGTGGGGCTCCAGAGGGCTCTCCACAATAAACTTGCATGCAAATCTCTGCCTTGCATGCATGCAAATCTCTCTACCCTGGGGATGTTGCGCAGGTTACCTGACCTAAGACTTGTCTTTTTACAAGTGTGTCATCAGTTTTAATGAAAAGAACCAATTTCCTGATTCATTACAGTATTTCTACATAGCCCAGTTCTTTTAAGTGATTATACCTATGCCAAGATCTATGATCTATGAGGCATAATATAAATGAACAGAAGACAGGGTCCCTATGGTAGCTAGCCTCCAGGGTGGCCACAATGTCTCCTGCCTCCCAGTATTCACACCCCTGTAGAGGTCCAATCTATGTAATGATCATCTATGTAATGATTCTGCCAACCCAAAGATTTCTTTTTGACACAGTGATTATTTTAAGCTAAAGATAATCAAAACCAAGCAATTCAAAAGAAGCTCTTTACCTCCCCCTCTCAGCTACCTAAATTTACATTGGAAGGTGGGTCTGTACCAGCTATTATCAGAGATACCTCTTTACCCAGGAAACTTACTTGTGTAACAGGGCAACATTTGTTTTCTAAACATCTCCTCTGCCTTCCTGTGAAGGGCCTTCCTTCCCTTTGTATCCCTAGACCTCTAACCCTCTCCTTACCTCAGGATGGCCTATAAGCCTCAATTGCCTGGCTGCCCTTCGGGTCTCATATTTTTATGGGGCTCCTGTACATATGGTATTTTTCTTCTGTTGATCTGTCTTATGTCAATTTAATTATTAGAACCTGGAAGGGAAGAATGGAAAATTTTTCCACCCCTATAGTAACCAATAGGAAATTTTGGAAGTGAGTGGGTGACTTCTGAGGTTAGATCACAAGACAGTGTGGCCTTTGCCTTTTGCCTTTTTCTGAATTACTCACTCTAGGGGAAGTGGGATACCATGTCACAAAGACTCTTGAGTAGCTCTAAGGAGGAGTCCAGGTGATAAGAAACTACATAATATCATTTGCCAGCCCTGGAGTGTACCATTTTGGAAGTAGGCCCTCCAGCTCCAGTAAGCCTTTATTAACATGGATGGCTGCAGCCCAGCAAAGCTGCGCCCAGGTTTCCGACCTGTAGAAACTATGCTAGATAATAAATGTTTATTGTTTTAAGCTGCTAAATTTGGAGGCAATTTGTTATGCAGAAATTGATAATACAGTACCTATCTATAAGAGCTTTACAACTTTTAACAGGGAAGAAAAGATGAGTACGGATATATGCAAATGTGTGAAAAAAGCCATAATGTGTGTAATCATATGCTGATTATTACAAGTTCAAATAAATTGAGAAAAAGAGGGAAGACATTGTTCAGTTGCAAAACAAGGCACCCCATTTGGGAAGCCTTCTAGATGGCAATTTTGGAGGAGAAGGAGGTTTCAAAAAGGCAGAACCAAATTTCAGTGTCTCTCCTTTTTGAAGAAATCACATTCCTGAGATTATGCAAAGATTCTCTTTTTTTTTTTAGGGATTCATTTATTTATTTGTTTATTATTTTGGTATCATTAATATACACTTACATGAGCAACATTGTGGTTACTAGATTTCCCCCATGATCAAGTCCCCACCACATGCCTGATTACAGTCACTATCCATCAGTATAGTAAGATGCTATAGAGTCACTACTTGTCTTCCCTGAGCTATACTGCCTTCCCCGTGATCCACAGCCCTACACTATGTGTGCTAATCGTAATGCCCCTTCTCTGCCTTCTCCCTCCCTTCCCACCCACCCTCCCCAGTCCCTTTCCCTTTGGTAACTGTTAGTCCATTCTTGGGTTCTGTGAGTCTGCTGCTGTTTTGTTTCTTCAGTTTTTGCTTTGTTCTTATACTCCACAAATGAGTGAAATCATTTGGTACTTGTCTTTCTCCACCTGGCTTATTTCACTGAGGATAATACCCTCTAGTTCCATCCATGTTGTTGCAAATGGTAGGATTTGTTTTCTTCTTATGGCTGAATAATATTCCATTGTGTATATGTACCACATCTTCTTTATCCATTCATCTACTGATGGACATTTAGGTTGCTTCCATTTCTTGGCTATTATAAATAGTGCTGTGATAAACACAGGGGTGCATATGTCTTTTTCAAACTGGGAAACTGCATTCTTAGGGTAATTTCCTAGGAGTGGAATTCCAGGGTCAAATGGTATTTCTATTTTTAGTTTTTTGAGGAACCTCTGTACTGCCTTCCACAATGGTTGAAGTAGTTTACATTCCCACCTGCAGTGTAGGAGGGTTCCCCTTTCTCCGCATCCTCGCCAACATTTGTTGTTGTAGTCTTTTGGATGGTGGCCATCCTAACTGATATGAGGTGATATGTCATTGTGGTTTTAATTGGCATTTCTCTGATGATTAGTGATGTGGAGCATCTTTTCATGTGTTTGTTGGCCATCTGAATTTCTTCTTTGGAGAAGTGTCTGTTCAGCTTCTCTGCCCATTCTTTAATTGGATTGCTTTTTGTTTCTTGAGGTGCATGAGCTCTTTGTATATTTTGGATGTCAACCCCTTATCGGATATGTCATTTATGAATATATTCTTCCATACTGTAGGATGCCTTTTTGTTCTACTGATGGTGTCCTTTGCTGTGCAGATGCTTTTTAGTTTGATATAGTCCCACTTGTTCATTTTCATTTTTGTTTCCCTTGCCCATGGAGATGTGTTCATGAAGAAGACGTTTATATTCAAGAGAGTTTTGCCTATGTTTTCCCTCTAAGAGTTTTATGGTTTCATGACTTACATTCAGGTCTTTGATCCATTTTGAGTTTACTTTTGTGTATGGGGTTAGACAATGATCCAGTTTCATTCTCTTACATGTAGCTGTCCAGTTTTGCCAACACCAGCTGTTGAAGAGGCGGTCACATCCCCATTGTATATCCATGGCTACTTTATCATATATTAATTGACCATATATGTTTGGGTTAATATCTGGACTCTCTATTCTGTTCCACTGGTCTATGGGTCTGTTCTTGTGCCAGTACCAAACTGTCTTGATTACTGTGGCTTTGTAGTACAGCTTGAAGTTGGGAAGCGAGATCCCCCCTGCTTTACTCTTCCTTTTCAGGATTTCTTTGGCTATTCAGGGTCTTTTGTGGTTCCATATGAATTTTAGAACTATTTGTTCCAGTTCATTAAAGACTATTGTCAGTATTTTGATAGGGATTGCATTGAATCTGTAGATTGTGTTAGGCATGATGGCCATTTTGACAATATTAATACTTCCTGCCCAAGAACATGGGATGAGTTTCCATTTGTTAGTATCCTCTTTAATTTCTCTTAGGAGTGTCTTGCGGTTTTCAGGGTATAGGCCTTTCACTTCCTTGGTTAGGTTTATTACTAGGTATTTTATTCTTTTTGATGCAATTGTGAATGGAATTGTTTTCCAGATTTCTCTTTCTGATAGTTCATCATTAGTGTACATGAATGCAACAGATTTCTTTGTATTAATTTTGTATCCTGCAACTTTGCTGAATTCAGATATCAGTTCTAGTAGTTTTGGAATGGATTCTTTATGGTTTTTTATGTACAATATCATGTCATCTGCAAACAATGACAGTTACTTCTTCCTTACCAATCTGGATGCCCTTTATTTCTTTGTGTTGTCTAATTGCTGTGATGAGGACCTCCAATACTATGTTGAATAAAAGTGGGGAGAGTGGGCATCCTTGTCTTGTTCCCAATCTTAAAGGAAAAGCTTTCAGCTTCTCACTGTTAAGTATGATGCTGGCTGTAGGTTTGTCATATTTGGGCTTTACTATGTTGAGGTACTTGCCCTCTATACCCATTTTGTTAAGAGTTTTTATCATGAATGGATGTTGAATTTTGTCGAATGTTTTTTCAGCATCTATGGAGATGATCATGTGGTTTTTGTCCTTTTTGTTGATGTGTGGATGTTGATGGATTTTTGAATGTTGTACCATCCTTGCATCCCTGGAATGAATCCCACTTGATCATAGTGTATGATCCTCTTGATGAATTTTTTAATTTAATTTGCTAATATTTTGTTGAATATTTTTGCATCTATGTTCACCAGGGATATTGGTCTCTAGTTTTCTTTTTTTGTTTGTATCTTTGCATGGTTTTGGTAATAGAGTGATGCTGTCTTCATAGAATGAGTTTGACAGTATTCCCTCCTCTTCTATTTTTGGAATAGTTTAAGGAGAATAGGTATTATGTCTTCTCTAAATGTCTGATAAAATTCAGAGGTGAATCCATCTGGTCCAGGAGTTTTCTTCTTGGGTAGTTTTTAAATTAGCAATTCAATTTCATTGCTGGTAATTGGTCTGTTTAGATTTTCTGTTTCTTCCTGGGTCAGTTTTGGAAGGTTGTAGTTTTCTAGAAAGTTGTCCATTTCTTCTAGGTTATCCAGTTTGTTAGCATATAGATTTTCATAGTATTCTCTAATTATTCTTTGTATTTCTGTGGTGTCCGTCATGACTTTTCCTTTCTCATTTCTGATTCTATTTATGTGTGTAGATTCTCTTTTTTTCTTAATAAGTCTGGCTAGGGGTTTATCTATTTTGTTTATTTTCTCGAAGAACCAGCTCTTGCTTTGATTCTTTCTATTGTTTTATTCTTCTCAATTTGGTTTATTTCTTCTCTGATCTTTATTATGTCCCTCCTTTTGCTGACTTTGGGCCTCAGTTATTCTTCTTTTTCCAGTTTCAATAATTGTGAATTTAGACTATTCATTTGGGACTGTTCTACCTTCTTTAAATAGGCCTGGATTGTTATATACTTTCCTCTTAGAACTGCCTTTGCTGCCTCCCACTGAAGTTGAGGCATTATGCTCTTGTTTTCATTTGTCTCCATATATTGCTTATTTTAATTTGGTCATTGATCCATTGATTATTTAGGAGTATGTTGTTAAGCCTCCATGTGTTTGTGAGCTTTGTTTTCTTTGTACAGTTTATTTCTAGTTTTACACCCTTGTGATCTGAGAAGTTGGTTGGTACAATTTCAGTCTTTTTGAGTTTACTGAGGCTCTTTTTATGGCCTAGTATGTGGTCTATTCTGGAAAATGTTCCATATGCACTTGAGAAGAATGTGTATCCTGCTGCTATTGGTTATAGAGTTCTGCAGATGTCTGTTAGGTCCATCTGTTCTAATGTGTTGTTTAGTGCCTCTGTGTCCTTACTTATTTTCTCTCTGGTGGATCTGTCCTTTGAGCGATGTGTTGAAGTCTCCTAAAATTAATGCATTGCATTCCATTTCCCCCTTTAATTCTGTTGGTATTTGTTTCACATATATAGGTGCTCCTGTGTTAGGTGCATATATATTTATAATGGTTATATCTTCTTGTTGGACTGACCCCTCTATCATTATGTAATGTCCATCTTTGTCTCTTGTTGCTTTCTTTGTTTTGAAGTCTGTTTTGTCTGATACAAGCACTGCAACACCTGCTTTTTTCTCCTTGTTGTTTGCAGGAAATATCTTTTTCCATCCCTTCACTTTTAGTCTGTGTATGTCTTTGGGTTTGGAGTGAATCTCTTGTAGGCAGCATATAGATGGGTCTTGCTTTTTTATCCATTCTATTACTCTGTGTCTTTTGATTGGTGAATTCAGACCATTTACATTTAGGGTGATAATCAATAGATATGTACTTATTTCCATTGCAGGCTTTGGATTCATGGTTACCAAAGGTTTAAGGGCAGCTTCTTTACTATCTAACTGTCTACCTTAACCCACTTATTACGCTATTATAAACGCAGTCTGATGACTGTTTCTCTTCCTTCTTTTTCTTCCTCCTCCACTCTTAAGTTAGGTGTTTTATTCTGTACTCGTTGTGTTTCCCTTGACTGAGATTTTGTGGATAGCTGATTTTATTTTGTCTTTAGGTAGTGTTTGGTTGTTCTTTCTTTGCTGTGGTTTTATTTTATCTGGTAACATTTATTTCACTTTAGGCATACTTCCATCTAGAGCAATCCCTTTAAAATACATTGTAGAGTTGGTTTGTGCGAGGTAAATTCCCTCAACTTTTGCTTATCTGGGAATTTTTTAACCTCTCCTTCAAATTTAAATGATAATCTTGCTGGATACAGTATTCTTGGTTTGAGGCCCTTCTGTTTCATTGCATTGAATATATCATGCCACTCCCTTCTGGCCTGTAAGGTTTCTTCTGAGAAGTCTGATGGATAGCCTGATGGGTTTTCCTTTGTAGGTTATCTTTTTTATCTCTCTGACTGCTTTTAATACCTTGTACTTGTCTTTGATCTTTGCCATTTTAATTATTACATGTCTTGGTGTTGTCCTCCTTGGGTCCCTTGTGTTGGGAGATCTGTGAGCTTTCATGGTCTGAGAGACTATTTCCATCCTCAGTTTGGTGAGTTTTCAGCGATTATCTCTTCAAAGACCCTTTCTATCCCTTTTTCTCTCTTCTTCTTCTGGTACCCCTATAATGCGAATATTGTTCCATTTTAATTGGTCACGGTTGTCTTAACATTCTTTCATTCCTAGAGATCTTTTTATCTCTTTGCCTCAGCTTCTCTGTATTCCTATTCTCTTATTTCTATTCCATTAACAATCTCTTCCACTTCATCCGGTCTGCTCTTGAATCCTTCCATTGTTTGTTTCATTTCAGTTATCTCTCTCCTGAATTCATCCCTTAGCCCTTGAATGTTTCTCTGTAGCTCCATCAGCATGCTTATGACTTTTATTTTGAATTCTTTTTCAGGAAGATTGGTGATTTCAGTCTCACATAGCCCTCTTTCTGGTGTTTGAGGGATTTTGGACTGAACAAGTTTCTTCTGCATTTTCATGGTGATGGGAGTGATCGCTGGCAAGTGGTGCATGTGTCAGCTTGGAATACAAAGTCCCTTCCTGCTTGCTGGTTACCTTTCCTGTCTTCGCTGTCTGTGCCATTTAACTGCACACAGGGAGCCGCTTCTGGGTTAATCCCCTGAGCTGCCATCGGCAGGGTGGCCTTCGAGATGGCCTAGGGCAATGCAGGGTTGCAGGCTAGCAGCACATGTTCTGCCACAAAAGCAAAGCCCCTTTATGCCTCCCAGTCTCCATGCCCTTCTCCACTCTCTGTGCCAGTAACTGCACACAGGGAGCAGCCTCTGGGTTAATTCCCTAACCTGCCATAGTGGGGCGGTCCTTGGGATGGCCTAGGGCACTGGCGGGGGTGGCAGGTGAGCGGCATGTGTTCTGCCATGAGAACAAAGCCCCTTTGTGCCTACCGGACTCTGTGCCAGTCTCTGCTGTCTGTGCCAGTCAACCGCATGCAGGGAGCAGCCTCTGGGTCTGGGCCTCTGTGCTAAGCTGTGTGGTTGCTGTAGGCAGGGCTGCTCCCCAGCTGTTCTGTGGCAATGGCGGGTCAGCTGGTTTGCTTGCAGTGCCGGCACTAGGGAAGGAATGGCAAGCTGCTTATCATCTTGAGGGGCTTCAGAGCTGCATTGCCACCCAGGGGTTTAGGGCACCTGAAGTTCCTTAAAGTTCTCAGCCTGCTGGACTAAGTGTGCCAGGACGATTTTGTCCATCTGTACCCTTGTCCCTTTAAGACTTTTAAAGCACCCACTTTTTTTTTGTCCCAGGGCAGCTGGCTGTGGGAACCTGTTCGCAGTCTCAATCTCCAACCTTGCTTTTCTGCTCCTCCAATATCCAGTGCACCATGTAATGTGTGTCTGTGCTCTCGGGGCAGACCACCAGAGCTGGTTATTTAGCAGTCCTTTTCTTCTAGTCCCCCCCCACTCTGATTCCCTTCCTCCCGCCAGTGAGCTGGGGTTGGGAGAGTGCTCGGGTCCCACTGGGTGTCGGCTTTGTATCCTACCCTTTTCCATGAGATGTTGGGCTCTCACAGATGTAGCCTGGCTGGTGTACTGTATATTCTGATTGTTCTTTTAGGAATAGTTGTATTCGCTGTATTTTCAAAATATATATGGTTTTGGGAGGAGATTTCTGCCACCCTATTCACACCGCCATCTTGAGAATCTTGCAAAGATTCTTTGCAAAGTGTGAAATGTACTTGAAAATCAGGAATATGTCTTTAGAACAACAAATGAGTCAAACAGTTCTTAGCAAAGTAACTCAGCCTTATAAAAGTACAAAAAACCTACCAACACACAAGTCATGACCAGTTTGCTGTCTACCACCATTTATGCTGGGTGAGAAATAACAGGATATTTATTTATTCAGTTGGTTTAAATTAAAGAATAAAAAGATTCAGTTCTTGGTGGATTCGTTTCCACGCTGGAGAAATGTATCTAAGCTGAAATAAAGGGAATTACTTCCATTTTGTTGAAAGGAATAAACAAACAAACAAAAGCCCTTCAATCAACCAGAGAAAATTACTACCTCTTTCCAGTCTATTGTTTTTCACTTTGCTTTGCTCTTTTTTTTTTTTAAGGGAATTTAAGGAAGTTTAAAACCATAGTGGAAGTCATGATGGTGTGGAAAAGCTGGCTGGGAAAGCATTCTGGTATCTTTCCATTTTGCCTGATTTTCATTCAAGATATAAGCTTCAAATGTCATGGGAAGTTTGCTTAAATCAAATAGAAAATTAAGGCACAGAATTAAGCAGCTGGAAGAAAAAGTACTATAAATATAAAGTAAATGAATAAATTCATAAAAAGATACTAAGCTTCACAATAATTAAAGAAATGCAAACTAAACCAGAAGGAGATGCAATTTAAAAAACTCTATCAGATTGCTAAAGACTAAAAGGTTTGATAATGCTCAGTAATTGGGAGTAAGGGGAATCACGCATATCCCAGGCTAGGGGTGGGAATGTAAATTGGTACAATTTTAGAGAGCAATTTGGCAACACTTAACAAAATGTTAAATGCACATGCCCTTTGATAGGGCAATACATTCCTAGGAATTTATGCTAGATGTGAATGTGTAAGTACAAGCTCAAGGATATCCTTTGCAGCCTTCTTTGGAAATAACAGAAAAGTTAGAAATAGCCATGTACACGACAGGGGGCTGGCTAAGTAAACAAACAAACAAATGAAAGCAAACACGTGGAGTGCTTGCTTGTTTTGTGTCAGCGCAGCCGTAAGAGCTCTACATATGTGGGGTCATGTAGTCTCAAAGGGCTCTGAGCCTTGATTCTGTCCTTATGATAGGACATCCACACAAACACCATTCAGCCACATGAAACACAGGGGTGTGTCAAGGTGCTGACACAAAGACTACTCATGGAAAAGAAGGAATAAAAGGAAGTTTCAGAATAAGCTATAGAGCACAATGTCAGTTATCATAAAAAATAATAAAGTGTCCTAAAAGATAAACCAGAAAGAAACAATTAGTGGGAACCTCTGGATAACTGGGACAGGTAAAGCCAGAGGAAGGAGAACTCCCCATTTTTAATTTTTAATTAATTTTTAATTTTATTTGTCTTTACTTTTTATTTATCTATGTATTTGTTTATTTATTTACAATGCATATGTATACATTTTTTGCCCGGAGTTAGGTAAGTTGCAAAGGTTGAGGTCATGTTTTTCTCAGGACTGCTGACACCAACTGCATGTTTGTGGGGGGGTTTCCTAAAACTATACTCAGGTTCAATAGTTCACTAGAAGTGCTCATAGAACTGACAGCTTTTATATTTATGGTTACATTTTATTACAGGGAAAGAGAAAGGAGACAAATTAAAATCACACAAAGGAAGAGATGCATAGGACAGTTTGGAGGCTCCAGATGTGAGGTTTCCACTGTGTTCTATGGAGTCAGGATGTGTTACCCTCCTGGCACCTGTGTGTGACAATGCACATGGAGTATTGCCAACCAGGGAAACTCACCCGAGTGTCAGTGTCCAGAGTTTTTAATGGCGCTTCATTATGTAGGCATGATGGATTAACTACCCACATGGCTGAGTCTGCAGGTTGGTTGACACTACATGACACAGCTGCATCCAAAATTATAGCTGGTTTTTCTGACAAGTCCAGTCCTTATCCTAAGATTGAGTGTGGCTATCCTGTGCCCTGAACAAAGACAGTCCAATCAGGTATGATACAGATTAATCCCAGAAGCTGAGGGCACCAACCAGACCTCACTTTTGGTAAAGCCAAATTCCTTACTACACATTTTTATAATTAAAACCTGGAAGAGCCATGTGGTTGTTTTTCCTGTGCTCGTTGGTACACAATATAGTTTCTAACTTGTATTTTTATGTAAGAGGACTGATTTGCACTGAGACACTCTGATCATGTGGATTTTTGTGCTATGTTTTCTTGGAATCTATGTTTGTTTACTTGGCATCCACTGGTTACAGGGCTATATTAATGGCCAAAGTTGTTTACATCTCCTCTGTGAGCCAGCTTTTGCAGGCACATTAAAATCATATTACAAACTCTCCAACCAATCATGAGTCCATGTCCCCAGCCACCACCTTTATCTAACACTCACATACTCAGCTACTATTTCTCTGCCCTAATCACCCAGAGCCAGTAGCACACGACTACAGCCACCCCTGCAGCCCAGAGCCTGCTGGCATTATTCAAACGAGCCAATCCTGAGGTGTTTTCCCTGTCCTGCCTTGCCTTTCCTGTGGAAAACAACAAAGGTTCTAGGCCATGTTTTCTCCTCACTGTTTGTGCCTCCTGACCCAAAGTGTTGCCCCTGCATGTGGCCTGTGTGGCATGGCATTCTCCCTTCTCGTGGGAAATGTAATGACAACCTTACTTCGACAGCGTTGTCACTTAGTCACCTCCATAAATTAAATCACCTCCATAAATTAAAATCCTGTGGGTACAACTGAGACAACTAGGTTTCAAGAGGGTGGATAGTCCTTATTAATTGGCACAACCTGGGCTCAATCATGCATATCAAATTTAACGAACAAGTTTACACTACCAGTTTTTTCTCCAGTGATGGAGGAGGTAGCTTGTTCATCTTGTTTTTTGAAATCAGTGCTCTACCTAGAATTTGAAGAGAAGCTCAATAAACTACGTGTGGACTGTTCTTCAGTCTACAAATCCTACACTGACTGAATGTACTGGAATACTTACATCCTAACGTTGTCGCTGTTGTTTAGTTGCTCTTTTGCCTTCTCCCCACCCACCCTGCCAGTTCATTTAGTCAGCAAATAAGCTTGCATCTGCTGCAAATAACTAAACCTGCCTTGGCCAACTTAAAAACTGAAATTCATAATGAAAAGAAAGTTGTGCTTATTGCATTTAGCCTTGTTACATGGTTTATTTTAGGCTCTGAGTAAATGTTAGTTTATGACTGTTTATGCTTATCACAAAATGTCAGAGGTTTCTTGGGGCTAGTTTAAACCCAAATACCTTAACTGTACTCTTGGGCAAAGATATGAAAAACAGAAAACCTGATAAACTGCAAGTATATATTGGTAGTTAATTTTATAAATGAGTGTTGTCATCTGCCAATCTGACCCAGCAGTCCTCAAAATGAGCTTTGGCCATTTTCCTGTATTTTCAGGGACATAAGGTGTAAAGATATGAATAGACTAGAAAGGAGAAAAATTGATTATAGTATTAAATACTGAACAAATTTAAACCTCTAGCAATAAAAATGGATAAAGTGCTGAAGTTATTGTCAAAGTTAAAAATGCCAAGCTATAAAGAATGAAGGATATTTGGGGCTTTAATAATGCATGTGAGCCTTTACAGGAACTGAAAAAAATTGTGACTGCCTCAGGCAATAGTAGAGGCTATTTATGGATGGTTGGTTTCCAATAATGCCCAAAGGCTAGCCCACTCAGGAACTCAAATTCTGGTCCAGAAAGGTTGAAAAACATTTCAAAGGACAAAACTCTAGAACGGCTCTTTGGGAATACAGACATTATCTTCATATATAGATGAGTTAATGAAAAATCATCTTATTTATAACATTCCACTTAGCCAAAGTGTGCTAGAAAACCAGAATTAAAACACTTTGCTTTTATAATACTCTTGGATCTTTAACTGTATTTAATAAACTATTACGGGACCACGCCTTAACAGCCATGTGGAAGATGGAGAATTGTTTCGTTGAGTTGGGATAAAGAGTGTTGGTTATGAATGTTTTTAATGGTTTGGGTAAAACAATGGTGTTTGTGAATTTGGAGGCATTAGCAGGTGGAAAGTGGGACATTAGTCCCAGTGCCTGAGCTGGGCATTACTATTTAAAGGATAAAAAAAGAAATACATCTTTCATCTGTTACACTGTTTAAATCAGGTAGGGACCTCAGTCAAACCACAAGTGCTTTGTAGGTATGAGGCCACAGGACAGGCTCCTTCCTTGGAAATAATTAAAACTTGGCCGATTCTAATACAGTTCTTCATTAAATTTATTTCCAAGTAAAAAAGGGAATGATGTCCCCAAGGTCCTGAAATTCACCCCAAAATGACAAATACAAGCCAAACGGCTGAAATCACTTACACACAAATTCTGACCACAGAAGCTAGCTCTCACGCTGGGATCAGAAGAGCAGCAAACTGGAGGCTTTGTTCGAAGCAATGAGTGCACTGAATTCTAAAGCCGAGGGTCCTCGGGGGAGCAGAGAGGTATCAGTAAACAGTGTTAATTCACTCAGGCAAGAGTTCAAGACGTGCGCTCTTGTCTGCACTTTCATGGGATTTCAAAGAATTGAAAGGCTAGAGCTGCACATAGTACACCCCCACCCCGCCCCGCCCTGCCATTTGTATCATTGATCACAGCAGTCACAACTGCTATTCTCTACTAAGACTGAAACTTTTTTGAAGGATAGTTGCCCCATACAGAAACTGCAGATTTGGCAGGCCTCATGAGAGCAAGAACTGAGGAATCTGACCACAAAAAATAGAGAGGTCAAAGGCAGAGCCTTAGGAGAGCTTACCCTAAGTGTTGGTACTTCTGTTCCTCCTAAGGGAGAGAAGTGCGGGAGCCACAGGGGCCCAGAAGGTGCCCGCTCCCCCAGGATCGACACCTCCCTGGGCAGTGCTGGTAACGGTCCGCCTTAGTTACATATTGCAATACTTCTGAAGTAACTGAGAGTTGACTTGAACCCCACATGCTCTTCCTCCTCCCACAGTCCAGTAACTGAAGGGTTAATAAGTGGGCTTCCAAGATTCTGTGCTAGTCCATGAAATTTGGTTTAAAGAAAGGGGGATAAAACAAAAAAAGGGCTAGTTGAAGAGGGCGGCATAAAAGCTTCTCCTTTCCCTTCAAACCCACTCTCTCCACACCCCGTCTGCTATGGCTTTGACTCAAATGTCACTGACTCAAGCTACACTTCTACCCACATCTTCCTCTCTTCTCCTACCCCGTGGGAAAGCACTCCTGCCCCCACCAGAGGCCACCCCACATCTGTTGCACATCACACCCTCATTCCGTAGCTTCTCGAGGATTGCCGTGATCCCTCCTTTCTTGCTTGCCTCATCGGCCTCAAACTCCAGCCCTCTGCAGGAGTGCACCTATCAACATGCAGACAGGCTCCAGCCTTTCCCACCGCTAAGAAGCCACGATCCGCCAACCAACCAACCAACCCTTTTGCTTGAGCATCTCCCTCCCGCCTTATCCCGTTTCCTTTGTCCCCTTTATGGCAAAACTTTTCAAGAGTAATGCAAACTTGCTTTCAAATGACACAGAACTTGTCAACCAACACATCTTTATCTTTGTTTTTTTCAACTACTCAGCAGGACTTGCTTTTTCTTTGGAAACCTGCCTTCTCCTGGTGGCTGTAACCATACTCTCTTGGTTTGTTCCTTTCTCATTAGCTGCTTTTAGTGTTTTGCTGACCTCTGCTTTCTCAGATGTCTGCACCAGGCTCATTCTTGGGCCTTTTCCTCTTTTCTTGCTATACTCTCCCTCTAGCCTAGGTGATCTACCCCAGTCTCCAGGTTTTAAATACCGTCCATATTGTGATCATTCTAAATTTATGTATCTGCAGCCTCAAACTTTTTCTGAGCTTCAAACACATGTAGCTAGTGGCCAATTTGATATCTACCCACAGGTGTTTAAAGGGCATCTTGAACCTATATTTAAAACATTAATTGGGTTGTTTTCTTATTGTTGAGTTTTAAGAGGTCTTTGTGTATTTTGGGTAACATCTTTATCAGATGTGTCCTTTATCAACATTTTCTCTGTCTATGGCTTCTCATTCTCTTGACAGTGTCCTTTTCAGAGCGGAAATTTCACTTTTAATGCAGTGCAGCTCATCAATTCTTTTTTTTTTATGGATTGTATCTTTGGTAGTGTATCTAAGAAGTCATCATGATACCCAAGGCCATCTAGACTTTGTCCTATGTTACCTTGTAGTTTTATAGTTGTGCATTTTATATTTCGGTCATCTTTTTAAAAAAATTAAGGTACCATTGATATACAATTTTATGAAGGTTTCACATGAGCAACATTGTGGTTTCAACATTCATCCATATTATCACATTCCCCCCCGCCCACAACCCATTGCAGTCACTGTCCATCAGCATAGTAAGATACTATAGAGTCATTACTTGTCTTCTCCACGCTATACTGCCTTCCCCATGACCTACCTAAATCGTGTGTGTGCTAATTATGCTTAGGTCATCCATTTTTTAGTTACTTTTGTAAAGGGTGTAAGGTCTGTGTCTAGATTCATTTTTTTTTTAACATGTGGATGTCCAGTTGTTCCAGCACCATTCTTGAAGATCTTTGCTTCCTATTGCCTTTCTTCCTTGTCAAAGATCAGTTGACTACATGTATGTGGGTCTGTCCCATTGACCTGTTCACCTGTTCTTTCACCAATACCACACTGTCTTGATTACTGTATCTTTATAGTAAGTCTTGAAGTCTTGTTATTTTCATTCAAAATTTGTCTTGATTTCCACCTCCACACACATTCCACATCTTTTCCTCCAAGTCTTTCCTATCTTGGTCAATGGCACCAAAATGCATCCAGTTGCTCAGGCGAAAACCTAGGAGTTGTTCTTGATTTGTCCCTTCTTTCCTCTCAATCCATTAGTATATCTTGTTAATTCTTCCTCCAGCAAGCAGATCAAATCAAGTTGCATCTCTCCATTTCCACTTAGTTGAAGTTAAGAGCAGTCTCATTGGTACTGCCATTATGGGTCTCCCCTTTGCCCTTCACTCCCTTTTCTTCAACAAAAAGCAGAAATGAGGATTTATTATACACTTTTTATATTCAGCCTTAAATGAACACACAACCAGTGTTAGCAAAGTGGGTTTTTTATAATATCTGTTTGAAATCAGGTAGGGATGAGAGTCCAGGCTGAATTCCTCAGGAGGAAAGACGAAGCCCCTGGACTGCACTGCCCACTGCAGTGGCCACCAAGCTACACATGGCTGAGTGAGCACTGGGAATGTGGTGGCTGGTTTTAAGTGAGATGTGTAGTAGATATAAAATACACTCTAGATTTTGAGAACTAGTATGGAAGAAAAATCTTATTAATAATTTTTAGGCTGATTATACATTAAAATGATAGCTTTGGATATATTGGTTTAATAAAATACATTATTAAGGTGAATTGCTTTTTAAAAAACGTGGTTGTTAAAAACATTTAAACCACACACATGACTCACATTATATTTCCACTGACAATGCAAACAGTAAAGCATGCCTGGTATGGTCCTCTGGCCTCTGACACTCCCCTTTTCCGATGCCTAACATCTCCACTCCATGTCTCCTCCTCCTCCAGCACGTTTGCTTCTTCCTCACAGGGCCTCTCTCAACTGGGTGGACTGGTAAGATACAGATAGGTCAATATGCCAAGTGATCTTTAAAAACAGAAATCAGACTACATGCCTCTCTTGTTTAAAACCCTCTCAAGGCAATCCATTTAAGTTAGAATAAAATCCCAGCACTCTGTCATACACTCAAGGCCTTGAATAAGCACGAAAAGAATCTTTCACTCAGAACACTTCAGCCACCCCAGGCTTCTGTCTGTTCCTCCAAACACCAGGCCCTTTCCTGCCTCACAGCCTCTGCATCTGCTGTTCCTTCTGCCTGCAGTGCTCATACCCTACTTGTTTTGGTAGGTTGATCCTTTTCACTCCTCAAGTGTTGGCTTAAGTGAATATGACAGTTCTCAGATCTGACATAATTCTAGATGCATTTTTACATTGCCTTCAAAATCTTCCACTTACTCAACTGAAAAATTGCATGACAATTATAATCCCATTTATGTAGAGGTATAAGCCCAAAATATTTGTAGAGGTGTACAGATACGTAAATACAATAACCATTTTGAAGGATGCACACCAGATAGCTGAGGTTACTTATGCAATCATACTACACATAGTTTTTCAACTTACTTTTTCTCAAAGCAATATGAATAAGAAATCTTTCTACAGCCGCTCATATAGATGTACTTTATTCTTTTTAATGGCTGAAGGTATTCTTTTGTAAGGATGTATTATAATTTTTTTCACCATTTTTCTATATTGATGGATATTTAAATTGTTTCCAATTGTTCTGCTATTACAATTGAATCTTATTACAGCTGATATGGATTTCAGTTCTTTGGATCATAGAAAATAATTTACCTTCTCATCTATGGGAGCCAGTCTTTTAACATAGTTTCCAAAATAATAGATCCTGCTCAATTGTGAAATATGGCCATCTTAAGCATTAACAAAGTTTTTGTATGCAGTGTCTGTAGATATCATCTCTAAGCAACATCTTTAAAATTTTAAATACATAGGCCTTTATGAAGGCTCAATATCACTAGCAATGTCTGTGCATAAAGACCGCACCAACCAACCATTTAATTGAGGGGTGTTCTTTTTCCTTCCTTTTAAAATTGAGGTATAACTTAAATAGTACACAAATCTTGATTACATAGCGTGATCAAAGTATGTGTACATCTGAGTAACTTTCCCAGATAAAAATACAGAGCACGACTTACACCTTAACTAGTTGAGGAACAGCACATTTTCATTGAGTAGGATACTTTTTTAGGTTTTTTTTTCCCTTAAAATTTCCACTTTCCTCCTTTCTTTAGAATGAATGCTCCTTTCTGATTTTTATGGTACTAAGAATCTGGAGATTAGACAGTAGGGTGAAGAAATAGGGGACTCATAAGAGTCTATTGGGTATTTTCTCATCCCTAATCTTTTTGTTAGAACCTGCTCTTGGATATTCTAGGCTGAATTAATGGGAAAACCATGGGTTGCCAAAAATCTTTCAAATTTATATGACCTAGGCTGACAGGATTTTTATTCTATTTTCCCAAACTTGTTTCTATTCATTAAGGCCAATATGGGTCATTCAATGCAAATAATGCTATACTGAACTGGTTTTGAGATTATGGACAATCGTATGTTCATTTTATTTTTGACAGAAGAAATAATGAACTATGCAACTTTTGTTAAGCAATTTTCTTTTTGTCTTTACAAGAAAATGAAAAATGAGAGAGAAAACTAGAGATACAATAGTAAGATATATAAAATAAAGAAAGTAGGCTGTGGCCTCAGTTGCTGAGTTGACATGTTTGGACTTCCTTACCCTTTCTTTTTTCTGTCTCTTTTTTCTTGACTGTCCGAGACTCCCTACATTATTTCAGCTACTTTGTTTTGAACCGAACTGTTGTGGCTACTCTTGAAATGTAATAACAACTTTCTGTGAGAAAACTTATTCCAACTTCCAAATAACTAATTTATAATGTAATCTTTGCAACAAAGTTTATTAATTTACAGCTTGTCATTCTGGTTAGCAGTACCTAATTTTCTGCTCTTCAGGAACTTCTGATTTATGGAATATGTGAGTTAAGCAAGATATTCTCAAATAACATCTTCAGCCCCAAAACTCAGTGATTTACATGAAGTCCTGACATGTTATTAGCAAAATGTCAACATTTATCACCCAATCTAACTATTTCCTCTTTAAGAATATTTATTGTTTAGCAACATTAAAAATGAGTATTTCTTCTGCAGGGCAGGTATTTAAATAATCACAGAAAAACATGCTTCAGTTTTCTTGTATATAGTACATAAATAAGGGTTGGGCCTGTTAATAATGTTTACTTTTAGGTGATGTTAAAGGGAACTATACAAAAATTTACATTTATTTTGTGGCTACTATATATCTAGAACTCTCCTTAGTACTTTCGTACTAGTCCATTTATATGATCTTCATTATACATATGCGGAATCTAAGGAGGGGTGACATCTAAGTGGTAGAAGTGCTACCTGAATTAGATCTGTAGGAGCACCCCACTAACACTATGCTCCTAACACAGAAGGCATAAACCCCAAATAATAATGGAGCCAAGTATAGAAAATGTTTACAGTTGCGAGGGTAAAAAACTAAGCTGCTACACAGAAATATAGTAACTAAGAACAACAAAGATCATTTCTCTCATGTACCAGTTCCAAGGTAAGCAATCAAGTTACTGAGTGCCTGGCTCCCAGAATCCTTCAGAGGCGTGTTCTTGTCACGTTATTGTTCCACTTTCCCGTAGGGTGCTGTCTGGGCATGCGCTAGTAATGGTGGGTTCTCTGAAAGGAAAATGGCTCCAGAGGGGAGCACACATCCAACATTTTAAGCCTTAGATCTGGAATCAGCCTTTATTCACATTCCACTGAAAAGAACGAAGTCACACGACCTTACAGAGCTGCAAGGAGATGGGGAAACAGTCTGCAGCAGGACAGCCAGGTGACCAGCTATACTGTATTTAAATTATGAAGAAAGAAGAATTCATTCTGGTAAACGACTACCATACCTTCATACAATGCCATTTTCTCAATCAATGTAGAATGGATAAAATAATCTGCAAATAACCTCCTTCAAACAGAGCGTTTATAGTTATGATCTGGAGAGTGCAGTTTTCTAACACTATATCAAGGAGACTAGGAAAATGTGATTGAAATTTAATTAATTGAAGATGTGAGCTATTCCTTGTACTCTAAGGCAATCAAGGTAGTTTATTTCACCAGGAAAAAAAATGAAGACCAGAACTTGCATGAAGACCAGGAGAGTCAAAGAATTGGATATATCACTATTTACCTCTCCCACAGAATGTGGAAACAAAATATACTGACCTTATTGGATGGGCTCTGTGGGCCTTCAAATGCAGGCCACAACACAGGCACCTTTTGGAGGTTTCTTCCCTCTTTAGCTGCTTGCCAAAGCATGAAGGCAACTCGATCACCTATAATAAGAACACAGATACAGGAATATCTCGGAGATGCTGCACGCTCAGTTCCAGACCACCACAATAAAGCAAAAATCACAATTAAGTGAATCAAATGAATTTTTTGGTTTCCCTGTGAATACAAAAGTTAACATTTATACTATACTGTAGTCTATTAAGTGTGCAATAGTATTGTCTAAAAAAATGTACATACCTTAATAAAAAATACTTTATTGCTAAAAACACTAACAGTCATATCAGCTTTCAAGAAGTTTTAATCTTTTTGCTGGTGGAGGGTCTTGCCTCAAGGCAGATTGCTGCTGACTGATCACAGTCATGGTTGCCAAAGACTGGGGTGGCTGTGGCAATTTCTTAAAATAGACAATGAAGTTTGCAGCATCAATTAACTCTTCTTTCACAAACGAGTTCTCTGTAGCATGTGATGCTGTTTGATTAACATTCTACCCACAGTAGAACTTCTTTCAAAATTGGAGTCAATCCTTTCAAACACTGCCACAGCTTTATCAACTAAGTTTGCATAATATTCTAAATCCTTTGTTGTCATTTCAACAGTTTGCAGAGCATTTCGCCAGGACTAAATTCCATCTCAAGAAACCACTTTCTTTGCTCATCTGTAAGAAGCACTCCTCATCCTTCCAAGTTTGATCATTGCAGCAATTCAGCCCCATCTTTAGACTTCACTTCTAGTTCTCTTGTTCTTTCCACAACCACAGTTACTTTCTTCATTTAGGTCTTGAACACTCAAAGTGATCCATGAGGGTTGTAATCAGCTTCTCCCAAACTCCTGTGTATGGTATTTTGACATCTTCCTGTGAGTCACAAATGTTCCTAAGACATCTGAAATGGTGACTCCTTTTGAGAAGGTTTTCAATGAATTTTGCCAAGATCCATCATAAGCATCACTAGCTATTGCAGCTATACTTTATAAAATGTATTTCTTTAATAAGACTTGAAAGTTGAAATTCCTCCTTGAACATGGGCTGCAGAATGGATGTTGTGTTAGCAGGCATGAAAAACATTAACTTCATTGTCCATCTCCATCAGAGCTCTTGGGTGACCATGTGTGTTATCAATGAGTATTCTGAAAAGAATCTTTTTCTCTGAGCAGTAGGTCTGAACAGGGACTGGAAACATTCAGTAAACCAGGTTGTAAATAGATGTGCTATCATCTAGGCTTTGTTATTCCATTTACAGAGCACAAGCACAGTAGATTTAAAATAATTCTTAAGTGCCCTATGATTTTCAGAATAGTCAACTGAGCATTGTCTTCAACTTGAAACTACCAACTACATTAGCCCTTAACAAGTCAGCCTATCCATTGGAGCTTTGAAGCCAGGCACTGACTTCTCTCTAGATGTAAAAGTTCTAGATGGCATCACTATAAGGCTGTGTCTGCAACTTTGTTGCCACAAACCTCCAGTTTGTAAAAATGCAGTATCTGCAAAATGCAATAAAACAAGGCATGCATGGACAGAAATGCTTTCCTGAAATGGCATCAGAATGAGCCACTGTCCAGTTGGGGAAGCATAAATCAATGAAAGGAAGAGCTGGGTCTGAGAACTCACGCGACTGAGTCCCTTTCATGTTTCATTAGGAACTCTGTTGCACATCCTAGAGCTTGGAAGTTTGTGATGCTAGACAGACAATCACCCTACTATCTCCCCTTCTTATGTGTCCTTAGCAGAAATACATAATTATTTGTGCCTATCTGTTCGTTGTGATCATACAGAAGCAGGACTAATTAAGTGACTTACTGATTAAGTAGATAGAAATATCCTCCTCAACTGGGGACATCCATTTGAACTCCTGGAAGTGATTTCCTCAAGAACATTTACATTTCTCTAATTTTATATTCACTAGGCAAACTTCTGTTCTATAATTTTGTCTCTTGAGTGGATATGGACACTAGCAGAAAGCAGTCCAAATAAAAGTTAGGAGTTGCTAATATTTACTAATAAGCACTTAGTAGGTACTAATAAGCAATTTTAGCATTTTAATGTATAAATTCCATTTAATCCTCACAACAACCACATGAGGGAGGTCCTATTATCCCCCAATTTATAGTCAAGGAAACAGGCTCAGAGTAGTTAAGTAACCTGCCTAACCGAAGTCACACAACTAGGAAGTGGTATAGTCAGGATTCAGACCCTGGCCCCCTGACTTCTGAGTACGGGCCTTCACCATTATTTGCTATTTATATATCAGGAACATCATTTACTTTACATGCAAGAACTTGGCCTTCTAGTTTATAAAGTTATTAGACTCCAGGAAGTTTGGAAAATGTTACATACAGCATCAGCTGAGCTGAAAAAATCAAGTCCCTAGACCTACAAAGCCAAGGACTAGATTGGATATGTGGTTTGAGAGTTCTATGAACTGTTGCGTGGGTGGTCAAGTGAGACCCCCTTTTTAAATTTCCCAATTGCAACATGGGGCTTTTCACTGAGACACTAATTCACAAGTGGTTTGGGATATTCACAGACTATGAAAGCAATTCAATAACTGTCAGTCTTTACATGGGGCCCCAAATTAGTTAGGGGACAAAAAAATCACTCAAAAGTCAAACTTATCTCTTTCAGTCTATCACCATAGTGTGTCTTTACAAGTTTAAAATAAGGTAAGATCAATTTTCCCAGCTAAAGCTATTTGCCATTAGAAACACCGAACATTTCTGAAGTTTCTAGCAAAATTTTTAAAAGAACATTAAGTATGTCTAAGCAGACTAATCAAAAAAATATGAGACAGCAAAAGAAGGGATTTCTGTCTCAAACACTTATGGGAGAGGACATAGTTGTTGCAAAGGAGCTTTCAGAATATAATACAAACAGACAATCAGAGATTAACCATTAATCTGGATTTTGATGCAAGAAAGTTGATTAATCATGAGTAAGAACTTCGCAAATGGAGCTGGCAAATTGTAAATGAACAGAAGCTTCATTTATAACTATGTTAATGATAAAAAGTATTTGTGCTTTTTTGGGCACTTGGTTACTATCTGAACCATGCCCAAAGTGCAAGTTATAAAGGTGATACTATGAAACTAAATGTTATCACAAACTTCTTTCAAGCTTTGAACACAAATCAAATCTCTTAACTACAAATTTGATCTACAGGGAGGTGAAGACATATTCATTTCTAATCCTAAAAATACAGTGTCACAAGTAGTAAAGGAGGGAAAACATGAAAATACAACCATATAACCTTTGTACATATATACAGAATGTTGCAGAACTTCTAACCAAATTAAATATTTTTAGCTTTTAATTTCAGCTCCTAATGAATGCAGTTACTTCAAAACTAACTTCTTTCTCTTATTAATGGTTTTGTTCTGCAATGTGAAATTAACACATTAGAAGTTAGAGAAAGTAAAATTATACAATCAAAGGCTTTTTAATGAGGTTTCAAACTTAAGAAGTCTATGCAATATACTTTGGAGAAGACTCAAAAGCAAAAGATTTGGTTTCTTCTTATACTGTTGAAATGCCTAAATCCACTAAATCTATACATTCCTCCAATACAGAAATATAAAAAGAATTTTCATGGTAAACTTGGTCAACTGCACCTGTACCTGAGTTTCCTTTCTTTTAAAAATAACTTTTCACAGAAAATGTGGTATATATACACAATGGAATATTATTCAGGCATAAGAAAACAAATCATGCCACTTGCAACAACATGGATGGAGCTGGAGGACATTATGCTCAGTGAAATAAGTCAGGCGGAGAAAGACAAGTACCAAATGATTTCACTCATTTGTGGAGTATAACAACAAAACAAAACAAGGAATGAAATAGCAACAGACCCACAGACTCCAAGAAGGGATGAGTGGTTACCAAAGGGGAGGAGTTGGGGAGGGAGAAGGGGATTAGGGGGTACTATAGTTCACAATCACAACATAGGTAGACCATGGGGAAGGCAGTACAGCACAGAGAAGACAAGTAATGACTCTATAGCATCTTACTACACTGATGGACAGTGACTGCAATGGGTGGGGGAGAGGGCAATGAGGACTTGATAATATGGGTGAATGTAGAAACCACAATGTTGTTCATGTGTAACCTTCATAAGATTGTGTATCAATAATAATTTAATAATAAAAAAACCTTTTCACTTAGTTTTATTCTTATTTCTCTACTGCAGTTTACTAATTTTTATGTTAGCAAAAGACCTGATTCTCAAAAAGAGCATAAAGAGCTTCTAAATTATATTCATTACTCAACTGAATCCTCTATGAACAGTCCTTCCTATAGACAAATCTCCTTTAAAATCACTTTTTTCTTGCCTTTTGTGCTACATTAAGTAACTTTCGATGTTAAGTTTGTGTGTGTGTTTTTTAATACTTCCTTACCTTTAATGTGATGAAGTAATAACAGTAGAGGCAAAAGCTAGACTAGGTGTGAATTTGCATTCCACTGAAATGGCACTATGATCACAGATGAGGACAAAAGGGCCAAGGATGGGCACAAAGGCGGTCCTGCAGGGGTGTGGACATGGGAAAGGAAGGGCTCAGGGGTGACAGCACTCAGACTGTCATCGTAAGAGAAGACTAGGTGGCAAATGGTCCCCAAATAACTAATTTGTCATTATTTTCTTTCAGAATTTTCTGCTACAATTTTAGAAAGTGCTTAACTCATATATACTAAAATTTCAACTGGTCTAAAATATTAAAAAACAAAAGTATGAAAAAAGGTTTACAATTTTCAAGGTCTAATCTTTTTAGTAGTGAACTTTTATACTCACTACTGAGTTGAAACAAAAATGTAACCCACCACACATTAATGGATTTTCACAATAATTTCATAATTTCAAAGGAAAGATTAAAAATGAACACTCTCTTTAATATGGTGAGAACAAAACATCCCTTAATTTTTGAAGCAGAATTATTTCCCAGGATTATTTTCTTTTTGGTCACAGTCACCTACGTTATATCTTTTGTAACATCACTGCTAT